>NC_083095.1:156376420-156738787 GCF_949774975.1 Lagenorhynchus albirostris | reverse complement strand
GTCCAGGCTTTAGTGTTCCAAAATCATTGAAAACAGGGCCAACTTTCAAAGGAGACATTTTCAACAGGTAAATTCTACTCACACTAATTATGAGTAAAAACAGCCCATAAGCACATGCTCAACATAGCAGTTAGCAGAGACATTCAAATCATAATCACAATGAGGGATCTCCTTGCACCAGTTGGAAAGGCGATCATTGAAAATGTACAATGAATAAATGATGTAGAGGGCACGGAGAAATGCAAACCCTTTTACTGTGCTAGTGGGTTGCAAATTTTAACAGCCAATTTAGAGAACGTGGAAGTGCTTTCAAACTTAAAATCTGAGCTACCATATGATCCGCCATTGCCACCCCTAAGAGTATATGTGCAGAAAACCAGAATTTGAAAAGACATATGCACTGAAGTGTGCACCGTAGCACCATTTACACGAGCCAAAACATGTAGGCACACAAATGTCTAGGCTGGATGAACAGATAAAGAACTGACACATGTAAGCAATGCAATAACACTCAGACATTTAAATAAATGATATTATGCCATTTGCAGGCACATTGAAAACCTAGAGATAATCATACTAAAGAAATTAAATCAGATTTTTAAAATCTAATATCATATTTCTTATAGGTGGAATAAAAAAATACACAACATTGAACTAATTAGAGAACACTGAAACAGGCTCATTGAATTGGAAAACAAACATATGGTTGCCAAAAAGGACAGAAGGGGTCAAGTGATAGATTAGGAGGATAGAATTAACAAATACACTGTATTCCAATAAAAGAGATAATCAAAAAGGACCTATGTATACCAGGGAGTTCTATCACCACTCTCTAGTAACCTACATTTGTTTTCTAAGTCTGAGTTTTTCTGTTTTTTTGCTGGGTCCTCAGCATGAGAGATCTTAGTTCCCCAACCAGGAACCGAATCCACACTCCTTTAGAGTCTTAACCACTGGACTGTCAGAAAAGTGGTTTTGTCATACTGAGTGAAGTAAGTCAGACAGGGAAAGAGAAATATTGTATGGTATCGCTTATATGCTCAATCTTAAAATAATAATAGAAATGAACTTATTTACAAAACAGAAAAACTCACAGACTTAGAGAACAAATTTAGGGTTCTGGGAGGGATGGGTGAGTGGGAGGGTTAGTTAGGGAGCTTGGGATTGACATGTACCCACTGCTCTATTTATTTATTTATATTAAAAAAATTTTTTTTTTAATTTTTCACATGAGAACATGGGGGTTTTTTTTATTTATTTATTTTTGGCTATGTTGGGTCTTCATTTCTGTGCGAGGGCTTTCTCTAGTTGCAGCAAGCGGGGGCTGCTCTTCATCGGGGTGTGCGGGCCTCTCACTATTGCAGCCTCTCGTTACGGAGCACAGGCTCCAGACGCGCAGGCTCAGTAGTTGTGGCTCACGGGCCTAGTTGCTCCGTGGCACGTGGGATCTTCCCAGACCAGGGCTTGAACCCGTGTCCCCTGCATTGGCAGGCAGATTCTCAACCACTGTGCCACCAGGGAAGCCCCCCCACTGCTATATTTAAAATGAATAACAAACAAGGACCTACTGTATAGCACAGGGAACTCTGCTCAATATTATGTAACAACCTAAATGAAAAAGAATTTGAAAAAGAATAAATACATGTATATATATAACTGAATCACTTGTCTGTACACCTGAAACTAACACAATATTGTTAATCAACTATACTCCAATATAAAATAAAACTTAAGAAGAAGTTTATGTTAATTGTTGACAAGGACTTACAATTACTCTTTCATTATTTTCTGTTGGTTGTTGTTGTAGTTCCTTTGTTTTTGTTTTTTTGGGTTTTTTTGATGTGGTATGAATTCACTCTTTTTTTTTTTTTTTTTGGTGGTACGTGGGCCTCTCACCGCTGCGGCCTCTGGCGTTGCGGAGCACAGGCTCCGGATGCGCAGGCCCAGTGGCCATGGCTCATGGGCCCAGCCGCTTCGCGGCACGTGGGATCCTCCCAGACCGGGGCACAAATCCATGTCCCCTGCATCAGCAGGCGGACTCTCAACCACTGCGCCACCAGGGAAGCCCTGAAATTCACTCTTTTTCTGTATCTTTTGTGTAACTACAGTAGAGTTTTTCTTAGTAGTTTCCATGAAATGTACATAAAGTATACTTAAGTTAATAATAACTAATCTTTAATTTTATAAAATAACAATTTTAGTTACATTTTATATGTATTTCCTCATTATTTTATGTAAACAATATATTATCAATCTCCAGAAAAATATTTGTGTATACAAATACAAATATATACAAATATACACATGTCTATATCTATCTCTATATATATATCTCTACACACAAATATACATATGTATACATATACACACGTGTACTGGAATTTTTTGATATAAAACATTCGCTATTATATTTAAGGAAATAGCTTGATTTTCTTCTTCAAATCTGTATTATCTATATAAGGAGCTCATGGTAATTTTTTTATATAGGCTTTTCTCATGTGTTGTTAGATTTATTTTTATTTATTTTATTTTATACTTATAAAATTAGAGGCTTCCTTTTTATGTACTTTTTAACTGCTTGGAATGTGTCTGTATGAATTGTGTACTATATGCTTATGTTATACTCTTTACAATATTTTGTCATCTTATTTTCTGTAACAAATTTCCATTGATTCCTTGGGCTTACTAAATATACATCCATATGCTCTGCAGTTGGAGATGATTTTAATCCTTTTCCAATGGTATTTTTTTTACTGATACCTCAAAGTGTTAAGTAAGTTGGGGGTTCATGTCTCCTAGTGATCTCTCTGACAATGAGAGGAAATTATTTATTATTTCTCTGTAGGTGAACTAGTGTTGAGGGTCTGTAATAATTCTTTGAGTACATATGCATGAATATCTTTTTTATTTTATTTCAAGATACTTTATTTTAAACAGGTCACAACACTAAGCTTCTGGCCCACTCTGCCAATGCACAAGCTACAAATGCTTGCTCAGCAGTTGAGGGGCATGCTTTAGTAGCATGTTTGAAAAGTGAATAAAAATCCATATAAAACAAATATTCAAATAGTTTCCATAGGAACACAGATAAGTGTGACCCCATCGCCTAGTCTTCCACACTGTTGCATCTGTGCCAACCCTATTCACATAGACATCTCAAAACTCACAGTAATTAAGTTAAATGGTCCCCCCCAAACCCTTAAATCAAGCTAAACTTGCAGTTAACAGCTACAGGAATAGTATCTACAAATTAATAGGAGCTGAAGCACAGGCTGCTGGGTGCCATTTCATTCCACTCTCCCAAGCACATGACACAGGCACAGTGCCAACATCTTGCTCCTCTATGCTGGGTGGGAAATCGTGGTTCTGGATTTGCTGCATCAGATGCCATGTTGGCCCTGACATCACATAGTAGATGGTCGGTCTCTGGAATCCACTGAAAGTGGAAGCAGCAGCGACAGTGTAAGCACCCATGTTCTCAAAGAGCATCCAATTGCCCACATGCATCTCGGGCAAGTTACAGTGCTCAACCAGGCAATCCAGGCCATCACAGGTCTGTCCCGAGATGCTGGATGAATACTTCTCATCTGGTTTGGGTCTCTTCTGCAGAAGAGGCTTCACGTGTGCATTTTTGTAGAGGATGCAGTTGAATGATCCATATACTCCATCATTCACATAATACATAAATGTCTGTTCACTTGACTCATCTTCATCATCAGAGCCTGTTTGTTCCTTTAATACGAGTTTTTTGGCAATGATATTACCTGCTAGCATGAAAGCTGATTCAACGTAGTATTTGCCCGGCTCAGCTATGATTCTCACTCCAGAGTCTGATGGAAAATACTTGTCCAATGCTGGGTTGATTACACTGATGATCTCTTCAAATTTAAGCTTTACATCCTCAGATTCAGGAAAGCCACCACGAATATCAAGCAGATACATGTCAAAACCAACCTCAGCTCCCATGTCAAAGACACAGTGGGCATCAGAGATGGCCTTCACGAAGATCTCCAGATCAGTACAACCACCTCCCACGTGGAAGCTGACACCAATGACATCAATATCTAGCTCTTTCGCCCATTCCAAAAGAAGCCTGCTGGTTTTGAGTGTGGCATCAAATTTGACACTGAGGCGACAGACTGCTTTGGAATCATCAGTGGCAATCTGCAAAACCAACTTGGCCTTTGGATGTGCCCTGGCAACTTTCATCAACTCAACTTCACTATCAAAAGTCATCATCTCGGGCTTCCCTGGTGGCACAGTGGTTAAGAACCCGCCTGCCAATGCAGGGGACATGGGTTTGAGCCCTGGTCCGGGAAGATCCCACATGCTGCAGAGTGACTAAGCCTGTGAGCCACAACTACTGAACCTGCGTGCCACACTACTGAAGCCTGGGTGCCTAGAGCCCATGCTCCACAACAAGAGAAGTCACTGCAATGAGAAGCCCGCGCACCGCAACGAAGAGCAGCCCGCCTGCAGCAACGAAGACCCAATGCAGCAAAAAATAAATAAATACATATACACATACATACATAAATAAATAAATTAATTTAAAAAACCCAAACAAACAACAAAAATGTCATCATCTGGACTCCATTATTGGCAGCGTATTTAATCTGAGACACTTGTTCACAAGGATTTGCATAGATAATCCTCTTTGGAGGCACCCCGAAACTCTGCACCAACTGGATTTCAGTCTTGCTGGCATAGTCAAATCCTGTCCCTGTGGCAGCTAGGGTCTTCACTATGGTTCTGCTATCACTGCATTTGACTACATAAAAGGGGGTGACCCGAGGAAGAGCTTTAAACCGTCTCAGATGTTTCTTTAGAATGCCTCCCAGGTCTGCAACATAGAAGGTATCCTTACCGTCAAAAGAAGAAACTTCATTTTTTGGTCCCGGATGTCCTTGGCAGTGAAGCCTTCATCCAAGAAATTGCAGTCAAACTCTTCATTACTAAAGTTGTTCATGGTTTCTTGATATCTTTCTGAAACAACAAAATGGGAAACTAAGAGATGAAATTTAAAGAAATTATGCCAGCTTTCACAAAGGCAATTGAATTCTCCAGGAATTCCAAGTCCCGCTGAAGATACGTGTGCCCTCGGTGCAGCAGTGAAAATGTTCAAACAAACGCACAATCTGCTGTACACCTTAAAGTGTCGGGCACCAAGGGCTGACCCCATGGAGATTAGACGCCGTTGCTGCCAAGCGTGCAGGACTGCCGGCCGCCCTGCCGCTGTCCCCGCTGCCCGTCAGCCGCCCGCCCAGCCACCCGCCACCTCGCTCCCTCCCATGGAGAACCACCGTCCCGAGGTGATGCCGGAGGGCTGGCAAAGGGGTGGTGGCAGCGGAGGCTGAGGGGACTGACCTCTCTTCTTTAATTTTATAATTATTACCTGTAGAATTCTACCATGCTCCTTTGTCTGTATCTGTCACTTTCATTACATGCCTTTCCTAAATTTATAAGCTGATTATATTAATGTATTTCCTAACAACCAAAACATTGGAGTTTTGGTGTAGAATTCACTTTATCTTGCTATAATTTTTTTTCTGAAGTTAGGTTTATTAAGGTATTATTTATATTTTTTAGTAGGTTGCCTTTTTATTTTGTTGATGCTTCCTTTGATGTATACAAGCTTTTGAGTTTGATGTCCTCCATTTTGTTATTTTGCTTTTGTTGGTTTTGATTTTTTTGTCCATTTCAAAATATCATATCCAAGACCTAGGTCAAGGAACTTACTGCCTTTATGTGTTCTTCTATGAGTTTTATGGTTTTCCATCTTCAAGTCTTTAACCCTTTTAAAGTTATTTTTTCTGTATGGTGTAAGATAGTGGTCCAGTTTCATTCTTTTGCATGTGGCTTCCCAGTTTTCCCAACATTTAATAAAAGAATTATCATATTTCTCAATTGTATATTCTTGGCTTCACTGTCATAAATTAATTACCATATATGCTTAGATTTGTTTCTGTGCTATTGTTTCCATTGATCTATGTGGGGTTTTTTTATGCCAATGCCATACTGTTTTTATGACCATAGATTTGTAATAGAATTTGAAATCTTGGAGCATGAAGCCTCCAGTTTTTTTCTTCTTTCTCATGATTTCTTTTGCTATTTGGATTCTTTTGTGGTTCTGTGCAAATTTTAAAACTGTTGCTTCTATTTCTGTGAAAAAATGTTATAGAAATTGTGATAGGGATTGCATTACACCTGTATATTACTTTGAGAAGTATGTACATTTTAATAATATTTATTCTTTTAATTAATGAGCAAATACTATCTTGACATTTATTTTGTTGTCTTCAATTTCTTTCCTTAATGTCTTGTAGTTTCCAGGATACAGGTCTTTCACTCTCTCAGTGAAATTTATTCCTAGGTGTTCTTCTCATGCCATTGTAAATGGAATTCTTTTCTTTTTTTCTTTCAGATATTTTGTTGTTACTGTACAGAAAAGCAATAGATTTTTTTATGTTGATTTGGTATCTTCCAACTTTATTGAGTTTATTTATTCTACCATTTTGGGTGTTATATATAAGATCATGTTTTCTAAAAAGAGAGAAAGCTTTACTTCTTCATTTTGGATGCATTTTTATTTCTTGATTTTGTTTCAGATTGCTCTGGCTAGGACTTCAGTACTGTATTTAATAAGAGTAGTGAGCATGGATACCGTTATCTTGTTCCTGATTATAAAAAAAAAGCTTTCAGTTTTTTTACCAATGTGTACAAATTTAGTTGTGGGTATTATACGGTTTTATTTTGAGGTATGCTCCTTCTGTTCCCAACTTGTTGAGAGTTTTTGTCACAAAAGGTGTTGAAGGGGCTTCCCTGGTGGCGCAGTGGTTGAGAGTCCGCCTGCCGATGCAGGGGACACGGGTTTGTGTCCCGGTCCGGGAAGATCCCATATGCCGCGGAGCGGCTGGGCCCGTGAGCCATGGCCGCTGAGCCTGCGCGTCCAGAGCCTGTGCTCCGCAACGGGAGAGGCCGCAACAGTGAGAGGCCCACGTACCGCAAAAAAAAAAAAAAAAAAAAAAAAAAAAAAGGTGTTGAAGGTCAGTGTCTTTTTCTGCATATACTGAAAGGATGATATATTTATTCTTCACTTTATTAACATTGTATATCACAATTATCGATTTATATATATAATTTTAACTGATTTGTATATTATACTATATGTAGATTAAATATAATATAGTGTGCCATTCTTCCGTGGCAAGAATAAATTCCATTTAATCATGGTGTATGATCTTGTTAACTTGCTGCTGAATTTGTTTAGACTTTTGTATTTATATTCATCAGACCTATCTGCCTGTAAATTTATATTCTTGTAGTGTTCTTTATCTGGCTTTGGTGTCAGAGTAACACTGTCCTCAGAAGGAGCTTGTGATTCACTCCTCAATTTTTTGGGAAGAGTTTGAGAATGATTGGAGTTAATTATCTTTTTAATGTTTGGTAGGATTCACCAGTGAAACCATCTTGTCTTGGGTTTTGTCAGGAGGTTTGTGTTCATTGTTTCAATGTCCTCATTTATTATTTGTCTGTTCTGACTTTCTATTTTTGATTCAGTCTTGGTAGTTTCCACACTTCTGGGGTTTTATTTATTTATTATAATTTATCAAATTTGTTGGTGTATAATTCTTAATGATATGATCTTATGGTCCTTTGTATTTCTTTTATGTCTCCTCTTTCATTTGTCATATTTTTTGACTTCTTTTTCTTTTTTCCTTCGTTAGTCTAGCTAAAATTTCATCAATTTCCTTTATTTTTAAAAACACCAATCTTTAGTTGCATTAAACTGTAAATCTAACAGAACTGTAAGAAGAACTAAACTGTAAATCACAGAACTAAACTGTAAATCACAGAAGAAGAAATGAGAAAAAAATGATTACATGGAGAATAAACAACATATTTCTAAAAAACGAATGGGTCAATGATGAAATCAAAGAGGAAACTGAAAAATACCTTGAGACAAATGACAATGAAAACACAACCATACAAAATCTATGGGATACAGCAGAGGCAGTTCTTAGAGGGAAGTCCATAGCAATACATGCTTTCCTCATAAAACGACAGAAATCTCAAACAACCTAACCCACCGCCTAAAAGAATTAGAAAAAGAAGAACAAACAAAACCTAGAGTCAGCAGAAGGAAGGAAATAATAAAATCAGAGAGGAAATAAATAAAACAGATTTTAAAAATAGAAAAAAAATCTGTAAAACCGAGAGCTGATCCTTTGAAAGGGTAAACAGAATTGCTAAACCTCTTGCCAGGCTCACAAAGAAGAAAAGAGAGAGGACCCAGATAAAATAAGAAATGAAAGAGGAGAAATTACAAGGGACCTCACAGAAATTTTTAAAATATATATTATGAACAATTACAAGCCAAACAATTTGGAAAACCTAGAAGAAATAGATGAGTTTCTAGAAACATAAAGCCACCAAAACTAAATCAAGAAGAAATAGACAATTTGAACAGACTGATAACCAGAAGTGAAATAGAACCTGTAAAACAACAAAAACAACAGATTTCCTACAAACAAAAGTCCAGGAACCATGACTTCACAGACAAATTCTACCAAACATACAAAGAAGAACTTATACCAATTCTTCTCAAACTTCTCCAAAAGACTGAAGAGGAGGGAACACTCCCAAAGACATTCTATGAGACCACCATCACCCTGATACTAAAACCAGACAAAGACACTACCAAAAAAGAAAATTACAGGCCAATATCTGTGATAAATATAGATCCAAAAATTATCAAATATCAGCAAAGTTAATCCAACAGCACATAAATAAAACATACACCATGACCACGCTGGATTCATTCCAGGGTCACGAGGATGGTTCAACATATGCAAAATAATCAGTGTGATACACCACATCAACAACAACAAAAAAAAGAGAAAGAAAAAATCCACATGATCATGTCAATAAATATAGAAAAAGCATTTGATACAATTAAACATCCATTCATGATAAAACTCTTATGAAAGTGGGTATAGAGGGAACATCTCAAAATTATAAAACCTATTTATGATAAAACCATAGCCAATATAATACTCAACAGGAAAAAGCTGAAAGACTTCCCACTGAAGTCTGGAACAAAACATAGATGCCCACTCTTACCACTTCTATTCAGCATAGTGTTGGAAGTCCTAGCCACAGCAATCAGAAAAGAAAAAATAATAAATAAAACGTATCCAAATAGTAAGGGACAGGTAAAATTGTTATTATATGCAGAAGACATGACACGATATATAGAAAACTCTAATGACTTCACACACAGAAAAATCCTACTAGAACTGATAAATTCAGCAAGGTAGCAAGATAAAAGTTTAACATACAGAAATCGGTTGCATTTCTTTACATTAACAATGAAATATCAGAAAGGGAATATAAAAGAACAATACCTTTTAAACTTGCATCAAAAAATAATAAAACACTTAAGAATAAACTCGTCCAAGGAGACGAAAGACTTATATGCCAACAACTATAAAATATTAGTATTGAAGATGATTTAAAAAATGAAAAGATATCCCATGCTCTTGGATTGAAAGAATTAATATTGTTAAAACGGCCATATTACCCAAAGCAATGTACAGATTTAATATGATCCCTATCAATTTACCCATGACAATTTTCACAAAACTAGAACAAATAATTCTAAAATTTTTATGAAACCACATAAGACCCAGAATTGCCAAAGCAATGCTGAGGAAAAAGAACAAAGCAGGAAGCATAACACTCCTAGAACTCAGAAAATGCTACACATCTACAGTAATCAAAACAGTGTGGTATTGGTACAGATACAGACATATGGATCAATGGAACGTAACAGAGAGCTCAAAAATAAACCCACACACCTATGATCAATTAATCTTCAACAATAATCAATTAATCTTCAACAAAGGAGGCAAGAGTATGCCATGGGGAAAAGACAGTCTCTCCAGCAAATGGTGCTGGGAAAGTTGGACAGCTGCAAGCAAATCAGTGAAGTTAGAACACACCCTCACACCATACACAAAAATAAACTCAAAATGGTTTAAGTATTAAATATAAGACAACACCATAAAACTCCTAGAAAAGAACATAGGCAAAATATTCTGACGTAAGTTGTACCAATGTCTTCCTAAGTCAGTCTCCCAAGGCAATAAAAATAAAAACAAAAATAAACAAATGGGACCTATTCAAAGGTATAAGCTTTTGCACAGCAAAGGAAACTATAAATACAACTAAAAGACAACCTAGGGAATGTGAGAAAATATTTACAAAGGATGTGCTGACAAGGGATTAATTTCCAAAATATGCGAACAGCTCACAGAACAACAACAAAACAACCCAATCGAAAATTTGGGCAGAAGATCTAAATAGACATTTCTCCAAAGAAGACATACAGATGGCCAATAGGAACAATGAAAAGATGCTCATTGTTGCTAATTATTAGAGAACTACAAATCAAAATTCAATGAGGTACCACTTCACACTGGTCAAATGGCCAATATTAAAAAGTCTACAAATAAGAAATGCTGGAGAAGGTGTGGAGAAAGGGGAACTCTTCTACATTGTTGGTGGGAATGTAAATTGGTGCAGACGCTACAGAAAACAGTATGGAGGTTCCTCAAAAAACTAGAGTTGCCATATGATTCCGCAATCCCACTCCTCAGCATATATCCAGACAAAACTCTAATTCAAAAAGATACCTGCACCTCTATGTTCATAGTAACACTATTTACAATAGTCAACACGTGGAAATGACCTAAATGTCCATCCACAGATGAATGGATAAAGCAGATGTGGGGTGTGTGGGTGTGGGTGTGTGTGTGTGTGTGTGTGTGGGTGTGTGTGTGTGTGTGTGTATAATGAAATCCTACTCACCATATAAAACAAAGAAATAATGCCTTTTGCAGCTACATGAATGGACCTAGAGATTGTCATACCAAGTGAAGTCAGAAAGAGAAAGAAAATACCATATGGTATCACTTATATGTGGAATCTAAAATATGACACAAATGAACTTATCTATGAAACAGAAGCAGAATGAAAGACATAGAAAACAGACTTGTGGTTGCCCCAGGGAGGAAGAGTAAGGGAGGAATGAATTGGGAGTTTGGGTGGGATTAGCAGATGCTAACTATTATATATAGAATGCATAAACAAGAAGGCCCTAATGTATAGCACAGGGAACTATATTCAATATCATGTAGTAGGGCTTCCCTGGTGGCTCAGTGGTTAAGAATCCGCCTGCCAATGCAGGGAACATGGGTTCAAGCCCTGGTCCAGGAATATCCCACATGCCGCGGGGCAACTAAGCCCGGGTGCCACAACTACTGAGCCTGCATACCTATAGCCCGTGCTCCACAAGAGAAGCCACTGCATTGAGAAGCCCATGCACCACAACGAAGAGTAGCCCCCACTGGCCGCAACTAGAGGAAGCCTGCGCACAGCAATTAAGACCCAAAACAGCCAAAAATAAAATAAAATAAAAACAATATCGTGTAGTAAACCATAATGGAAAAGAAGATGAAAAAAGGATACGTGTGTGTGTATACACACACACACACACACACGCACACACTTCCTCCGTGGGGCAACCACAAGTCTGTTCTCTATGTCTGTCATTCTGCTTATGTTTCATAAATAAGTTCATTTGTGTCATATTTTAGATTCCACATATAAGTGATACCATATAAATCTATGTTCTTCCCATTAAGAAGTCATATAGACTCAGAGGAAAAGTTCTTCATGTACTTATTTCTCCATCTGGTGTTGAGGTGGAGTACTACCTAACCATTAAACAACACCCCACAACCTTCTACTCTTCCCCCCAATTAATGCTCTGTTTGTGCACATGTCAATACACCATCTGTTTAAATCTGAATGTTTTGTTTACAGTCAAATATTCGTTTCTGAAAAGTTACCATCTTCACACATTGGCTTTTATTGTTTATTTACATAGATATAGTGGTGAATATTTCCCTTTCACTAGTGATACTGCTATGAATAACTTTGGGCACATCTCTTTGTTGTTATAAATAGAATGTTAGGAATGGAATTCCTGCTGCATCATTTTGTGCACTTTGGGTGTACTCCATCGGACCAGTTTGTCTGTCTCCCAAAATGGTTAAATCCATCTCACTACTACTATCCTGGAGGAGGCTCTCTATTTTCCCACATCACCACTCCTCTGGTTAATGTCAAAATTTATTAATTATATGTGTATGATATGTTATTATTGACTTAATTTGCATTTCTTTGATAATTACTAATGATGCTGTTTATAGTGCAGTACTTGCCCACCACCTGAAGTTACATCTCTGTAAGTTGCCTGGTCATAGCCATAATTCTATTATTTGTGAGTTATTTTCAGTTGTTTATAAAATTGTATTGTTTTTTTAAAAATCTATCCTGGACCTTATTTTGTTCCAGATGATGGACATTTACAACATATCCTTCCGTTTTAAAGATTAAACTATTTTGAGACAGCATTTACTATTTTTAAAATCTCAGAGTATTAATCTACTCCTTTGTAGTTTGTATTTTTATTTTCCTAAATAAACCTTCCTATGCTTGTAAATCATAAAGTGTTTATTTTCAATTTTCATTGGATGTTTTCAAATTTCGTTCTTTTCATTTCATTCATCTAACATTGATTTATGTAAATAACTTAATGTAGAAATATGTTAAAGTTTTATTCATTGATGATTATTTACTATTCCATTATTTCCTTACTGACTAGAACCACCTCATACATTTCAGTGTTCATTATATAGGAATCTCCCTTTAAGGGCTACGTATTCTGTTTAATGAATCTTAGGATTAATATTCCGTCACCACCTTCTTTGCATTACTGTTTTGTTGCAACAGATTACGGTATATGGTAGGGTAAGTTCCTTATACTGTTTGTTTCTTTCCTGTTTTTAGCCCTATGTTTGTTAATTTTTTCAACAATCTGGTCATTTTATATAAAAATCCATTGGTATGTTGATTGGAACTGATGGAATCACATATTGGTTTCGAGAGAATTATTTATCACTTTTTTGTAAATATGGATTTGGATCACTCTCTACTTTTTTAATGTTTAAGTCTTCCAGAAACATAATGTTCTTCATAATGCTTTGCACAGTTGTCTGAGGTTTATTTTCAAAACATCTAAATATGACTGGTAAATAATATTTTTAAAATTTTTATTGGAGTATAATTCATTTCCAATGTTCTGTTAGTTGCAGGTGTACAGCGAAGTGTATCAGTTATACATATACATATATCCACTCTGTTTTAGATTCTTTTCCCATATAGGCCATTACAGAATATTGAGTAGAGTTCCCTGTGCTATATAGTAGGTCCTTATTAGTTACCCATTTTATATATAGTAGTGTGTATATGTCAATTCCAATCTACCAATTTATCCCTCCCCCCCCACACCCTGGTAACCATAAGTTTGTTTCTACATCTGTAGCTTTATTTCTGTCTTGTAGAAAAGTTCATTTGTACTCTTTTTTTTTTTAGCTTCCACATATAAGCGATATCATATATTTCTTTCTGACTTACTTCACCCAGTACAACATTCTGTAGGTCCATCTGTATTGCTGCAAATGACATTATTTCATTCATTTTATGGCTGAGAAATATTCCATTGTATACATATACCACATCTTCTTTATCCATTCCTCCACTGGTGGACATTTACATTGCTTCCATGCCCTGGCTGCTGTAAATAGTGCTGCAATGAACTATTGCAGTGCATGTAATTGGGGTGCATGTATCTTTTCAAATTATGGCTTTCTCTAGATATATACCAAGGAGTGGGATTGTGGGGTCATGTGGTAGCTCTATTTTTAGTTTTTAAAGGAACCTCCATACTGTTCTCCATAGAGGTTGTACCAATGTACATTCCCACCAACCATGTAGGAGGGTTCTCTTTTCTCCACACCCTCTGTAGCTAAGATATGATCTTTCCTGGAGAATTTTCCATGAGCACTTGAGAAGAAGGTGTATTCTGTTGCTTTTGGATGGAATGTCCTATAACAATTAAGTCCATCTTGTTTAATGTATCATTTAAAGCTTGTGTTTCCTTATTTATTTTCATTTTGGATGATCTCTCCATTGGTGAAAGTGGGGTGTTAAAGTCCCCTACTATGACTGCGTTACTGTCGACTTCCTCTTTTATGGCTATTAGCATTTGCCTTATGTATTGAGGTGCTCCTGTGTTGTGTGCATAAATATTTACAATTGTTATATCTTCTTCTTGGATTGATCCCTTAATCATTATGTACTGTTCTTCTTTGTCTCTTGTAATAGTCTTTATTTTAAAGTCTATTTTGTCTGATATGAGAATTGCTACTCCAGCTTTCATTTTATTTCCATTTGCATGAGGTATCTTTTCCATCCCCTCACTTTCAGTTTGTACGTGTCCCTAGGTCTGAAGTGGGTCTCTTGTAGACAGCATATGTATGGGTCTTGTTTTTGTACCCATTCAGCCAGTCTACGTCTTTTGGTTGGAGCATTTAATCCATTTACATTTAAGTTAGTTACCGATATGTATGTTCCTATTACCATCTTCTTAATTGTTTTGGGTTTGTTTTTGTAAGTCTTTTCTTTCTCTTGTGTTTCCTGCCTAGAGAAGTTCTTTTAGCATTTGTTGTAAAGCTAGTTTGGTGGTGCTGAATTCTCTTAACTTTTGTTTGTCTGTAAAGGTTTCAATTTCTCTGTCGAATCTGAGTGAGATCCTTGCTGGGTAGAGTCATCTTGGTTGTAGGTTTTTCCCTACAGTAGCCCCCTTCAGGCTGTGTTCACGCAGCCAACCCCAGTCTTCTCCCTGGGATCTGATCTCTGAAGCCCGAGCCTCAGTTCCCAGCCCCCACCCATCCCAGCGGGTGAGCAGATAAGCCTCTCAGGCTGGTGAGTGCTGGTCAGCACCGATCCTCTATGCGGGAATCTCTGCTTTTCCCTCTGCACCCCTGGTGCTGTGCTCTCCTCTGTGACTCCGGAGCTTCCCCCACCCCCGCCCACTCCCCATCTCCACCAGTGAAGGCGTTTCCTAGTGTGTGGAAACTTTTCCTCCTTCACAGCTCACTCCCAGAGGTGCAGGTCCCATCCCTATTTTTTGTCTCTGTTTTTTCTTTTTCCTTACCCAGGTACATGGGGAGTTTCTTGCCTTTTGGGAAGTCTGAGGTGTTCTGCCAGCATTCAGTAGGTGTTCTGTAGGAGTTGTTCCACATGTACATGTATTTCTGATGTATTTGTGGGGAGGAAGGTGATCTCTATGTCTTACTCCTCAGCCATCTTGAAGGTTTCCCCCCACCAATTTTTTAATTAGATTAATTTTTAGTTTTAATTGGAATAACACTGATACACAATGTTTGTATTTGGTAGGTGTACAGAATCATTTTCAGTTTTACATATACATATATCTATGCATGTTCGGCATCTTTTCCCATATAGGTTCTTAGAGAGTGTTGATAGCCTTCCTTGTTATACACAGAACCTTGCTGAATATCTGTTTAATATGAGATAGTTTGAATTTGTTATTCCCATCCTCCTAATTTATCCCTTGTCCCTATCTTCCCCTTTCATAACCATACATTTGCTTTTTAAGTCCCTGAGTCTGTTTATTTTTTCTAAATTATTTCAATGCTGTGTATTTTTAGATTCCAATTATAAGTGATATCATATAATATTTGTCTTTGTGATTCTGACTTACTCTACTTAGTATGATTATCTCTAGTGTTCTCTATGTTCCTACAAATGGCATTATTTCATTCTTTTACATGGAGGAATCATATACTACTGTGTACATGTATCACATCTTTTTTACCCGTTCATCTGTCCATGGACATTTTGTATGTCTCCACATCTTGGGTACTGTAAATGGTGCTGCAGCACACGCTTGGGTGCATGTGTCTTTTCGAATTCTGGTTTTCTCCACATATACTCTTTGGTGTAGCACTGCCAGATTGATGGTAGAGAACTTTTTACCCCTTAAAGACACTTCCATAATGTTCTCTATAGTGGCTCTTACCATTTTCATCCCACAAGCAGCATAAAAACATTTCCTTTCTCCATGCTCTCTCCACAATTTTTTTCATTTTAATTTTGGGTGATGACATTTTAAACCAGTGCAAGCTGATTTCTCGTAGTTTTGAGTTGCATGTGTCTGCTAACTGCTTGTTATGTTGATCATGATTTGGGGGCTGTTATTCCTCATAAACACTGTGAGTAGAATTTACCTGTTGAAATTGCCTTCTTGAAAGTGCTGTGTTTGAATTATTTTCCAGTAGTTAAGCCTGGCCATCTTTTGAGGGCAAGTATCATTTAGAGCCCAGCAGTCCTTCTGAATATTAAGTCCCCATAAGCAATCGTTTTGAGTTTGCTTTTGCGGGGAAAAGGACTCAAGGTGGCAGAATTTGCTCGAGCACAATTCTGGTTGCCCCAGCAACCAGAGCATTCGGGGAAATCCTGTTTGGGTCTTATAAATTATAGCGGAATGTGCCAGAACAAACACCCACATCTTCTTTCTCATCACCAATTTTTAATGAGATTATTTTTTATTTTTCATTGGACTAAAATTTATATACAATGTTGTGTTTGTTGTTGGTATAGAGAATCTTTTTCCCTTATACATGTACACATACCTATGCATCTTTGGCTACTTTTCCCATATAGGTTATTAGTGTGTTGATAGCCCTTTCTTAGTATACATAGATCCTTGTTGAATATCTGATTTATATGAAAGAGTTTGTATTTGTTAAACCCATCTTCCTAATTTATCCCTTGACCCCTTCTGTCACCTTTGGTAACCATATGTTTGTTTTCTATTTCCCTGAGTCTGTTTATGTGTTCTCCATTTGTTCATTTTTTAGATTCCAGCTATAAGTGATATCATAGGATATTTGTCTTTCTGATTCTGACCTATTTTACTTAGCATGATTATATGTAGGTTTATCGATGTTCCTGCAAATGGCATTATTTCATTCTTTTACATGGTGGAGTCATATATCATTGTGTACATGTATCGCATTTTTCTATCTGTTCATCTATCCATGGATATTTTGTATATCTCCACATCTTGGGTATTGTAAACAGTGCTGCAGTGTACGCTTGGGTGCATATGTCTTTTTGAGTTCTGGTATTCTCTGCACATGGTCTTAAGGGTAGCACTGTAGGATCATGTGGTACTTGATTTTTACCTTTTAAACGCACTTCCACAATGTTCTCTGTAGTGGCTGTTACCATTTACATCCTACAATCACCATAAAAGGGTTTCCTTTTCTCCATGCTCTCTACACTTTTTATTAATTGTCGATTTTTGATGATGGTTATTCACACCGGTCCCAGGAGACTCCTCATTGTAGTTTTGATTTGCATGTCTCTGCTAATTGCTATGTAGAGCATGTTCTTATGGGCTATTTTTATTCAGAATCAGTACTGAGTAGAATTTAGCTATTGCAATTGCCTTCTCGAAAATGTGCCGTGTTTGCAATTATTTTCGAACACTTAGGCCTGGACATTTTTTGAGGGAAAGTATCATTTAGAGCCTAGCAGTCCTTGTGAATACTAAGTGCCCATAACTAATTTTTTTGAGGTTGCTTTTGTGGGAAACCGCCACAAGGCGGCAGATTTTCCTCTTCCCAACTCTGGTTGCCCTGGCAACCAGAGCCTTAGGGGAAATCCTATTTGCGCTTGTAAATTAGAGTGGATTGTGCCAGAACAAACACCCAAATCTTGTGTCTCATTGTCAATTTTTAATTAGATTAATTTTTTTTCCTGGAGTAACATTGATATGCAGTGTTGGTGTTGGTTGTAGGTATAGAGAATCTTTTTCCATTAAACATATACATATATCTAAGCATCTTTGGCTTCTTCTCCCATATAGTTAATTAGGGAGTGTTGATAGTCCTTCCTTGGTATATATAGATCCTTGTGGAATATCTGTTTTATATGAAATAATTTGAATTCATTAATCCCATCCTCCTAACTAATCCCATGACCCCTTCTGTCACCTTTTGAAACCATGTTTCCTTTATAAGTCCCTGAGTCCGTTTATGTTTTCTGAATTATTTCAATGGTGTTTATTTTTAGACTCCACTATAAGTGATATCCTATAATATTTATCTTTGTGATTCTGACTTACTTCACTTAGCGTTATTACCTCTAGGTTTATCTATGTTCCTGTAAATGGCATTATTTCTTTTTTTAACAAGGTGCAGTCATATACCGTTGTGTACATGTATCGCTTCTTTTTTATCTGTTCTTCCGTCCATGGATATTTTGTGTGTCTCCACATCTTGGGTATGGTAAATGGTGCTGCAGTGCACGCTTGAGTGCATGTGTCTTTCCAAATTCTGGTTTTCTCTGCATATACTCTTGGGGGTAGCACTGCTGGATCATATGGTAGAGCCCTTTTTACCTTTTAAAGTCACTTCCATAATGTTCTCTATAGTGGCTCTTCCCATTTACATCCCACAAGCAACATAAAAACATTTCCTTTCTCCGTGCTCTCTCCACCATTTATTCACTGTAAATTTGGGTAATGACGTTTTAGACCAGTGCAAGCTGATCCCTGATTGTGAGGCAGAAGATAGATGGGCTCCAGCCTAGACATTTACAACTGGCCTCCTATTCACACTTCCTGGTGTGAGAAGAAGATGGGCTCCAGGCTGGACCTTGATTGCAATCCCCCTGTTTACATTTCCTGAAGCAAGAGACAAACAGACTCCAGGACTATATATTTAAGACCAGACTCCTGTCTATATTTCGAAATCTGCACCTCGATTACAAACCTGTAACAGAAATAGGATAGATAACCAGACACTGGACATTTTTATGGCTGGGACAGAGTGGGACTAAACCCTGTTAAAAGATCAAGAGGTCATATACTTCCCATCCTTGGGGCAAGGGAAACATTGCACATGTGCAGAAAGGCTCCTTGGGGGTAAAAGGATGGGGTACCACCCCATAATATGTGATGCTAAGGCCATCCCATAGGCCTCTGGGCTGTAATCCATCTTGGAAAAAAGTTGAGCATGCATGTTGGGGAAGGTTCTAGGGCAGGGAAGGTGTGGAAGAAGAAACCAGATAATTGGCCAAAGGTAAACAAAGACCTGGAAGAACTGCCCTATATAAAGGACTTAACCGCCTCTTTACTGCCTCTGCATTAGGGAGATCACCCACACCCTGTCTCTCCAGATGTGCATCTCTGCCTTGCTTCTATCCTAACTAACTAAACAAACTGCTTCTCTGTGTGCTCTCCTACTTGTTGTTTTGCTATGTCTCTAATAATAAACTTTACACCTGTTTTTAGTTTTTGCCTCCGTGAGAAATGCATTTTTCACTGGGGGCAAGAGCCAGGGGCTGTGGTGGCTAGGGTTCCTAATTTTCATCCAGGCTACCCAGGTTCAATTCCTGGGCAGAGAATTAAGATCTCGCTTCATGTCACCACTCTCTGCTGCCTCTCCGAGATCAGATGGTGCTGAAACCTGGCAGTCAAGGTAAAACTACGTATTTCGCCCAAACTGCTTGCTGGAGACATCTGGCTTTTACTCTGTCTCCCATGAGAACTTACTTGCTCTCAAGTCTCCCCTTTGTTCTCTCTCCAAGACCCACAGGGCTTAATCTTGGCCCTCTCAGTGCAGGCGCCCAAGGGGTCTCTCTCTCTCTGTCCCTTTCCCTCTCTCTGTCTCCCCTCTCCCCCTTTCTCTCGCTCTGCCTAAACTACAACCCTCAGCATGCCCTGCATCCAAGCGGCGCATCTTCATCAGCTTCGTGAGCCACATGCCAGGAGTCAGAGCTGGGTGCCAGCCGCAGCCCCCAGCAAATTGAACCCTGCTACGCACCACACTTTATTTCCCAGGGTAGAAAAATTACCTCCCCCAATCCCCACTGTCTTCCATTGTGTTTGTCCCAGAGCAAGCGGGCCAGGAGCACACTGCACCCTGCTGGGGCGCGCAATGCCCTTCCCTTTATTTCCTGCAATTTTCTTACCTACTCTACTCAGGAAGCAAGGTTTCTTTTTCACCTAAGCCTTATGTCCCCTTCAATTTGGCCTTAGATGCCAAACAAACAGGGCCATAGACTTCCGGTTGCGCCTTGTGCAAGGCTTCAATGGGGACCAGAGACGTCTGGTCAGGATTCGGTGGGAAAGTAACCCCACCAGGTTTGAAGGGAATTAGGGGGACGTCCTGAACTCTTTCAGGTAAAAGCCTCCTAGTAAGTGTTTCTGGGATACTGGATTCCATTCTAGGGGTGCTCTCTTGTTCTCGGTTGCCAGTTGCTCAACATGGGAAGATCCCCTTTCTAAGCCAGACCGCCAGACCGGCTGAGAAAAAGAAAAACCTTGATTCTATTGTAGCAGTGCCTAGCCTTTATTTAAGTTGGGGGATAAAAAAAAAAATGGCTTGAAAATGGATCTCTTACAGTTAGATCTTCATTGTCACAGGATGGGAAAATGGACTGAGGTTCCCTTATGTCCAGGACTTTCTCCTATAATCAAAAGCCTGAGGAATCAGGAAAACTCTCCTAACATTCTAAGCCATCCCCTTCTAACTTCTCCCAGCTCTCAGGGAGGAGGGGGGGACCAAGCTTCCCCTGCTCCTACAACTTCCCTTACTCCTTCAGATTCTTCTCATCAAACAAAGATCCCACCTCCCCAGAGGGACAGTCCCTGCTGGGACACCATTTTATCAGCCAGGCTGCCCCTGTTATCAGAGCCAATTTAAACACTATCTGGTTTAAGTTTAGAAGGATGACTTTTGACATTGTAGCCACAATATTCTTTAGACTATGGAGAAAATAGGTTAAGATAAAAATTTTTTTGAAATTGCAAAACCGGTTTTTTTGCATATGCAATTAGAGAAAGCTAGCTTGTCGAAATATCTTTTTCAGAATTCTGACCCTGAGAGAACAAAAATATGCCTAGGCAAAATCTTGAAATTAACTTATCATGTTGTTGAGATACACAGCCCACTTTGCCTGAAACTTCAGCTTTGGGTTAATCAGTAGAACTTCAAGCCAAGGAAAAAAAGGGGGGGAGGCCAAGAGACACTTTAAATCTCAAGTGGAAACTGAGATCTCTGTCTGTCTGGATACATGTGTGAGTCTCAGTGTGTATCTTTCTCTTTGGATAATAATGCTAAGGTTAATTGTAAATGAGCTCTATTTAATTGGCTTAAAAGAAAAGTAAGCACTTACAAATCAAATAATTCTAAATACAAGAGAAATTAAGCTAAATGAATTTCAGGTTTATGTGAACTGGGAAATATTCAATATTAAATTAATACCTGGTATTAATGTCTGTTTGTTGATCTAATTAATATAGATATGTCTTAATAGTCATCAACATTATGTGTAATACTTTTATTGTGCCGAGGTATAACATAAGCTAAATAAGGGGCTTCCCTGGTGGCGCAGTGGTTAAGAATCCGCCTGCCAACGCAGGGGACACGGGTTTGAGCCCCGGTCCAGGAAGATCCCACATGCCGCAGAGCAACTAAGCCCAGGTGCCACAGCTACTGAGTCTGCGCTCTAGAGCCCGTGAGCCACAACTACTGAGCCCACGTGCCACAACTACTGAAGCCCACATGCCTAGAGCCCGTGCTCCACAACAGGAGAAGCCACCGCAATGAGAAGCTTGCACACCGCAACGACAAGTAGCCCCCACTCTCCACAATCAGAGAAAAAGTCCATGCGCAGCAACGAAGACCCAATGCAGCCAAAAATAATAAATAAATAAAATAAATAAATTAAAAATATATATATAAGCTAAATAAGATCTTATTATATCTGTTATAAATTTGTCAACAAGGTAACTCGATGTGAAGAAACTTTTAAGAAAAGAAAATACAAATGAGATAAGAGCTTTGGGTGAACTTTTTAGGAACAATCATGTTTTAAAAATGTCTACTTAAGAATATTGTTTCACAGTGACCTATGATCCTATCTGACTGAGTGTTCTAAACCCTTTTTATATTTTTTGGACAAAACTTCCTAAATCAAATTCTAACAAAGTCCTTTTGACCTCTAGCTAACTTTGGGATGCTTCAAAGGGCCCTTGGTTTCCACGTAATGAAACATCCAAGAAAAATATTAAACTAATTAGGTTAATTTTGTATGATAAAAGTACATGGGAAGTATTTTCAAATGAGTAATAAATCGTCTTAGGTTAAATTGTATAGTAACTGTTTACTAATATAGATATTCTAGAAATTATATGCAGTTCCTAAAATTCTGAAATGTCCTGGTAAAACGTTATCAGTCATAGTTCTAGTTATTATCTGAAAGTGTTGTATGTCACAGCAGTAACCAAGTTACTTTATCAATTGCATTGTAATCAGATTTTAAACGTGCCTTCTTAAGTCTTTGTCATTATAGACAGCTATAGTTTCACTCTGATGCCTTTGCAAAAATACTGCCTCTTCAAGATTTATAGAAAGGACTTTCTAAGATTAAATTAAAATCAATTAGGTAAATAAATTTTGTTATTAACAGTAAGCTGGTACCAGACTGGAATTTGGTTTTCTCTCTCTGTTAAGAGAAGAAAGTTTTCTTGGAATGCTGTTCTGATAACAGACTGTGTGAATTACCTTGCCTTTAAGTGATTTATGTTTGCTTTTAAGATCTTTTGTTACTTTGGTTAAGTGAATAAGTAGTATTTCACAATGATCTATGAAGACTATGGCACGTGTAGATAAAGTTCATTCCGCTTCTACAAAAATTAATCCCTCATGGTTAGACTTTTGCCATCCTGATGTCCTTAAAGCATGGCAACAGCCTACTCCTAAATCAGGGAATTTAAAATGGGTAAACAATGGCTGTAAATTAAACAGTCAGGGCCATGGGAAATCCAAGACAGCCACTTGGCTTTTCCCAGCTCCCTGGCAAACCTCATTTTTAATTTTTGATGGGTTAACGCCTTCCTGGCTGCAGGGCTGATGCCCTCACAATGAAAAGAAAGAGGTTAAAATTGTGTCTTCCCCTTGGGGTATGCCTTCTACAATATCCAGTGATCAAGGTACTCACTTCACTGGACTCAAACAAAACAAAAGTTAATTACATAGGATTAAACAAACTGCTAAATATGATTATAATTTTTATGACTTTTGTCTGACATATTGGTTGTTTTTAATCTTTGTTTTTTCAGCTATTTACAAGCTCTTCTCCTCAAGCTACTTATGGTTTACAACAGTTTGGTAATTGACACCTGTGGGTAAAATTAAAACATTTATCATTTTCTCTACCTGCTCCTCTTGAAACTGGAAACTCTTAGGTTCCCAGCAGCATTATCAGCTCCTCTATGCTGGGGACAATTAAATCATACTAAGGATAATCAGTCTAGTTACAATTTAAAAATTGGGGCAAATGCCTTATGAGCAATGCCAATATATAATTTCCTTGAAAGATAAGGATTGGTACAGAACAGACTAAGTCAGATAAACTGGGTATACACTGGGCTACACCTAATGGAAGCTATTGACTTAAATTCTTACTTATGACCTTACTAATACTGCTAGCTATTCTGTTTTCTACATTACCTGTTTTACAACATTGTTGCTTATTACATTACCAAATGTGTGAATGAGCCTCTGACAAAATGATGATATATAGTTCCATATGAGATCAATGATTTTAATAGTGTAACTCTAGATATGGGAAGAAACAAGAGGGAGTATTTTCCTGGACCATAAGAGACTAGGAAGACAGGTGGTCCAGAGGCTTTTGGCTACTGTTAACAGGGCCTAGTCCAGTAACAGCACATTGAGTGGCCTATCAACAAAATCTTCGCCAGACCTGGGAATGAGGATTCCTAGCACTGTGGGACGAAGTGGTCATGAAATGCCCCCCAAAACATGGTTAAACTTATGACCATGAAGGGGCCCTGCTGACTGGAAACTGACACTTGCCATCTACCTCTATAAGGACTAAATCATGGCGACTGCAGCTACTGACCTTCAACTGTTCCTAAAAGGAGTTCAGGGTGGAGATCAGAAATGAGGCACTCTGTGCTCTGGGAAAAACTGGCAGGACAGGCCTTCAGATAGTTAGCTGTTTTCAGAAAAAGATTTTATGAGCCCAGTTTCTTGCATCTCCTCATACCTAGAAAAACACTAACATCATTAATGGTAACGTCTGCTTTGGCTATTAAGGAAAAAAATTTCAGACCAATCACCTATTATCTATGTGTTAATACCACATTAAAAGTTAAAACCTACTTAAATGAAACTAGACAACTAGCTACCTGGCTACAAGTCACCCCAAAGCACCAGGTTCAGACTGGGTTTCAGGCTTTATCTCCTGAAAAGAAATGAGATCTATTTTGCCTGCAGGTTGTAACTCCTCCAACTACTTCTAATTAGGTCTGTCACACCTACATCAATAACACTGGGTTAGTAGAAAAAAGACATCAAAAAGTTATATGAAAAAAAAAAAGTTATATGACCATGCTCAATGGCTTCATTCCATTTGACAGGGTAACCCAAGGGCTGACACTACTTGGACTACAGTTAAAGTAATGGTATCAGATGTAACCTGGTTCTTACTCTTGCTTGGGCCCCTGGTTACAATAATTCTTTTACTGATCTTTGGCCCCTGCCTTTTAATCTACTTGTTAAGTTTGTCTCTTCCAGATTACAATAGTTTCACTTCAAGATAATGGTGATGCAGAGATTCCAGCCACTCATAATAACAACAGAAGTCACCATGGGCCCCTTAATGACACAGGACAAGAGCTCTCTAACCCCAGCTAGGTAGGGTCTACGAGCCCCATGCCAGCATGAAGAAGCTGCAGAAGACAGACCTTCACCCTTCATCCACCCAATAAAGATTTATTGGGGTTCACATCTCTCAGGGGGGATTTGAGGCAGGAAATAGATGGGCTCCAGGCTAGACATTTACAACTGGCCTCCTCTTTACACTTCCATGGGTGAGAAGAAGATGGGTTCTAGGCCGGACATTCATTACCAGCCCCCTATTTACATTTCCTGAAGCAAGAGACAGACTCCAGGACTACATATTTATGACCAGACTCCTCTCTATATTTGGAGATCTGCACCTCGATATAAAAATCTGCAACAGAAATAGGATAAATAACCAGATACTGGACATTTTTATGGCTGGGACAGAGTGGGACTAAACCCTGTTAAAAGATCAAAAGGTCATACATTTCCCATCCTTGGGGCAAGGGAAACATTGCACATGCACAGAAAGGCTCCTTGGGGGTAAAAAGGAGGGGGCATCACCCCATAATATGTGATGCTAAGGCCATCCCATAGGCCTCTGGGCTGTAATCCATCTTGGAAAAAAGTTGGGCATGCATGTTGGGGATGGTCCTAAGGCAGGTCAGGTGTGGAAAAGAAACCAGATAACTGGCCAAAGGTAAACAAATACCCTGAAGAACTGCCCTATACAAAGGACTTAACCGCCTCTTTACTGTGTTCCTCCCACATTAGGGAGGATGCCCACACCCTTTGTCTCCCAATGCCCACACCCTTTCTCTCCCAGTATGCATCTCTGCCTTGCTTCTGTCTTAACTAAACAAACTGTTTTCTCTGTGTGCTCTCCCACTTGTTGTTTTGCTATGTCTCTAATAATAAATTTTGTATCTATTTTTACAATTTTTGCCTCCATGAGAAATGCATTTTTCACTGGGGCCAAAAGCCAGGGGGTGTGGTGGCTAGGATTCCTAGTTTTCATGCAGGTTACCCAGGTACAATTCCTGGGCAGGGAATTAAGATCTCACTCACGACACCACTCACTGCTGCCTCTGTGAGATCAGTTGTAGTATTGATTTGCATGTGTCTGCTAAATGATTTATTGAGAATGTTTTTATGGGCTTTTATTCTTCATAAACAGTATGAGTAGAATTTACCTGCTGAAATTGCCTTCTTAAAACTCTTCCCTGTCCGCAGTTATTTTTGAACAGTTAGGCTTGGATGGCTTTTGAGGGCAAGTATCATTTAGGGCCCAGCAGTCCTTGTGAATATTAAGTGCCCATAGGCAATGTTTTGAGGTTGCTTTTGAGGGAAAATGCCACAAGGCAGCAGAATTTCCTGGGGTGCAATTCTGGTTACCGAGCACCCACAGCCTTAGGGGGAATCCCGTTTGTGGCTTGTAAATTAGAGTAGAATGTGCCATAACAAACACCCAAATCTTCTGTCTCATTACCACTTTTATGGTTATATAAATTTTTATCTTTTATTGCAGTAACACTGATATACAATGTTGTCTTTGATATAGGTATAGAGAATCCTTTTCCCTTCTACATATACATATGTCTATGCATCTTTTGCTACTTTTCCCATGTAGGTTATTAGAGAGTTTTGACCGTTTTTCCTTGGTATACATAGCAACTTGTTGAATATCTGTTTTATATAAAATACTTTGAATTGGTAAACTCCTCTTCCTAATTAATCCCTGACCCCTTCTGTCCCCTTAGGTAAACATATGTATGCTTATTAAGTCCCTCAGTTTCTCTATGTTTTCTCAGTTATTTCAATGGTGTTTATTTTTAGATTCTACCTATAAGTGATATCATATAATATTTGCCTTTCTGCTTCTGATTACTTTACTTCATATGGTTATCTCCAGGTTTCTCTATGTACCTGCAAATGGCATTATTTCATTCTTTTACATGGCGGAGTCATATACCATTGTGTACATGTATCACTTTTTTTTATCTGTTTATCTGTGCATGGACACTTCGTATGTCTCCACATCTTGGGTATTGTAAACGGTGCTGCACTGCATGCTTGGGTGCACGTGTCTATTCTAATTCTGGTATTCTCTGCATATAGTCTTAGGGGTACCACTGTCAGATCATATGGGAGCTCTATTTTTACCTTTTAAACACACTTCCATAATGTCCTCTGTAGTGGCTCTTACCATTTACATCCCACCATCACCAAAAAAGGATTTACTTTTCTCCATTCCCTCTACACCATTATTCATCGTCGATTTTTTTTTTTTTTTTTTTGCGGTACGCGGGCCTCTCACTGTTGTGGCCTCTCCTGTTGCGGGGTCCGGACGCGCAGGCCCAGCGGCCATGGCTCACGAGCCCAGCCGCTCCACGGCACGTGGGATCTTCCCGGACCGGGGCACGAACCCGTGTCCCCTGCATCGGCAGGCGGACTCTCAACCACTGCGCCACCAGGGAAGCCCCCCATTGTCGATTTTTGATGATGGTTATTCACACCAGTGCCAGGTGAGGCCTCGTTGTCATTTGGATTTGCATATCTGTGCTAAACGCTATGTAGAGAATGTTCTTATGGGCTGTTTTTATTCATAATCAGTGTTGAGTAGAATTTATCTGTTGCAATTGCTTTCTGGAAAGTGTGCCATGTCTTCAATTATTTTCGAACACTTAGGCATGGACCTCTTTTGAAGGCCTGGACCTCTTTTGAAGGCAAGTATCATTTAGAGCCCGGCAGTCCTTGTCAGTATTAACTGCCCATAAGGAATCATTTTGAGGTAGCTTTTGTGGGAAACGGCCAAAGGGAGCAGAATTTCTTCAGGCACAACTCTGGTTGCCCCGGCAACCAGAGACTTAGGGGAAAGACTGTTAGGGGCTAGTAAGTTAGAGTGGAATGTGTACCAGAACAGACACCCAAATCTTCTGTCTCATTACCACTTTTTAAATTACATTAATTTTTTTTACTGCTGTAACATTGATATACAAGGATGTGCTGGTTGTAGATTTAGCGAATCTTTTTCTGTTAAACATATACCTATATCTATGCATCTTCGGCTTCTATTCCCATATAGGTTATTAGAGCGTTTTGACAGCCTTTCCTTGGTATATATAGATCCTTGCTGAATATCTGTTTCATATGAAATAGTTTGAATTGGTAAATCCCAACTTCCTAATTATTCCCTTGACCCCTTCAGTCCCCTTATATAAACATATGTTTGCTTATTAAGTCCCTGAGTCTCAATTTTTTTCCTCAATTATTTCAATGGTGTTTATTTTTAGATTCCACCTATAAGTGATATTGTATAATATTGGCCTTTCTGTTTCTGATTACTTCATATGGTTATCTCCAGGTTTCTCTATGTACCTGCAAATGGCATTATTTCATTCTTTTACATGGTGGAGTCATATACCATTGTGTACATGTATTACTTCATTTTTATCTGTTCTTCTGCCCATGGACATTTCCATGGGTCCACATCTTGGATGTTGTAAATGGTGCAGCTGTGCACACTTTGGTGCATGTGTCTTTCCCAATTCTGGTTTTCTCCTCATATACTCTTGGGGGTAGGACTACTGGATCATATGGTAGATATTTTTTGACATTTTAAAGGCATTTCCATAATGTTCTCTATAGGGGCTGTTACCATTTATACCACACTAGTACCATAAAAGGATGTGCCTTTCTCCATGCATCTACCACTTTTATTCATTGTCGATTTTTCATGAAAGCCTTAGAGACAGGTGCAAGGTGACCCCTTGTTGTATTTCTGATTTGCATGTCTCTGATAATTGCTATGTTAAAAATCTCCTTATAGGCTGTTTTTCTTCATAATCAGTGTGACTAGAATTGACCTGTTGAAATTGCCTTCTTGAAAGTCTGCCCTGCTTTCAATTGTTTACGGACACTTAGGCCTGGACATTTTTTGAGGGAACGTATCATTTAGAGCCCAGCACTTCTTGTGAATATTAAGTGCCCATTATCAATCCCTAGGAGGTTGCCTTTGGGGAAAGGGCCACAAGGCCGCAAGGTTTCCTCGGGCCCATCTCTTTGCCCCGGCATCCAGAGCCTTATGAGAAACACTTTTTGTGGCTTATAAATTAGAGAGCAATGTGCCAGAACAAAACACCCAAATCATGTGTCTCATTACCAATTTTTAAATTAGATTAATTTTTAGTTTTTATTGGAGTAACATTGATACCATGTTGTGTATACTGTCAGTATAAAAAAATCATTTTCATTTATACATATGGATATATCTATGCATGTTTGTCTTCTTTTCCCTTATAGGTCATTACAGAGTTATGATAGCCCTTCCTTGGTATACAGAGATCCTTGCTGAATATCTGTTTTATATGAAATAGCTTGTAATTGTTAATCCATCCTCCTAATTGATCCCTGGGTCCTTTTTGTCCCTTTAGGAACCATACATTTGCTTTTTAAGTCCCCGAGTCTGTTTATGCTTTGTAAATTATTTCAATGTGTGTATATTTAAATTCCAACTATAAGTGATGTCGTATAATATTTGTCTTCGTGATTCTGACTCACTATACTTAGTGTGTTTATCTTTAATTCTCTCTATGGTCATGCGAATGGCATTATTTCATTCTTTTACATGTCAGAGTCATATACCCTTTTGTACATGTATCACATCTTTTTGATCTGTTCATCTGTCCCTGGGCATTTTGTATGTCTCCACATCTTGGGTATTGTAAATGGTGCTGCAGTGCACGCTTGGGTGCAGGGGTCTTTTCGAATTCTGGTTTTCTCCGCATATACCCTTAAGGGTAGCACTGCTGGATCATATGTTAGATCCCTCTTTACCTTTTAAAGACACTTCCGTAATGTTCTCTATAGTGGCTCTTCCCATTTACATCCCACAAGCAACATAAAAATATCTCCTTTCTCCATGCACTCTCCACCATGTATTCCTTGTAAATTTGTGTGATGGCGTTTTAGACCAGTGCAAGCAGATCCCTCGTTGGAGTTTTGATTTGTATGTGTCTGCTAACTGCTATGTTGAGCATGTTTTTATGGGCTGTTCTTCTTCATAAACAGTGTTGAGTAGAATTGACCTGTTGACATTGCCTTCTTGAAAGTCTAACCTTTTTTCAGTTATTTTCGAACAGTTGGCCTGGACATTTTTTGAGAGCAAGTATCATTTAGAGCCCCGCAGTCCTTGTGAATACGAAGTGCCCTTAAGCAAGCGTTTTGAGGTGCCTTCTGCCGGAAATGACCACTAGGCAGCAGTACTTCCTCGGGCCAACTCTGGTTCCCCCGGCAACCAGACACTAAAGGGAAATTCCGTTTGGGCCTTCTAAATTAGCATGGAATGTGACAGTACAAACACCCAAATTTTGTGTCTTATTACCACATTTTAATTAGATTAATTTTTATTTTTTATTGGAGTAGCACTGATACACAATGTTGTGTATTTTGTAGGTATAGATAATCTTTTCCATTATACATACACAAGTATCTATGCATCTTTGTCTTCTTTTCCCATATAGCTTTTTAGAGAGTGTTGTTAGACCTCCCCGCTGTACATCGGTCTTTTCTGAATAGTTGTTCTATGGTGTGTATTTTTAGATTCCAACTATAAGTGGTATTAGTCTTTCTCATTCTGTCTTACTCTATTCCGTATGATTATCTTTAGGTTTATCTGTGTTCCTGCAAGTGGCATTATTTCATTTTTTACATGGAGGACTCATATTTCGTTGCGTACATATATTACTTCTACTGTATCTGTTAATCTGGCTATGGACATTTTGTTTGTCTCCATGTCTTTGTCATCAAATTTACTGTGATAAAAATGCAAATTAAATTTTAAAAAATACAAACGAGAAGTAATGAAACATAAACTATTGGGGATTTGTCCTGGCATATTAAACTCTAACTTACAACCTAGGAACATGACTTCCAGGAAGGCTCTGTTGCCCTAGCATCCAGAGTTGGAAATTTAGAAATCATGCCAACTGTGGCCGTTTCCCACAACAGCAGTTTTAAAACCAGTGTTATGGGCCCCTTAATATTCACAACGACGGCAGGGCAGTAAATAACACCTGCCCACCCAAACTGTCCTGGGTCGGGAATTGACAAAAAATTACAAAACATGGCAAATTTTCAAGACAATAAATTAAAGAGGTCACTTTTACTCACTTTTTTTTTTAAGAAAGAAAGGAAATGAAGGAATGCTCAACATCATAATTTAAAAGAGACAATCAAATCCAAAGTACAAAAAAATTATCACCTCACACCAGTCAGAAAAGCCATGAGATAAACTTTACAAACAATAAATGCTGTAGGGGGTGTGGAGAAATGAGTACCCTTTAAGATGTTGGTGGGATATAGACTGGTATCAGCTACTCATGAGAACAGAATGGAGTTTGGTTGAAAGTTAAATACTGAGCTGCCGTATGATCCGGCTGTCCCACTCCTGGGCATGTAACATGAGAAAACCAGAATCAAAAAGACACAGGCACCCAAACGTCCACTTTAGGAAGATTTACAATAGCCAAAACATGGAGAAACAAAATGTCCATCAACAGATGAATGGATAAAGAACAAGTGGTACATGTAACCAATGGAAACTTAGCCACAAAAAAGAATGAAAGACTGCCGTTTGCAGCACCACAGATGAGTATAGATAATTATACTAACTGAAATAAGTCAGAAAGAAAAAGAAAAATACCCTATGATATCATTTGTAGGTGTTATCTGAAAATTGATACCACTAAACGTATTTCCACAGAGAAAGACACTCAAAGACTTAGGAAATAAACGTATGGTTACCCAAATGAAAAGGTGGGAAGAATGGATAAATTAGGATATTGGGGTTACAATACATATACTAATAAATATAAAATATATATATCAAAACGACCTACCATACACTAAGTGAGGTCTACTAAACACCCTCTAATAACCTGCATGGGAACAGGCTCCGAAGATGAATAGGTAGATGTATATGTGTAAATAAACCAGACTCTGTAACCCTAGAACAAAGACAGCATTGTAATCAAATTTATTCCAATACAAAGGAAAAATTAAATTAAGAAAACAAGCTTTTGGGTTTGTCCTGGCACATTCCACTCTAATTTACAACCTAGGAACTCCACTGGAGGAAGGTTCTGTTTCCTTAGTAACCAGAGTTGGGAATGGGGAAATCTTGCCACCTTGTGGACATTTCCCACAAAAGCAGATTTAATTCCAGTGCTAATGGTCACTTAATATTCACAAGGACTGCAAAGCTGTAAATGACACCTGACCTCAAAAAATGTCCTGGTGTCTCTATGACATAAATCACAGCAAGGTCCTTTTTGACCCACCTCCTAGAGAAATGGAAATAAAAACAAAAGTAAACAAATGGGACCTAATGAAACTTAAAAGCTTTTGCGCAGCAAAGGAAACCATAAAGAAGACCAAAAGACAACCCTCAGAATGGGAGAAAATATTTGCAAATGAAGCAACTGACAAAGGATTAATCTCCAAAATTTATAAGCAGCTCATGCAGCTTAATAACAAAAAAACAAACAACCCAATCCAAAAATGGGCAGAAGACCTAAAGAGACATTTCTCCAAAGAAGATATACAGAGTGCCAACAAACACATGAAAGAATGCTCAACATCACTAATCATTAGAGAAATGCAAATCAAAACTACAATGAGATATCATCTCACACCAGTCAGAATGGCCATCATCAAAAAATCTACAAACAATAAATGCTGGAGAGGGTGTGGAGAAAAGGGAACCCTCTTACACTGTTGGTGGGAATGTAAATTGATACAGCCACTGTGGAGAACAGTATGGAGGTTCCTTAAAAAGCTACAAATAGAACTACCATATGACCCAGCAATCCCACTACCGGGCATATACCCTGAGAAAACCATAATTCAAAAAGAGTCATGTACCAAAATGTTCATTGCAGCTCTATTTACAATAGCCCAGAGATGGAAACAACCTAAGTGTCCATCATCGGATGAATGGATAAAGAAGATGTGGCACATATATACGATGGAATATTACTCAGCCATAAAAAGAGACAAAATTGACCTATTTGTAATGAGGTGGATAGACCTAGAGTCTGTCATACAGAGTGAAGTAAGTCAGAAAGATAGACAAATACCGTATGCTAACACATATATATGGAATTTAAGAAAAAAAAATGTCATGAAAAACCTAGGGGTGAAACAGGAATAAAGACACAGACTTACTAGAGAATGGACTTGAGGCTATGGGGAGGGAGAAGGGTAAACGGTGACAAAGCGATAAAGAGGCATGGACATATATACACTACCAAACGTAAGGTAGATAGCTAGTGGGAAGCAGCCGCATAGCACAGGGAGATCAGCTCGGTGCTTTGTGACCGCCTGGAGGGGTGGGATAGGGAGGATGGGAGGGAGGGAGACGCAAGCCAGAAGAGATATGGGAACATATGTATATATATAACCGATTCATTTTGTTGTGAAGCTGAAACTAACATACCATTGTAAAGCAATTATACTCCAATAAAGATGTTAAAAAAAAAAAAATGTCCTGGTGTCGAAAATTGACAAAAAGTTTCAAAACAGGGCAAACTTTCAAGAAGATAATTTCACGAGGAAAATTTTTCTCACTATTTTTAAAGGAAACAAAAGGGACATAGTTAATTGCTCAACATCATGATAATTAGAGACATGCAAATCCAAACAAAATAGAGGTATCAACTCACAACATGCAGAACAGTAATCAGCCAAAAGGTTACAAACAATAAATCCTGATGGGGTTGTGGAGAAATGCATACCCTCCCCTATGCTATTGGAGATGTGAAAACTGGTAACAACCACTAATGAGAACAGAATGGAGGTGCCTTTAAAAGGTAAAAATTGAGCTACGATATGATCCAGCAGACCCACTACTGGGCCTGTAAACCGAGAAGACCCGAATGGATTAAGGCAGAGGACCCAAAAGAACACTGCAGCAATATTTACAATAGCCAAGAGATGGAACCAATCAGAATGACCATCGACACAGGAATGAACAAAGAATAAGTGGAACATGTACACAGTGGAATATTAGCAAGAAAAAAGAATGAAACATTGCCCTTTGCAGCACCATAGACGAAACCAAGACAATCATACTCTATGAAGTAAGTCAGAAAGAGAAAGACAAATATCCTATGATATCATTTGTAGGTGTTATCTAAAAATTGATATGAATGAACAAATTTCCACAGAAAAAGACACAGAGTTAGAAGACAAACATGTTTAACCAAAAGGAAAGGTGGGAGGAATGGAGTTAACAAACATATACTAATACATGTAAAATATATAATCACAAAGACCACCGTGTACCAAGGAAGGTCTACTCAACACGCTGTAATAGCCTACATTGGAAATAGATCTGAGGATGAATAGATATATGTATGTGTATAAATGAACCAGATTCTGTACACCTAGAACAACCGCAACATTGTAATCAGATTTACTCCGATAGAAAATACAAATTAAATTTAAGAAACAGACGAGAAGTAATGAGACATAAGCTTTTTTGTATTTCTCCCAGCACATTCCGCTCTATTTGATATCCTAGGAACACAACTTCCCGGAAGGCTCTCTTGCCCTTGTAACCAGAGTTGGGAACGTAGAAATCCTGCTGCCTAGTGGCCATTTCCTGCAACAGCAGCTTTAAAACCAGTGCTAAGGGCCCCTTAATATTCACAAAGATTACAGTGCTGTAAAAGACACCTGTCCTCTAAAAATGTCCTACGGTCTACAGTTGACAAAAAAATCAAAACGGGACAAATTTTCAAGAGGAAAATATCACAGGGTAAAAGCTACTCACTATTTTTTTATTTTTTTAAAAAAAGGACATGGGGCTTCCCTGGTGGCGCAGCGGTTGAGAGTCCGCCTGCTGATGCAGGGGACACGGGTTCGTGCCCCGGTCCGGGAAGATCCCACATGCCGCGGAGCAGCTGGGCCCGTGAGCCATGGCCGCTGAGCCTGTGCGTCCGGAGCCTGTGCTCCGCAACGGGAGAGGCCACAACAGTGAGAGGCCCGCGTACCGCAAAAAAAAAAAAAAAAAAAAAAAAAAAAAAAGGACATGGAAAAATGTAAATATCACAAATAATTAGAGACAGGCAAATCCAAACAACAAAGAGGTACCACCTCAAATCAGGCATAATGCCACTAGAAAAATGGCTACAAACAATAAATGCTGATGGGGTTGTGAAGAAATGCGTACCCTCCTATGCTGTTGGAGATATGTAAACTGGTAACAGCCACTAATGAAAACAGAATGGAGGTGCCTTTAAAAGGTAAAAATTGAGCTACCATCTGATCCGGCAGACCCACTACTGGGCTTATAACCTGAGAAGACCAGAATGGAAAAGGCAGAGGAACCCAAACTAGCACTGCAACAGTACTTACAATAGCCAAGACATAGAAGAAACCAAAATCTCCATCGAAACATGAATGGACAAAAAATAAGTGGTACATGTACGAGGTGGAATAGTAACATGAAAAAGAAATGAAACATTGCCCTTTGCAGCAACATAGATGAACCTAGAGATAATCCTACTACGTTAAGTCAGAAAGAGAAAGACAAATATCCTATGATATCATTTGTAGATGTTATCTAAAAATTGATAACAATCAACATATTTCCACAGAGAAAGACACTCACAGACTTAGAAGACAAACTTACGGTTAACCAAAAGGAAAGGTGGGAGGAATGGATAGATTAGGATACTGGAGTTAACATACAGATACTAATACGTGTAAAATATATAATCACCAAAGACCACCGTGTACCAAGGAAGGTCTACTCAATACTCTGTAATAACCTACATGGCAACAGGATCTGAAGAAGAATAGATGTATGTATAAATGAACCAGAGATTCTGTACACCTAGAACAAACACAACACTGCTATCAAATTTACTCTGATAGAAAATTCAGATTAAATTAAAAAAACAAACGAGAAGTAATGAGCCATAAGCTTTTGGGGGTTTGCCCTGGCATATTCCACTCCAATTTACCAACTACGACACCATTTGCAGGAAGGCTCTCTTGCCCTAGTAACCAAAGTTGGGAATGTAGAAACCCTCCGCCTTGTGGCCATTCCCCACAACAGCATCTGTAAATCCAGTGCTAATAGTCACCTAATATTCAAAAGGACTGCAGGGCTGTATATGACACCTGCCTTCAAAAACTGTCCTGGGGTCGGGAATTGACAAAACATTTCAAAACAGGGAAAACTCTCAAGAAAATAATTTCAAGAGGAAAACTTTTCTCACTATTTTTTAAAGAAAAAAAAAAGGACATGGAAAAATTCTCAACATCAGTCATAATTAGAGCCATGCAAATCTACACTAGAAAAAAATATCACCTCACATCAGACAAAATGGCCACCAGCAAAAAGTCTACAAACATTAAATACTGAACTTTTTCTGGAGAAATGCATACCCTCTTTGCAGTTGGTGGGATGTAGTATATTAACAGCCACTAATGAGAAAGAATGGAGGTGTTGTTAAAAGGTAAAAATTGAGCTACCATAGGATCTGACCAACCCACTAGTGGTCCTATCAACCGAGAAGACCACAGTTGAAAAGACACAGGCACCTGAAAGTCCACTGCAGCAAGATATACACTAACCAAGACATGGAAACAACCACAATGTCCATCAACACATGAATGGACAAAGAATAAGTGGTACATGTACACAGTGGAATAGTAGCAAGAAAAAAGAATGAAACATTGCCCTTTGCAGCACCATAGATGAGCCTTTAGATAATCATACTACGTGAAAGAAGCCAGAAAGAGAAAGACAAATATCCTGTGACATCAATTATAGGTGTTATCTAGAAATTGATACCAATGAACAAATTTCCACAGTTTTATTCTGTTAAATAAAAATTAAATTAAAAAAAAAAAACAGGGCTTCCCTGGTGGCGCAGTGGTTGAGAGTCCGCCTGCCGATGCAGGGGACGCAGGTTCGTGCCCCGGTCTGGGAAGGTCCCACATGCCGCGGAGCGTCTGGGCCCGTAAGCCATGGCCACTGAGCCTGCGCGTCCGGAGCCTGTGCTCCGCAGCGGGAGAGGCCACAACAGTGAGAGGCCCGCATACCGGAAAAAAAAAAAAAAAACAAGCAAGAAGTAATGAGACATAAGCTTTTGGGGGTTTGTCCTGGCACTTTCCACTCTAATTTACAACCTAGGAACACAACTTCCAGGAAAGCTTCTGTTTCCCTAATAACTTTAGAGTTGTGAATGTAGTAACCCTGCCGCCTTGTGGCCATTTCCTGCAACAGCAGCTTTAAACCTAGTGCTAATAGTCACTTCATATTCACAAGGACTGGTGGGCTGTAAATCACACCTGACCTCAAAATATGTCCTGAGGGGCTTCCCTGGTGATGCAGTGGTTAAGAATCCGCCTGCCAATGCAGGGGACACGGGTTCGAGCCCTGGTCCAGGAAGATCCCACATGCCGCGGAGCAAATAAGCCCGTGCGCCACAACTACTAAGCCTGCGCTCTAGAGCCCGGGAGCCACAACTACTGAGCCCACGCGCCACAACTACTGAAGCCCGCGTGCCTAGAGCCCGTTCTCCGCAACAAGAAAGCCACCGCAATGAGAAGCCCACACACCTCAACGAAGAGTAGCCCCCGCTGGCCGCAACTAGAGAAAGCCCGCGAGCAGCAACGAAGACCCAGTGCAGCCAAAAATAAATAAATAAAAATTTTAGAAAATGTCGTGAGGTCGGTAACTGACACAAAAATTCAAAACTGGGCAAATTTTCAATAAGACAATTTCAAGACATAAATTTTACTCACACTGAAAAAAAAAAGGACATGGCAAAATGCTCAATATCACAAATTATTAGAGACAAGCAAATCCTAACTACAAAAAGTAGGGGAGAAGGAAGGAGACACAAGCCCTTGGGTGTTTGTCCAGGCACATTCCACTCTAATTTCCAATCAGGAAAAGGACTTTCCCTAAGGCTCAGTTTGCCCCAATTACCAGAGTGGGGCATGCAACAACAACATGAAAACTGGTGCTTGGGGGCCCTGCATATTCACAAGGCCCTCAAGGCTGTAAATGACACCTGTGTCTCAGTGTTAGTTATGGAAAACAAATTCAAAAGGAGGCAGGATTTCAGGAACCAGATATCAAGATGTAAATTTCCCACACAGTGATTTTATATATTTTTTAAAAAGTGCACCAGAAGCTACTCAACATCGGAAATTGTAGGCTAATGCAAAAAAGGTATACCTAATTGTAGGCTAATGCAAAAAAGGATACCTAGAATGAGGTATCACCTCTCACCAGTCAGAATGACCATCACCACAAAGTCTCAGAAGAAGAAATGCTGGAGAGAGGTGAAGAAAAGGGAACCTTGTTACACTGTTGCTGGGAATGAAATTTGCTAACAGGCACTCTGGAGAACATTATGAAGGTTCCTTAAAAATAGAAAAATAGAGCTACCTTAGGATCCAGCAAATCCACTCCTGGGTGTAAATCCGGGGAAAACCAGAAATTGACAAGACACATGCACCACAACATTCACTGTAGCACTGTTTACAAGAGCCTAGACTTGAAAGCAACAAAAGTGTCCACCAAGGGATGAATGGATAAAAAACATGTTGTACATATATACAATGGAATATTACTCAACTATGAAATGAATGAAATAAGGTCATTTGCAGCAACTCGGATGGACCTTGATATACTAAGTGACATAAATCAGACAGAGAAAGGTAAATTTCATATGATATCACTTAGAGGTAGAATCTAAAATTTGATACAAATGAACTAACTTACAAAACAGAACAGTCACAGATTTAGAAAACAAACTTATGGCTACCAATGAGAAAGGTGGGGAGGAGGAAAAATTAGGTTTAAATTAGCATACATATTCTTATATATTCTTATATAGCATACATATTATCTTATAAGATAATAATAATTCTTATTATTATCTTAATAGATAATAAGGACCTACTATATAGCACAGGGAATATGACTCAACAGATTCTAATAACTGAAAAAGAATATGTTATGAATCCAAAAAAGAATACCTGGACGTCTTTGTATAAGTGATTCCAGTTGCTGTACTCAAAAGAGGAACACAACTTTCTAAGTCAGCTATACTCCACTATACAATGAAAATTAAATTCGAGAGAGAGAGAGAGAGAGAGAGAGAGAGAGAGAGAGAGAGAGAGAGAGAGAGAGAGAGAGAGAGAATAGTTTCTAAATTGCTTCAGGCGCAGTACCCCAAACTGGCGTCACATCCCTGGAGCCAGAACTGGTTTGGGTCCCAAGGCTGCACTGTCATTGGGCTGAGAGAGTTGGGGAGACAGTGCCAGCAAATGAGGGGCCCCTGGAATTGTACTGGCTGCCCCCACTACATAGATCCAAAATCTCCAAGGCCAGGCAAGCCGCCCTACTGCTAAAACATGGCTCAGACACCCAATGGATGGTGGATCCCCTGGGCTGGAAGAGATTTAAAAAGTCACCTGGTCTCCCCATCTGCTGGTGTTGGGGTTCACACCTCTAGCCTTTTTTTAGAGCCACCCCACCGGCTGAAGACAGTACCCTCAACAGCCAGTTTTGCACGGCTTGGAATTTGTCCGGGGGGATGCAGGGTAAGGTGGGGAAGGAATGAGACACAAGCCCTAGGGTCTTGGACAGGCACATTCCACTCTAATTTCCAATCAGGAAAAGAACTTTCCCTAAGGCTCAGGTTGCCCCAATTACCAGAGTGGGGTATGAAGAAATCGTGCCGCTTTGTGGCCAACTCCTGAAACGACAAATTGAAAACCGGTGCTTGGGGGCACTGCATAGTCACAAGGCCCTCGAGGCTGTAAATGCCACCTGCATCTTGGGGTTAGTTATCGAAAATGACTTCAAAACAGGGCAGAATTTCGAGAAGCAGATATCGATGTAAATTTCATTCACAGTTGTTTTTTTTTTGTTTTTTTTTTAAAAAGGCCACCAAAACCTGCTCAACATCGCAAATTCTAGGGAAATGCAAAAACACTACAAGGAGGTATTACCATTGAGGCAGGACGACCATCAGCACAAAAGTCTAAAGTCAGAAATGCTAGAGAGTACGGGGAGAATATGGAACTGTGGCACACTGCTGCTGAGAATGTAAATTGCTAACTGCCACTCTGAAGAACAGTACGAGATTCCTTAAAAATCGAAAAAGAGAGCTACCAGAGGGTCTGGCAATTCCACTCCTGGGTGTAAATCAGGGAAAATCAGATTTCGAAAAGACACATGCACCCCAACATTCACGGTAGCACTGTTTCCAAGAGGCTAGACTAGGAAGCAAGGAAAGTGTCCATTGAAGGATGAGTGGATAAAGAAGATGTGGTACTTATGTACAATGGAGTATTACACAACCATGGATATGAATGAAATAAGGCCAGTTGCAGCAACTCGGGTGGACCTATATACAATCATACTAAGTGACACAGACAGAGAAAGAGACTTATAATATGACTTAGGTGGAATCTAAAAATGGATGCAAATGAACTAACTTACAAAACAGAAACAGAGTCACAGATTTAGAAAACAAGTTTATGGCTACCAAAAGGGAAAGGTGAGAGGCGGGGAGGCATAAACCAGGACGTTGAAGTTAGCATACATACACTTCCATAGCGAAGAGATAATCGATAAGAACCTACTGTATAGCACATAGAACTCGACTCAACACACTGTAATCACCAGAAAAGAATACATAAGACTGTTAAGAATCTGAAAAAGAATATATAGATGTCTCTCTGTAAGTGAATCAAGTGGATGTACATCAGAAATAAACACAGCATTGTAAGCCAGCTATACTCCACTATAAAAATAGAGATAAATTACAAAAAGAGAGAGACAAATTCTTACTAAATTCATTCAGGGGCGGTGACCCAACCTGGTGTCACATCATCTAGACCCAGAGCTGGCTAGGGTTGTAAGGCTGGACACTCCTGGGGCTGAGCAACCTATGAGGATGTGCCAGTGAATGCAGCCCCATTGAAGTTGTACCGCCTGGTCCCCACTCCATGGGTCCCAAATCTCCAGGTGCAGGGGAGCCAACCTACAGCCAAACATGCCTGTGACCCCAAGGATGGTGAACTGTCTGGTTGGGAAGAGTCTGGAAAAGCCGCCTCATCTCCGCATCTCCTGGTGGTGGGGTTCCCCCCCACCAAACTCTTTCCTTAAAGTCTCCTCACCTGGGGAAGATAGCACCCTCAACAGCCGGTTTTGCACGGCTTGGAATTTGCCCGGGGGATGGGGGGAAGGAATGAGACACAAGCCCCGGATGTTTGGACAGGCACATGCCACTCTAATTTCCAATCAGGAAGAGGGCTTTCCCAAAGGCTCAGGTTGCCCCAGTAACCAGAATGGGGCTTGAAACAATCCTGCTGCACTGTGGCAGGTTCCCAAAACAAGTTGAAAACCGGTGCTCAGGGACACTGCAATTCACAAAGCCTACAGGGTTATAAATGACACCTATCCTCCACAAACGTCTTGGGGTAAGTAATCGAAAAGGACTTGAAAACAAGGCAGAATTGCAGGAACCAGATTGCAAGAGGTAGATTGGACTCGCCTTTAAAGCACATGAAAAGCTGCTCAACATCGCCAATGATTCAGCTGGGCAAAAAGGGTGAACTGGTTTTTCCTTAATATACTAAGGAATTAAATGACAAACTGATGTTTTCTCTAAGTAACAAACTGACACTGACCCTACTAAGGCCTTGATGCTGTCCCTAACTGAGGCCTTAACACTGAGCCTAAATCCCTGAGCTGTCCTTCATCATCCTCAGCCTAACCCTAGGTAACGACCTGATGCTCTTCCCTAGCTTTCACCCTGACTCTGTCCCTAACTAATGAACTGACACTCTTCCTAAGGCTCAGATGCCATCCCTAACTAACATTCTGGTGCTGACATTAACTAAGGCCCTGACACTGTCCCTAACTAAGGCCCTGACAGTGCCCCTAACTATCACCCTGAACTGGTCCCTAACTAATGGCCTGCTGCTGCCTGAAGGTAATGTCCTGACACTGTCCCAAACTATTACCTTGATGCTCTCCCTAACTAAGGCCCTAACACAGTCCTTATCTAAGGTCCTGATGCTGTCCCTATCTCCCTGAATCTGTCCTTAACTAACGACTTGATGCTGTCTATAAGTAATGAGCTGACACTGTCCCTAACCATCACCCTGATGCTGTCTCTAACAAAAGCCCGACACTGACCTAAGTCCCTGATGCTGTCCACCAGTATCACCCTAATCCTGTCTCTAAGTAATGAGCTGATGCTGTCCCTAAATAAAGTACTGATGTTTTTCCCCAGCTCTAGCCCTGACGCTGTCCTTAATTAATGACCTGATGTTATCTGTAAGTAATGACCTGATGCTGTCCCTAACACCAGACACTGCTGCAAACTATTGCCCTGACGCTGTCCCTAACTAAAGCCTGATGCTAACCCTAAAAGTCCCTGACGCTGTCTCTATTGCCCTGAACCTGTCCCTAAATAACAAGCTGATGCTTCCTCTAAGTAACAAACTTCCTCTAAGTAACAAACTGATGTTGTCCCTAAATAAGGCCCTAACGCAGTCTGTAACTATCACCCTGGAACTGTCCCTAGGTAAAGACTTGAGGCTCTTCCCTAGCTATTGCCCTGACATGGTCCCTAACTAACACCCTAACTAACTAACGTTCTGATGCTGGTCCTAACTAGCACCTTACTCTGACCCTACCAAAGGCCCTGTTGCTGTCCCTAAGACCCTGACGCTGTCCCTAACTCAGACCCTGATGCTGTCGCTAACTAATGACCTGAAGCTGTCCATAATTAATGCATGACACTGTCCCTAATTGTCACCCTGAACCTGTCCCTAGGTAACACCTGATGCACTTCCCTAGCTATCGCCCTGCCACTGTTCATAACTAATGCCCTGAACTGTTCCTAACTAAGTCCCTGATGCTGTCCCTAACTAATGTTCTGATGCTGGTCCTAACTAGCACCTTACTCTGACCCTACCAAAGGCCCTGTTGCTGTCCCTAAGACGCTGATGCTGTCCCTAGATCAGACCCTGATGCTGTCCCTAACTAATGACCTGAAGCTGTCCGTAATTAATGCATGATGCTGAACCTAAGGTCCTGATGCTGTCCCTAACTATCTCCCTGAACCTTTCCCTAACTAACAACCCGAGGCTGTCTGTAAGTAATGACATAATGCCGTCCCTAACTAACACCGGACGCTGTTGCCAACTATTGCCCTGATTCTATCCCTAACTAAAGCTGACACTGACCCTAACAAAGTCCATGATGCGGTTTATAACTATCGCCCTAAACCTGTTCCTAAATAATGACCTGAGGCTGTCCTTGATGCCGAAAACTTGGCCTCTGTGCACTGGTGCTGAATCAAATCTCAGACACAGAGATTGGCATGAAGTAGAAATGAATAGCCTTATTGCTTTACCAGGCAAAGGGGAACTTAGCAAGCTTGTGCCCCTCAAAACTGTGTTCCCAACCTGGGCAGATTTGGTGAGTTTAATAACACTGGTTCAAGGGCAGGGTTGCTGATAAGATTAGGGTGTGTGCAGGGCCTGTACTCCTTTAATCTGGCCTCAGGACGTCTCCTAATGAGCTTCTCTGGTTCCTTTAATCTGGTCTTCTGTGCAATGAAAAATGCTAACATCTTCCATTTGTTGGGTGTTTTAGTTCTGCAAAGAGCTCAAACATATTGTTATGTATATCCCTTGAAGAGGAACCAGGACCCTGCCCCAAGGCTACACTATTGTTTTTAGCTATTCCTCCTTTGTCTCTGCATCCCCTCCATTCCCTGATTAGTAACTGTTTGAATCTGCCCTTTGGAATTCAGGCAAGTTCATGGAGGCTGGAGTCTATTCTTTATAAGAATTGGGTGACACCGAAAGTCTTCTGGTGCCAAGGAGTCCAACAGGGTCCTGCTTGGTTTCACTCCCCCCTTTTCTTTGATACTCCTCAATCTTGAGAATAGATGTCCTTCAAGTAGAGGAATAATCGTTTCAGACAGAGACGTTAATCATAAACTCAGCAGGGTAACTCGGTTTTAAGGGGACACGTCTTTCATCCCCACTTTGGTTTTATCTTTCCCCAATTCTTACAGGGAATGGGGCGACAACCGCTCTGGCTACTTCCTGCTGAAATGGAGTGTAGGCCTGCCTAAATTTTGGGGCATGGATATCGAATTAGTAATATTTGAGTTCCAAGTCCTGGATCCGATTCTTGTATGATTAAGGTCTCAATCCCTTGGTCCGCTATTTTGGTGCAACAGACTCAGTTAGAAGTAGGAGGAGTGACAACTGGAACTTCCAGAATGGTCACTTAGTTTTACCTTGGATGTCTGAATCATGGTTATTCCATTTTGAATTGCAAATGCATTCCCCTTCTCAATGGCCAAAGCATATGTACAATGCATTTCAAAGGCCACAAAACAGGCTACTTTGGTCAGTAAAGTTTAAGTTAAACCATGTATAAGTCAAAGTGACTTCCTCATACCTCAATATGTGCAGGTTGTTTTTTTCATCATTTCCCATTTTGATTGCAAGTCTTTCAATAGAAAACATTGATAAAAATACCTATCCCTCAATGCCGGGATGACTCAGCAGTTTGCCCCAAGAGTAGATCATGTTCATCAGGGCTAGGCCTCCTTTCTATTTGCCTAGTTAATCCACATTGGGGAAAACTGATCAGGTGTCATGAACAAGCTCAGAGGTATGTTAATGAGGAAACGCTTCATAGGACATACATTTTATCATTTATACCCAATTGTCACACAAGCATCGTACATGTGCTTTGAGACCTAAAACAAGCAGTGATACATCGTAAGTACCTTACACTCTCAAAACTTCTCTAGGTAATTTCCATTTCCTCCTAAACATCAGGACAAAATTGTGCCTAACACAATAACTTTCAAAACTACAGACTTCAATTAACAGAGCCAGAATTTCCTATCTATTGAAGCATAATCTTTTTTTTCCTAAAATTACCCTCATCTCCATCAAACACTGCCAAATCAAGACATCTGTTTCCAAAATAAACAGACCACAAAGGCTCCTCCATATTGTCTCTGGTGTAATTCCTCAGAAGGAGTCTCAGAATAAATTCCTGAAAGGCCTCTCAAGGCCAGGAAAGCCATGCCAAGGGCCAGCCATCAGATCCTGCCTTGGTGCATTTCTCTTTTCTAGAAGTCCCCAAAATATCGAGATTCCTGAACATGCCATGAGATAGTCTTTCCCATCCACCTGATAAGACTGCTCAGAACCCAAGTGTCTCCAATATCTGGAGAGACCAGGAAGAGAGAAAAGAAAAATATTTCAATTTCACCTATAGAAGTATAATTTACCCAACTGCTCTAAGTCATAAGTAGCTTGAGGGGAATGCTCCCCTATGTCTGGAAAACACAGATCAAAACCAGTAATAATAATAAAAAAAACATTATGACCATATTCACCAGTTCATTCAGTAACTAATTCTTTTAACTTTTTATGAAGTCATCAAATTCTCCATTAAGATTTTTAATTTCTTACCCAGTTTGGTGGTATGATATGAAATTTACCACAGACCTGTGTATGTCAAAAGGTCCTTCGCATAAATCTTCTTGAAGATGGAGCACTTTTGCAGAAGTGTTAGAGCGCAACAGTAACTGTCTATAAATCACGGAAGGACTTAAAAGGTCACAGTTAAACATTTGATCACAGTGTAATTGACAAAGAAACTTAAGTTATCGCTGTGACATGCAACATTTAAAAATAACTAGAATTATGAATGATAACATTTTACCAGGACATACTAGATTTTTAGGAATTCCTTGTAATTTAACATACTAATCAAACATTTCTCTGAGATGCCTCAGGGGCCTTCTAAAGCATCTCAAAGTTAGCTGATCAAAAGAACTGTCAGAATCTGCCAAACACATGAACAACAACTACTGAAGCCTGCGCACCTAGAGCCTGTGCTCTGCAACAAGAGAAGCCACCACAACGAGAAGCCCACACACTGCAATGAAGAATAGCCCCCACTTGCCACAACCAGAGAAAGGCCACACGCAGAAACAAAGACCCAACACAGCCAAAAATAAATAAATTTATTAAAAAAAAAAACACCTGCCAAACAATACTTACTCACTTAACCAAAGTGAAGAGATTTCAAAGGCAAATACAGATCACCTAAAGGCAAAGGAGCTCACAAGCTGTTATCAAAAGGAGCGATCCAAGAAAACTTTGAAGGGAGAAACCAAATCCAGTCTTGCACTAACCCACTTCCAAGAAAATCTATTTACCCAGCTAAATTTAATCCAATGTTAGAAAATCCTGATCACACACACAAAGCTTTTTTCAGTGTCCCCATTTCACAGACTTTCCATCATCTTCTGTATCCATCTTATTTTTTCCCCATTCAGAAACAACCAGCTCTAGGACAAAAGACTTTCTTTTCTCTTTGTACTATCAGCCTGTTACCTAGCTGCTCATTTTCTTTATTATGTAGTTTCATAAATGCTTGAACATATGGAACTTCTTTTGTCTTTTTCTTCCTGTGACAAAACAACTCTGGCTGAAGGATAGTATAGTAATTTAGGCTACCATTCAAAGACCACCTTTCCTCATTCTCAAGAATGTACATTGGCCAGACAAAATTACAATAGAATTTCATTCTTTTCTTAGTCATAGGTCTACAACTATAGGTAGACCAGTCTGCCAGGATTTTGCACAGGTGGCTATCAGGTGGAATTGAAGAAGCGCTTCCCATGTTTGATCGATAGAACACTCACGTGCGGACTAAGAACAAAACAAAATCCGCACCAGTAATGGAAGCCTCAAACCAAAGGAACCAAAACCCAAACAGTAACCAAAACCCAAAGAGCACAAGACTCAAATCGGCTTCCAAGTCTCAAAACTTAGCCTGTGACCTCTGTCCAAGTGGTGCACCTTCCAAATGAGATTTCCTGAAATGAAAAATCACCCAAATGGGAGTCAAGGTTCCCCCAAAGGTACAGGGCTAAAAGGACCTCAGAGTGCATGCCAGGGGTGTTACTACACACTGGCCAAGGTGTTGCAACACCCCAAATGCTCCTTTTCTGGTTCCCCAAAATAATTCTTTGGAGTAGGACATTCAGGGTGGTCCAAGCAGGAGGAAGAGAGGAACGTCGTCGAGGCAAAGATGGCCTCGGCAGCTTCTAGGGTGGTCCCTCTTCTGCCATCTACTTCTGCGCCAGAGTTCCAACTGCTGGGATGGTAGATAGGGTATAACTGGGGCTCGGCCCTTCCAGGCAAGGGTCCCAGGAGATCTGGCCTCTAAAGGAATTCTCCAACCCTCCACTCTCTTGAAAGAGGCTAGCGTGGAGAAAATCTCGGAGCATCCGATCAAGTCAGGGGACCTGCAGGGGCCGTCCCCAAGTCAGCCCCATATTGGATGCCAAATTTGATGCAGAAAACTCGGCCTCTGTGCACCAGTGCCAAATCAAATCTCAGAGACAGGGTTTTGGATGAAGTAGAAAAAGCATAGTTTTACTGCTTTGCCAGCCAAAGGAGGACACAGAAAACTCACGCCCTTAAAAACTGTGTTTCCCAGTGTGGGAGGGTTCTGTGAGGAGTTTTATAGCAATGGTTTAAGGGTGGAGCTGCTTATAAGGTGATGGGGGTGGGGGGCCTGCACTTCTTTAATCTGGGGGGCGGTCTCAGGTGCTCTCTTGATGATCTTCTCAGGAATGAAGAATGCTAAAATCTTCCATGGGGGGGGTTAGTTTGGTAAAGAGCTCAAAGATATTGTTATGCTTATCCCTTGAGGCAGAACCAGGATCCTGCCCCAAGGCTAAACTATTGTTTCTTGACTGTTCCTCCCTTATCTCTGCATCCCCTCCCTTCCCTGATTAGCAACTGTTTGAATCTGCCCTTGGGAACTCAGGGAAGATCATGGAGCCTGGAGTCTTTTCCCAACAAACAAGAAACAGGAGACATGGGACAGGCTTCCATGCCCAGGTGCCCCACAGGGTCCTGCTCAATTTCACCACTAGGCCCTGACCGTGACACTAACTATGGCCCTGAGCTGTCTGTAATGGCCTGAGCTTTCCTTAACTATGGATTTAACTCTCTAACTAAGGTCCTAATGCTGTACCTAACTCAGGACTGAGGCTGTCCTAATTAAGGCCCAGACGATGTCCTTAACTAATGGCCTGAACTGTCTCTAAGGCCTTGACACAGACCCTAAGTAAGGTCCTTATGCTGTCCCTAAGGCCCAGAGGCTGTCCCTAACAAAGGCCCTCATGTTATCTTTAACTGAGCCCCCCACTCTGTCCCTAAGGACTTGACTGTTTTTAACTAAGGCCCTGAGTCTGTCTTTAACTAATGGCCTCTTTCCCTAACTATGCCCTGACGCTGGCCCAAAATGTCTCTTACTAAGGTCTTAACCTTACTAAGGTGAGGCCCTAAATCTGTCCATAACTAAGTCCCTGACACTGTCCCTAAGACCCTCAAGTTATCTTTAACTGAGGTCCTGACATCACTAAGGACTTGATGCTCTCTCTAAGAACCTGAGACTCTCTTTAACTAACAGCCTCACTCTTTCCATAACTATACCCTGATGCTGGCCCTAAAAAAGGCCCTGACGCTGGCCCTAACAAATGCCGATGCCATCCTTAATGTAGGCCTTAATGCTGTCAATAACTAAGGCCCTGATGCTGTCCCTTATAGCCTAAGCTATCACTAAATAACGCCCTGATTCTGTCTGTAACTAAGGCCCTGAATCTGTCCCTAAATAAGCCCCTGATGCTGTCCCTAACTAATGACCTGAACTATCTCTTATTAAGACCCTCAAGTTATCTCTAACAGAGGCCCTGAAGCTGGCCCTAACTAATGTCCTGACGCTGGCCCTAACTGAGGCCCTGAGGCTTTTCCTAACTAAGGACTTGACGATATATCTACTTGAAACCCTGACACTGTCAGTAACTAAGTATCTGACTCTTACCCTAACTAACACCCTAACTTTGTCCCTAACTAAAACTCTGACACTATTTATAACTATGGCCCTGACCTGGCCTGAACTAAGGCTCTGAAGATGTCCCTTAGTAACAGCCTAAACTGTGTCTAACTAAGGCCATCAAGTTATCTCTAACTGAAGCCTTGACGCTGTGCTTAACTAAGGCGTGTGGCTGTCTCTAACAAAGTCCCTGACGCTGTCCCTCACTAGCACCCTAATGCTGGCCCTAACTTAGACCCTGACAATGTCCCTAATAACTTTAAATGTCCCTCAGTTGTCCATGATCCTGTGTAGAACTAAGGCCCTGAATATGTCCCTAAGTAACTCTGACCCTCTCCCTAAGGTCCTGATACTGTCCCTACTCAAGTCACCAACGCTGCCTATAATAGTGGCCTGACTTTTTCCCTAACACACTTTTGTTGTCCCTAATGCCCTGACACTAGTCCTAACTATGGCTCTAATCCTGGCCCTAACTAAGACCCTGATGATGTCTCTAATAGCCTTAAATGTCCCTCAGTACCATCCTGATCCTGTCTATAACTAAGGCCTTGAATATGTCCCTAAGTAAGTCTCTTACGCTGTCCCTAAGGCCCTGAAGCTGTCTTTACCTAAGGCCTTGAGACGGTCTATAATAATGGCCTGAATCTTTCCCTAACCAACACCCTGATGCTGTCTTTAGCTAAGCCCACACACTGGCCATAACTACGGCCCTGACACTGCCCTTTCTAAGGCTCTGATGATGTCCCTAAGGAACAGCCTGAACTATGTCTAACGAAGGCCCTCAAGTTATCTATAACAAAGGCCCTGACACTGTCCCTAACTTAGGCCTTGACACTGTCCCTTAGGGCTTAAGCAGTCAATAACTAATGCCCTGATTCTATCTTTTTCTAAAGCCCTGAATATGTCCCTAAGCCCCTGACACTGGCCATAACTAATGTCTTTATGCTAGCCCTAACTGAGGCCCTGAAGCTCATCCTAACTAAGGACTTGACACTATATCTACTTTAAAGATTGACACCGTCCTTAATGAAGGACCTGACTGTTTCCCTAACTAACACTCTAATTTCGTCCCTAATTAATGCCCTGATACTGGTTCTAACTATGGCTCTTATCCTGTCTTTAACTAAGGCTCTGAAGATATCCCTAAGTAACAACCTGAACTGCATCTAACTAAGGCCCTGTTGCTATCCCGCACTAGCGCCCTGATGCTGGCCCTAAAGTAAGGCCCTGACACTGTTTTTTACTAATGGCCTGACTCTTAACTAACACCCTAATGCTGTCCCTAACTAATGCCCTGACACTGGTCCTACCTATGGCTCTGATGCTGGCCCCAACTAAGGCCCTGACAATGTCCCTAATAGCCTTAGATGTCCCTCAGTATTGCCCTGATCCTGTCCATAACCAAGGCACTGAATATATCCCTAAGTAAATCTCTGACACTCTCCTAACTAAGGCCCTGACACTGTCTCAATTATGACCTGAATCTTTCCTTAACACCCTGATGCTGTCCCTACTAATGACCTGACACTGGTCATAACTACAGCCCTGATGCTGCCCTATCTGAGGCCCTGAAAATGTCCCTAAGTAACAGCCTGAACTGTGTCTAAGGCCCTCAAGTTATCTCTAAATGAAGCCTTGACACTGTCCCTTATAACCTAAGCTGTAACTAACACTCTGATCCTATCCATAATTAAGGCCCTGGATATGTCCCTAAAGAAGTCTCTGGAGTGTCCCTAACTAATGGCCTGAAAAGTCTCTTACTAAAGCCCTCAAGATATCTCTGACTGAGGCCCTGACACTGTCCCTAGCTAAGGCCCTGATGCTGGACCTTACTAAATTCTGCTGCTGTCCCTGAGGCCTTGAAGATGTCCCTAACGAACAGCCTGAACTGTGTCTAACTAAGGCCCTCAAGTTATCTCTAACTGAAGAATTGACCTGTCCCTAACTAAGGACATGATGATGTCCCTAATACCCTTAGATGTCTCTCAGCATCGCCCTGATCCTGTCCATAACTAAGGCCCTGGAATGTCCGTAAGTAATTCTCTAAGGCTGCCCCTAACTAAGGTGCTGAAGCTGTCTCTACCTAAGGCTCTGACACTCTGTCTTGACTCTTTCCCTAACATCCTGACACTGGTCCTAACTACAGACCTGACACTAACTCTATTAAGGCCCTGATGTTGTCCCTAAGTAACAGGCTGAACTATGTCTAACTAAGACCCTCAAGATATCTCTAACTGAAACACTGATACTGTCCTTCACTAAGCCCCTGACGCTGTCCCTAGCTAATGGCCTGAGCTATAACTTACTAAGGCCCTAACCATGTCCCTAAAGACCCTGACACTCTAACTTAGGCCTTGACAGTCACTTATAGCCTAAGCTGTCACTAAATATCACCCTGATCCTGTCCATAACTAAGGTCCTGAATATGTCTCTTAGTAAATCGCTGACAATCTCTCTAATGGCCTGAATTGTCTTACTAAGGCTCTCAAGTTTTCTCTAACAGAGGCCCTGATGCTGTCCCTAACTAAGGCCTGAAGATGGCCCTAGCTAACACCCTAACACTGGCCCTTGCTAACGCCCTAATGCTGGCCCTAATTAACACCATGAAACTGGTCCTAACTATGGCCCTGATCCTGTCCATAACTAAGGCCCTGAATATGTCCCTAAGTAAGTCTCTGCCACTATCCTTAACTAAGGCCCTGACCCTGTCTAAATAGTGGCCAGACTCTTTCCCTAACACACTGATACTCTCCCTCACTAACTCCCCAACAATGGTCATAACTATGGCCCTGATGCTGCCCTATCTAAGGCCCTGATGATGTCCCTAACTAACAGCCTGAACTGTCTCTTACTAAGGTCCTCAAGTTATCTCTGAGGTCCTGACACTGGCCCTTACTAAGGCCTCACCCTGGGGTTGTTCCAGGCTGCTGGGCAGTTTTCTCTTGTCCACATCTCTGGCCAGATGCCTGACATTGGCCAATCTAAGATTCTGTGATGCAGTGGTCCCATGTGGGATGTACCTTAGTAGGCTCACCTGCGGGAGGAGGGTCATGGCCACTCTGCCCTCCAAGGGACCACGGCTCAGGGTAGGAATCTCTCAGCCAGTGTCTGAACACAGGGTTCTATGTCCTTGTTTGTTCTAAAACCCTTGGAGTTACCTCTAACATTTTTTTTTTTTTTTTTTTTGCGGTACATGGGCCTCTCACTGTTGTGGCCTCTCCCATTGCAGAGCACAGGCTCTGGACGCACAGGCTCAGCGGCCATGGCTCACGGGCCCAGCCGCTCTGTGGCATGTGGGATCTTCCCGGACCGGGACACAAACCCGTGTCCCCTGCATCGGCAGGCGGACTCTCAACCACTGCGCCACCAGGGAAGCCCCTAACATTTTTTAAATGGATCTCCCCCTTGGCATATTTACAATATAAATTATTTACGGCATTAAAATTCAGGAATGACATTATTAGAATGAGCAGGAAGACACAGGATGCCCCACCACCACCAATGATCTATTACTTGGAGGATCTTAAAATTCTGATAAGAAGGAGATTCGAGAGCGGGATGTTCGGCTTGCAAGCGGGAACTTCTTAGTTGTAAACGGAGAAAGAATGATTTAAAAATGGGTTTTGGAGCTTCCCTGGTGGCGTAAATAAATCAGGTAAATCTGAGCCTGAAAAGCAAGAGATAGGGGAGGAGATGAGAATTGGTGATGGGGAGAAGCAGGGGGAGTCCACATTCAATCTCAGGCTGAGAGTCTGGGTTAATCTCCAACGAAGGTAAGGACCACCAGGAGCTAGCCCCACTGGCTTTGTCACCTGGTGTGGGGATTGGGGACAGCCAAACCACCATGGCCACTCTCAGAGAAGTAAAGAAGGTGAGAGGGCACCCCTGGCAGCCAGATTCAAAGTGTTCACTGCTATGAAATAAGATGCCCTTTTCAGAAAAGTGAAGGATGTTCTCTTCATTCTCAAAGACTTGCAAATACTCTGTTTCTCTGGAGGCATGCTGAAGCCTTCAGCGTTTGAGGGCAGTAATGGAAGGAATCTGGGCTCAAAACAATCCAGCACTCACTCCTTGAGGGTGCTGAGGATGACCAGTGTCCACCCCTTGGGTGCTGTGGGGCCTGAAATCCCCATACCACCTAGGATGGGAGGGGCCACACACACACTCCCCTGGACCAGCACGGGGCTGGGCTGGTGGGCTACAGACCTTTATCAGAGACATGATTTGCAAACATCTTGTGCAATTTTGGATGGTGGATTATCTTTTTCATTGCTCCTTTTATTCACAACAGTTTTTCGTTTTGAGGAAGTCCAATTCATCTATTTTGTCTTTTGTTGCTTGTGCTTTTGGTAGCAGATCTAAGAAATCATGGCCAAATCCAAGGTCATGAAGATTTACTCTCATGTTTTATTCTCCGAGTTTTATAATTTTGGTTCTTACATCTAGGCCTTTGATCCGTTTTGAGTTGATTTTGTATACAGGGGGAGGTAAGGGTCCAACTTTATTCTTTTGCATGTGGGTATCCTGTTGTCCCAGTACCTGTGCTAACTGTTTGGGAGAAAATATTTGCAAATGATGCAACCGACAAGGGCCTAATTTCCAAAATATACAAACAGCTCATACAACTCAAAAAAAAAAAATCCAAAAATGGGCAGAAGCTCTAATTAGACCTTTCTCCAAAGAAAACATACAGATGGACAACAGGCACAAGAAAAGATGCTCCACATCGCTAATTATTAGAGCAATGCAAATCAAAACTACGATGAGGTACCACCTCACACACTGGTCAGAATGGCCATCATTAAAACGTCTACAAATAACAAATGCTGGAGGGGGTGTGGAGAAAAGAAAACCCTCCTACACTGTTGGCGGGAATGTGAATTGGTGCAGTCACTATGAAAAACAATATGGAGGTTCCTCAAAAAACTAAAAATAGAGTTGCCATATGAACCAGTAATCCTACTCCTGGGCATATATCCAGACAAAACTATAATTCAAAAAGATACACACCACTGTGTTCATAGCAGCACTATTCACAATACCCAAGACATGAAAACAACCTGAATGTCCATCAACAGAAGAATGGATAAAGAAGATGTGGTATGTATATATATATATATATACACACACACACAATGGAATGCTACTCAGCTATAAAAAGAGTGAAATAATGCCATTTACAGCAACATGGATGGACCTAGAGATTATCATACTAAGTGAAATAAGTCAGACAGAGAAAGACAAATACCATATGATATCACTTATATGTGGAATCTAAAATGACACACAAATGAACATATCTACCAAACAGAAACAGATTCATAGATATAGAAAACAGACTTGTGGTTGCCAAGGGGAAGAAGCGGGGAGGGATGGATTGGGAGTTTGGGATTAGCAGATGCAAACTATTATATATAGGATGGATAAACAACAAGCTCTTACTGTATAGCATAGGGAACTATATTCAATATCCTGTAGTAAACCATAATGAAAGAGTATATATATTTATATATCTGAATCACTTTGCTGTACAACAGAAATTAACACAACATTGTAAATCAACTATACTTGAATAAAATAAATTTTTTAAAAATTAAGTTGAGGGCTTCCCTGGTGGCGCAGTGGTTAAGAACCCACCTGCCAATGCAGGGGACACGGGTTCGAGCCCTGGTCCGGGAAGATCCCACATGCCGTGGAGCAGCTAAGCCTGTGCACCACAACTACTGAGCCTGTGCTCGAGTCTGTGAGCCACAACTACTGAGCCACGTGTCACAACTACTGAAGCCTGCACAGCTAGAGCCCGTGCTCCACAACAAGAGAAGCTATCTCATTGAGAAGCCCATGCACCACAACAAAGACCCAATGGAACCAAAAAAAAATAATAAATAAATTAAAAAAAAATAAGTTGAGATCATAAAAGTGCCTTCAAACTAATTGGTATAAAGTAGGCCTTATTCCTCTTGTCCTTTCATACTGGGACAAATGTATAAATAGACAGAAACTAAACCAGGATTACTCCAGTCTGAACTCATATCACACAGAACTTTAATTGTTGAACAAACCATTAACACCAGTTATACCATTGGGATGTCCTGATGCAGTATCAAGGTTGTAAAGGTTGTATCAAAGTTGTATCAAGCCTGCAGAATCCACTATCCACTATATATGGAAATTCAAACCGAAATGAAGCCAAATATCCCATGACTTCTCCAAAACTAGTTATACGACTATCAACTGGAAACCATATACAATCAAATGAATGTAGACAGAAACAACTATACCCTTCCTTTTTTCACTTTTTAGATGAGGATGATATTTAAGGTGATGTCTTGGGCCATTTCAGGGAGTTACTCAATTTCCTGGGTATCTCCCATGCACACAGGAGGTACACATGTCATTTAACTTGTTTGTGCAACTATGTGAAAGTAGTTAATACCACAAAACTGTATACTTAAAATGAATTAAATGCTAATGTCATGTTTTGTATTTTTAATAACAATGAAAAAAAAAGCGTAGTGCTGATATTTGTTACAACATAAATGAACATTAAAGACATCCTTAGTGGAAAAAAGCCATACAGAAAAGGCCACCCAGATCCCATATTTATCTTGTCTGCTTTAAATCCATCAAGGTTGTCCAAATGAGAGAAAAACTCAGTAATGGTTCCAGAAAAAGAAAACTAGATCAGGATGGAAAAAGACATTTTCATACAGTTGGGATAGCAGGTGAAAGTTGATGTGGGCCTGTGTATTAAATTATAATGTGGAAATCATGATTTCCTCATTTAGGGGTTATGTGTTAGTTCCTCAGGAGAATGTCCCTGTTCTGGGCAAAACACACTGAGCATTTTGTGTGAAGTGGCAGATGTGAGTACTTTTTGCCATTATTGAAAGTTTTCCGTACACTTTAAATTACTGGAAAGTGAATTACTTTTCAAAACAACCATGTCAATACCATACCAGAAAATCCGATAAGACAGCCATCAAACTTTATTATAGAGGCCAAGACTTAACCAGACCAAGTTCAACCAAAGTTGTGATACTTAGTTCCCTTGTAGGAGTACACACATGATATTAAGAGGCACCATGGGAAGAGTATATTAGTAGCTACCATGTCTTTGGTCCTGTGGATTACCTGGGATGCAGTAGAAACAGTGAGCTTTTAGCATTACAATTTTTCACATTACTTCAAAAAGCATGTTAAAAAAATAAATTCAGTAAAGTTGCAAAGTATGGAATCAATACGCATAAATCAGTTTTGTTTCTATACACTAATAACAAACAATCAGAAAAATTAAGAAAAGAATCCCATTTACAATTCCATCGGAAAGAACAAACTGTTTAGGAATAAATTTAACCAAGGATATGAAAGACCTATACTCAGAAAACTATAGGACACTGATAAAGAAATTGAAGACACAATAGAAAACAATATTCCATGCTCATGCATCAGAAAAATTACCATCATTAAAATGTTTATTCTGCCCAAAGCCATCAACAAACAGTGCCAGGAAAACTAGACACCAGACTCCAAAGAACGACACTGGTCACCATCTACACTGCACAAAAACTGACTAAAAGCCCAAAAGGTTCCATATTAAACCCTTTCTCTCCTGAGTCCCCTGAAGATGCACCCCACCCACCCAGCAGTCAGCTGCACTGGAAGTTTCTGCCCACCTGCTCATTTCTTCCTCTTGTGGCATCTCCTCACCAGTGGGTCCTGAGAAAACCCAGCTCCTGTCAGTGTGGACACTGCCCAATGGTCCAGAAACCTAAGCCCTGACGGGAGACAAAGCTCCTTGTCCATTTGTCATGGAGCAAAGTCTGTGGGCAGGCTGCACCTGTGCCCGCAGGGTCAGAGAGGTGGGTTCAGCGCCCCCTGTGGGACATCAGAGAAGTGCTGGGAGCACCACACAAACCCAGAGGCCTCATCCCAAATGCAGTTCTGCTTGCTGTATGTACTAAAATTGAAAATCCAAACTGAAATGGAGCCAAGTATCTCACCGTATCTTCTCAAAAGATAGTTAAGGAACAATTAATTAGAAACTATATGTAATGAAATGAATGTAGACACAAACTTTACAACTTAAACCAAAATTCACTCAAAATTGCCCATAGACAAATTTAAATTAACAAACTATAAAAATTCTAGAATCTGAGAACAGAAGAAAATCTACATGACCTTGGGTCTGGTGATCCATTTTAAAACACACACCAAAAGTCTATCAACAAAAGAAAAATAATTAATAATGTAGACTTTATAAAATTAAAAATTTCTACTCTATGAAAGACCCTATTAGGAAAACCACAAACTGGAAGAAACTATTTCCAAAACACATATCTGATAAAGGATTTGTACGCAATTAAAACTTGGTAAAGATTGAAACACACACCTGGCCAAAGAAGATAAACAGTAAATAAGCATACAACAATATACTCAAGATGCTGGTGGAATGCATGTACAACCTACTTTAGAAGACAGTTAGGCAGTTTTTTCCAAATCTAAACAGTCTCACCTTAGGATCCAAGAAGAATACCTCTTGTATTTAGACAACTGTTTTGAAAAACTGTGTTCAAACAAAAACTAGCATTAAGTAATGCACAGCATCTCTATTCATAATGGCTAAAAACTTAAAGATATCAGGATGTCCTTCTGTAAATGAATTCGTAAGCAAATTAGAGGACATACATCTCAAGGGGAGCAGAATACACCACCCTAAAATATGCCCATTTGACAAAAAGATTATTTTGGACTGATTAAACAAAAAAATAGTAGACCCAGGACTATCCTTGAAAATCCAGTAGAAAATGCCCTTTTGTGAAGTAAATTTACATTTACTAAGGATATCTCCATTTGTAAGGGTGTGTCCCTCTCTGGACCAGGAATTGAATGATGACTAAATATCAAGAAAAACTTGTCGAAGGAATAGGCCTGGATGTAAATCTGCATAACAACCATACCCTTGTTTACTGTGCTTTGCCTAATAATCTCCCTTAAATGGCTTCCTTCATTCCCTAACATCTTTCTTTTGTTCTCAGCTGAAGGTAGCATTTCAGGTAATGGCTTGGGCCATTTCAGAGAGTGACTCAGTTTTCCTGGGTATCTTTCAAGTATACAGGAGGTATGCATGGTGTATATTAAACTTCCTATTGTTTTTCTCCAGTTCATCTCCCTTTCATTACAAGGGGGGGGTTCCCAATGAAGAACATAGAAGAGTAGAGGGAAAATTATTTTCCCTCTCATAAAATGCAATGCAATAGCATTCGGAGATATAAAGGAATGAACCATCAACCCGTGCAAAAAAAAAAGGATAAATCTAACACATTGCTAAGTGAAAGAATCCAGTCTGAAGTGCTACACACTGTATGACCTCATTTATATGACATTCTAGAAAAGGCAAAACAGACATGGTAAACAGTTTATGGAATATGTGGTTGAAATAGTCCATATGATACTTTAGTGGTGAATACCTGTCATTATGCATTTGTCTACATCCACAGATTTTTACAACCCAACAAGTAAATTATAATCTATTCAAATTTAGTTACTTAGGATATGGGAGTGTCAAAGACTGGAGTACAGAATATAACAAAGAATCTAACTGATTTACAAATGTATGAAAAAACTCACTGTTGGTGGTGGAGTTACAGACAAAGGGAGAAGGTTACAATATCCATGTCATAAAAGATCAGGTTGGAGACATCAGTATAAACTATCTTTAGCCTAATAGAGATACACATAGTTCCACATGGAAATCTTTATAATTATATGTATATGTATAGGCTGGGATACGTGCATATATTTCCATGCATTATCAACTGAGCCTATTTAGCTCCCACATGTAAGTTTTTAATACTGTTCTCTAATAAAAGGAACAAGGGCTCTTTGAAGAAAGGGCTGATACTAGGACTGAGACAGTAAATATGTGAAGCAGGATAATCTTAAAATATCAGAAAGTGAAAAAGTACCAAAAAAAAAAAAACCCCACTTAAGAAAAATTATGTAAAATGAGAACAGGAGCAAATGGAAAAAGCTCTCAATAGCCAAAGCAAGAATGAACTAAACAGTCTAATAATGCAGTACTGGATTATAACCAGAAGTTTACAATAATTGTTCACATGTCCAAAAATAAATTACAGTTTTCTATGAATGGTGTTAAATAGAAATCTCCTATGCAGAAAGATTCTAAACAATTCACATAGACACTCAGCTGTCCATCAAGGATGTGAAGCTAACTCCCCTCTCCTCAACTGTGGGTTCTGCATTATGACTTCCTCTTAAATAAGACACACAGGATGGACGTGGGAAAAAATTAACCTCACTGTGGGAAAACTTGACAAACACTACCTCACCGAGGTGACCAAATTTAAGAATATAAGTGATGAATTCCCTTGAGAGCCTGTCCTCTTGATATATTGTGAAGAGGAAGCACTTTATCTCTGTAATCTGCATTTTCAAAAGCCAAGTCTAATCATAACAAAAACACCAAGAAAACCCCAGTGCAGGGCAGTCTACAAAATACCTGACCAGTCCTCCTCCACACTGTCAAGGTCATAGAAACAAGTAGAGTCTGAGCAACTGTCAAGGCCCAGGAGAGACTAAACAGACATTATGACCACATGTCCTTTGTGATCCTGGAACAAGGAAAGGTATAACAAAGGGAACATGAATATAGACTTCAGTTAATAATAAAGTATCAATATTTGTTCATTATTTGTGATGATTCTGTAGAAAATTAGACAGGAAAAATTAAAAGTCACATAAGAGAAACCTATTGTAACAAACTGGAAATCTAGAGGAAACAGGTGATTTCTTTGTAAAAACACATTACCAAAATGGACCCTAAATTAAGGAAAATACAAAAAGACTAATTAAACACTGAGGAACCTCTTCCCCCTACTGGTTATCCTCTTATCACTGTTCCAGGGTTTCCCTCTCCCAGGACAGGGAGGGAACAGGCACAGAGCTGTTTGGCAGCTCCCCAAATATCTGACCCCACCCAGTATCTTCATCTCCCCCAGCCATGCCCCACCCAGTGAGGACACCTGAGGATGGATCAGGAATTTGATTCAGATGTGTCAACTAGGACTTTTTCTTATTCCCAGTTGTAATGCCAACTGGCCCGAGGCAGGGGAACACAATCAGATTCACAGGTTGCATCAGACCGAAACTCTCTGGACCACCCAGTTCCAGAAACTGACCTGGGGACTTTGCACCCGGCCCAGCCTTCCCGCCTTTCGAGGGGCGGGACTAACGGTCCCCCAGGATACCCGAAAAGACCACCAAATAAGGAATACCCTGAGCCCTCCCAGATTCACCACACCCCTTTCCCTTCTTCCCCTATAAAATCTTGCCCAACCCTCGCCCGGGTGCGACTTCTCGGGCCCCTTTCTCTCGGACCAGTGAACCTCACCCGGGAGCGCTCCCTAATAAAGCTCACTTGAAGCTTTCCTCTGTTTCGCGGTGCCGTTTGTTAAGATCCGACCTTACACCAGTGACTGGACACACTTACTGAAGTAAAATAAATTAGTATTTATTGTAAGGGTAGAAATAAATTAATACTGGCAAGTGGCAAGTTTAAGAATGGGTTTGGACCTGGCAGGTCCAGTGACTCATACTATCTCAGTGTGGTCTTGCTCCTTTCCAAAACTCTGTCCTGCTCAGTGCCTTTGGGTGACCCCATTCACAGGCACAGTCTCTCACTGCCCTTGGACCAACAGCAATTCTAGGCTGACAACCACTCACCATCCTTTTTCCAAGAAAGAGCTTCTCCTTTTCTTGGGTACCAAGAAAAGTCATGGTTTTAAATTCCTTTGGCCTGGCTTGGGTTACATTCTCACCCTTGACCCATCACAGGAACCAGAAGATGTAAAATGGGACTGGCTAGATGTGGGTTGTAAACCCATCTTCGAGCTGGGTGGAACATTCTTCCGGAACTGTTTGGACTGGAAGCAGGTGAGATGTAATTCCCAAAGGAAAACTGAGGCACTAGACTTGGGCATGAGAACAGATGCTGGCTGAGAGAAAGCAGCAGATTCTATGTCAATGACAGCTCACTGCACAGCACCCTTTATCCAAAAGGAAAAAAGGGGTTCACTTAGGGTCAGGGGCTGCAGCTACTCATCCAGTGTGCTCTTACTGCCCTCTCAAGACTGCAAGAAGTTCTTTCACTTGCTGAAAAGGCAGGATCGTTGGTGGTGGTAAACTCAAGCCTCCTGCCTTGGGCATCAGGTCCTCACATCTCAGGGTTTGGCCCATGATAGCCTATGTGCCCTCAGAAGACACACAGACCTCATTCCTGCCCCTGAGAGGTGGGAACCCTTGAGTCATGCCATCTCCCTGGCCATATTAATTACCCTGAAGAACAATGCTGCTCATTTTCCAGTTTCTTCTCTCTCCTTTACTAAGGGAAGAAACCAAATGCTAGGGTGGTAAGGAAACTCTTGTGCAATGAAGTAATGGGAGGTTCAAGAATTATTCCATGCTGGGTTTCTCTGGTGGCGCAGTGGTTGAGAGTCCGCCTGCCGATGCAGGGGACACGGGTTCGTGCCCCGGTCTGGGAAGATCCCACATGCCGCGGAGTGGCTGGGCCCGTGAGCCATGGCCGCTGAGCCTGCGCGTCCGGAGCCTGTGCTCCGCAACGGGAGAGGCCACAACAGTGAGAGGCCCGCGTACGGGGTGGGGGGGAAGAATTATTCCATGCCATGGAATCCATAATTGGCAGGCTTTCCAGAGGCCACATGGATGCATATGGCTCTCAAGACCATGCAGCCTCAGTATGAACCTCCCATTGGGAGGCCCAGTTACTCCCATATCTTTGATTCTTAATGAATATGAATGTCAAAATTTCTAACAACTGAAGGGACAAAGGATTGCAGGGCCATGGTCTGCTGTATGGTTGTTGTGTCAGGGACACACTCAAATGTTTAGCGTTATTACCTCTCTTGGCAGGCTATGAGACTGTGAAGGCTGTGAAGAGGAGGACCTTTTCTCAACCATATGGACACTGATAGTTGAAACATCTCAAAGGAATGTCTACACTGCCCAGGTAGCTGTTCCATTGCCCAGCAGCATGGTCAGCTCAGTAATTGTCCATGGGGTCTTGACAGGGCCCAGGCTGGACTGAGCTAGAGGACCACAGATGCCTGCCTGGATGCTCAGAGGTCAAGGACTGTCCTGCCTGAGACTTGATTGTCTATTGATGCCCACTCAGATGGGACAAAGCATGCCTGCAGTCCCAGGAGGGTCCCACCAGCCCTCAAGTAGGCTGGGGGCTGGCAGGCTGCTACACCCAGTCCTGCATAAATCCACACATATCCATTGAGTACCCTCCTGTCTGGGCTCTGCTAGAACCTGGGGCTGCCCAGGCAGAGTGGAGCGAGCACCACCTTTCCCAGATGGGAGGGCAGGAAGAAACCTGAGTGACTTGACACCTTCCACAACCCTTGACTAACATCGAGTTTGATTTGAAACACTCGGAAACAGTACAGACATTTCATTCTTCTCTCAGAGCCCAGGACTGGGGGATAGAAAAACAGTGGTCCAGCTCAACTCCCTGACTCATGTGTGACCCTGGGCAAATCGTGTCCATCCTGGAGACCTCAGAGAGGAGAAGGGAAGAGCAAAGGGGGCCAGTTATGCTTAAACCTAACCCTAACCCTAAAGAAATCTAACCTCTAACCCTAACACCCTAAGTCCAGACCCCTAGACCCTCTACCCTGACTCTCCAACCCTGACCCCTGACCCCTAAACCCTGACACTGACTTAAACCCCAGACCTAAACCCTAGCCTAGTGGATACTGAGGGTATATACCCTGGAATAAACCAAGCGATTCATGACCTTGCATTTAGCAATAGTTTCTTATATCTCAAACTAAAGCTCAAGCAATGAAAGAAAAAAATAGATCAACTGGAGTTCCTCAAAATTACAAACCTTTGTACATCAAAAGAGGCTATCCAGAAAGTAAAAGACAGCCCAAAGAATGGAAGAAAATATTGGCACATTATATCTGACGAGAGCCTTTATCCAGAATCTATCAAGAACTTTTACCACTCAACAAAAGAGCAACCCAATTTTTTAAATGGACAAAGGACTTGAATGGCCTGCTCTCCAGACAAGGCATACAAATGGTCAGCAAGCACATGAAGAGATGTCAAACATCAGTAGTCGTGATGGAAATGCAAATTAAAACCACAACTTCTCACACACATTAGAATGATTAAAAATAAATAAAAATAACAAATGTTGGCAACAATGTAGAGAAATTGGAACTCTTAAACTTTACTTGTGGAAATGTAAAATGGTGCAATCTATGTGTGCTAAATTTTGGCATTTTCTCAAAATTATAAAAATGTAATTATCATAGGTTTCAACAACTCCACTCCTAGATATATACCCAAAGAATTGAAAGCAGGTGTTCAAATAAAAACTTGTACACCAATATTCATAGTAGCACTATTCACAATATCCCAAGGTAAAAACAATTAAAATGTCCACCAATGGGTGAATGGATAGCAAAATAGGGTAGATCCATAAGATGCATTATTCTGCCATATAAAGGAATAAAGTAAAATGGTGCAAGCAGCTGTGGAAAACAGTAGGGGGGCTCCTCAAAAACTTAAACATAGAATTAACGTAGAATCCCTCAATTCCACCCCGGGGTATACACCCAAAATATTTAAAAGCAAGGACAGGAACAGGTATTTGTACACCATATTCATAGCAGCATTATTCACAGTAGCCAAGAGGTGGAAGCAACTGGAGTGTCCTTCAGCAGATGAATGGATAAACATAATGTAGTATATACACAATGGAATGCAATTCAACCTTTAAAACTAAGGTAATTCTCACACAGGCTACAATGTGGTTAAACCTTGAAGTCATTATGCTAAGTGAAACAAGCCAGACACAAAAGGACAGACATTCTGAGTCCACTAGTATGAGATATCCAGATAAGTCAAATTCAAAGACAAAAAGCAGAATAAGGTTGCCAGGAGTTGAAGGGAATGTGTTTAATGGTTACAATTTCACTTGGGGAAAATGAAAAAGTTCTGGAGATGGATGGTAAGGATATTTTTACAACAATGTGAATGACCATAACGCTATAGAAGTGTATACTTAAAATTATTTAAATGATGTTATATTTTTAAATCACAATGAAAAAAAATGATACATGTTAACGGCATAGAAAAACACTGAAAACCTCCTAAGTGAAAGAAGCCATACATAAAAAGTCACACAGATCATACTCATCTCGTACACTTAAAATTCATGCAGGTTTTCAAAACGAGGGAAAGCCCCAGTGATGGTTCCAGAAAAAGAAAACTGGATTAGAATGGAAAAAGACATTTCCACAAAGGTGGGGCCAGCTGCTGAAAGTTGAAGTGGTCCTGTGGATAGGATTGTAATGTGGAAACCATAATTATTCCTCATTTGGGGGCTATGTGCTGGTTCCCTGGGAGAACCCAGGGTGTTTGGTGTGAACGTCCTAGAAAACTTTGTACTGCTATTTAAAGTTTAAACATTTGAAATTTACTAGAAAATAAATTACTTTTCAATACAACCATGTCAGTAACATGCCAGAAAATCAGAGATGACATCAAACATTGCTATAGAGGCCAAGACTTACCCAGACCAAATTCAACCAAAGTGGTGATGCTAATCGCCCTTGTAGGAGTCCCCATGGTATTAAGAGGCACCGTGGTAAGATTATATTAGTAGCCGCTATGTCTTGGGTGCTGTGGATGACCTGGATATAGTTGGAACAGTAGGATTTCTGAATTCTAGTTTTCTACGTAAAACCACCAAAAGACTGTCAGAACTAAAAAATGAGTTCAATAAAACTGCAGGATCATTTGTGATTCTATACACTAATAATCAACTATCAGAAAGAGAAATTAAGAAAACAATTCCATTTACCATTGCACCCCCAAAAAAGCTAGCAGTAAATTTAACCAAGGACTTGAAAGACCTGCACACTGAAAACTGTAAGACATGGATGAAAGAAACTGAACAGACACCAAAAAATGGAAAAATATCCCATGCTCATGGGCGAAAATATTGTTAAAATGTCCATTCTACCCAAAGCAACATACACAGTCACGACCAAAATTTCAATGACATTTTTCACAGAAACAAAAAACAATTTGTGTGGAGCCACAAAGGACGCAGAAGAGCCAAAGCGACACTGAGGAAGGAAAACAGGCTGGAGGCATCTCCCTCCCTGACTTCAATCTACATTATGAAGCTAAAGGCACCAAAAAAGTGTGGAATTGGCACAGAAACAGGCACACTGGCCAGAGATCCCAGAAAGAAACCTACAGGTACGTGGTCAGTTAATTCACAAAAAAAGGAGCCGAGAACATACACCGGGGAAAGCACAGTTCCCTCAGTAAACGGTGCCGGGGAAAATGGACGACACACGCCAAGGAACAACACCGGCTAAAACCTGACTAAAACCCCACAACTTTCCACAACAAGCCATTCCAGTTCTGGGTCCTGTGAAGACAGACACCCCTCAAGAGTCGGCCGCACACAGGAACCTTCCCCCCTCTTCTCACTTCTCCTCACCTTTTCCGTCAGCTGCATCACCGCCCAGCCGGTCCTGAGGAGACGGGGCTCCCGTCAGCGTGAACTGGACTCCACAACGTCCCAAAGCCGAAGCCTCAGCAACTCCTGAGGAGACTTGGCTCCCATTAGCGTGGACTCGACCCTGTGTTGTCCCGAAGCCCCCGCACTGTCAGCATGGACTCAGCCCCATGTGTTCCAGAAGCCAAAGCCCCCGCGCGTCCTCAGAAGACCAGATTCGCGTCAGCTGCCCGCGGAAGCCAGGTCCGCGGGCGGAACACGCGTTCCCAAGGGGGATCAGAGAGGCGGGCTCTGCGTTCCCTGCCAGCCAATGGGAAAGTGCAGACCAAGCCGCCCTCACAGTTTAGTGGAGACCCCACCCACTGAGGGCGGTTCTGCTAGATCCCTTAAACTGGAAATTCAAACTGAAATAGAGCCAATATCCCCTAACTTCTCCAAAATAGTTAAGGAACAATTAACTTGAAACAGTATGGAATGAAGTGAATGTAGACACAAACTTTAAAGCTGACACCAAAGTCACTGAAATTTATTAACAGTTAAAACGCGAAACTATCGAAATTACAGATATAAACATAGAATCTACATGACCTTGGGTTTGGTCTGTAGATAGTAAGTTTTGAGTTTTAACACACAGAAAGCCAATCCACAAAAGAAAAAAGTAATATTGTGGACTTTATAAAATTAAAGATTTCTACTCTGAAAGACCTTATTCAGAAAATCAAAAGACAAACCACAAACTGGTAGAAAAATATTTGCAAAACTTGTATCTGATAAAGGATTTGGACTCAAAATAGACAAAGACCTGTAAAACAACCCCATTAAAAAAAAAAAAAGGGTAAGGATCTGAACAGACACCCAGCCGAAAAGGATATACAGTAAAAATCAGACAAAAACATGCTCAACATTATATAGCTTTAAGGAATTACAAATTAAAATCATGAGATAGCACACCTATTAGGACTGCTAAATTCAAAACATGACAATACCCACTGCTAGAGGGTGAGGAACAACAGGAACTCTCCCTCCTTGCTGGTGGGATGCACGTACAGCCACTTTCTAAGAGAGTTTGGCAGTTTTTTCCAAATGTAAACAAGTCTCACCTTGGGATCCAACAATCACGCTCCCAGTATTTAGGCAACTGCTTTGAAAATCTATGTCCAAATGCAAACAAAGATGCAATTATGCACAGCAGCTCTACTCAAAACAGCTAAAAACTTGAAGAAATCAGAATGTCCTTCAATAGATGAATGCATAAGCAAATTGGGGTACATCCATGTCAAGGCGAGTAGAATATGCCACCCCAAAATATGCCTATATGGCATAAGGATTATTTCAGTCTGCTAAAAACAAACAAACAAAAATTTAAAACTCTCAGAAAACTGAGTAGAGAAGGACATTTACAATAGAGAAATCTCCATTTATAAGGTCATGTCCCTCTTTGCACCAGAAATAGAAGGATAATTAAAACTCAAGTAACTCTTATCAATGGAGAAGTCCTGACTTAAATCTGCAAACAATCATACCCTAGTTTGCTGTGCTTTGCATGATAACCTGCCATAACTGGCTTCCCCCCTTCCCCAACATCATTCTTCTGTTTTTAGCTGAAGTAGGTATTTAAGGTGATGGCTTTGGTCATTTCAGGGAGTGACTCAGTTTTCCTTGGTATCTCCCCTGTATACAGCAGGTATACATGTTATTAAACTTCTGTTTTTCTCCTGGTAATCTATCTTTTATTACAGGGGTGGGGTGTCTCAATCAAGAACCTAGAAGGTTAGAGGGAAAATTGTTTTCCTCCCACGCACATGCAATGGAATACTACTCAGCAGTAGAAAGGAATGAACCAACAACCTGTGGCAAGACATGGATAAATCTTCAGTATATATTGCTAAGTGAAAGAACCCAGTCTCAGGAGGCTGCACACAGTATAACCCCATTTATGACATTCTAAGAAAGGCAAAGCTACGCTACATAAATGATAAGCAGATCATGGGGTGGGGGGTTTGAAGTATTCCATGTGATACTTTAGGATGGATACCTGTCACTATGCATTTGTCTAAGCCCATAGATTTGTATAGCCCAAGGGGTAAATCATAGTCTATTCAAATTTAGTTATTTAGAATGTAGGAGTGCCACAGGATGGAATACATAATGCAACAGAATCTAACTGTTGGAAATGTATTGAAAAAACTCACTGCAGGGGATGGGGTAAAAGGTGCTGACCTAAGTTAACTTTGGAAATGAATGGAATCTGTAGACTAAAGGCAAAATGGACCATACATAAACAGAGGACTTTATTTTATGAAGTTCTTTCCAGGCTGTAGTAGCTAACAATTCTGAAACCACTGTACATGTAATTTGAAAAGGAGAAATTGAGGCAGGAGACAGATGGGCTCCAGGCTAGACATTTACAACTGGCCTCCTGTTCACACTTCCTGGGGTGAGAAGAAGATGGGCTCCAGCCTGGACATTAATTACCAGCCCCTGGTTTACATCTCTTGAGACAAGAAACAAACAGGCTCCAGACTACATATTTATGACCGGACTCCTGTCTATATTTCAAGATCTGCACTTTGATATAAGAAACAACAATAGAGGACTTCCCTGGTGGTGCGGTGGTTAAGAATCTGCCTACCAATGCAGGGGACATGGGTTCGAGCCCTGGTCCGGGAAGATCCCACATGCTGCGGAGCAACTAAGCCTGTGCGCCACAACTACTGAGCCTATGCTCTAGAGCCTGCAAGCCACAACTATTGAGCCCATGTGCCACAACTACTGAAGCCCACGCACCTAGAGCCCATGCTTCACAACAAGAGAAGCCACCGCAATGAGAAGCCAGTGCACTGCAACGAAGAGTAGCCCCCACTTGCCGCAACTAGAAAAAAAGAGTAGCCCCCACTTGCCGTGCACAGCAACGAAGACCCAACGTAGCCAAAAATAATTAATTAATTATTTTAAAAAGAAACAACAACAGGAATAGGGTAGATAACCGAACATTGGACACTTTTATGGCAGGGACAGAGAGGGGCTAAACCCTGTTAAAAGATCGAGGTCCTACATTTCCCACCCTTGGGGAAAGGGAAACATTGCACATGCGCAGAAAGGCTCCTTGGGGGTCAAAAAGGAGGGGGCAACACCCCATAATATGTGATGCTAAGGCCGTCCCATAGGCCTCTGGGCTGTAATCCATCTTGGAAAAAAGTTGGGCATGCATGTTAAGGACAGTCCTAGGGCAGGGCAGGTGTGGAAAAAGAAACCAGATAATTGACCAAAGGTAAACAAAGACCTGGAAGAACTGCCTTACATAAATGACTTAATTACCTCTTTACTGCGCTCAGCCTGATTAGGGAGGCTGCCCGCACCCTTTCTCTCCGGCTGTGTATCTCTGCCTTGCTTCTATCTTAACTAAACAAACTGTTTCTCTGTGTGCTCTCCCATGTGTTGTTGTGTTATGTCTCATAATAAAATTTGTACCTGTTTTTACAGTTTTTGCCTCCATGAGAAATGCATTTTCACTGGGGGCAAGGGCGAGGGGGTGTGGTGGCTAGGGTTCCTGGTCTTCATCCAGGCTACCCAGGTTCAATTCCTGGGCAGAGAACTAAGATCTCGCTTCACGCCACCACTCATCGCTGCCTCACTATCAAAATGAATTGATAAATGGCAGATGGTGGGAGCCAGACTCCTCACTGTGGGAGCGGGAATTAACAGATAAGCAAAGCAATAAAAGAATGAAGCTGATCCCCTGACAGCCACTCCTTTCTGGCTCTGAGTTGCTTCCAACAGGACCGCAGTCACCTGCTTGTAGTCTGCTGTGACCCATCTGCCATTTCCTCTTCCTCCCTGCCATGATTCCAGTGACATTTTCAGCCTGGACTCCTCTCCCAGGCCAGACGTATCTGTCCAGCCACTGCAACCCCATCTCACCCTGGGGGCTAACAGGCCCCTCAGAGGACTGTGATCCCGCTGCTCCCCAAACCCCAGGAGGCAGCCCCACCTTCCCTGGTTGCTGAGCCCAGACACCTGGTGTAACAGAGTAGGACCCTATGGGGCCTTCCCAGGACAGACCCTCCCCCCCATATCCTCTGCTGTAGCTCCTCTCTGAAGTACCTAGATAATAGTGTCTGATGCACACTTCCTGAGCTGTTTTACAGATGCTAAAACCACCACCAAATGGAAGAAATTAACTACCTGATGATCATCAACACAGAGCTACTGGTGCATAATAATTTGTAATGTTAACTGCCGTGTTACCTCACCATCAACCAGAGAATTGGGCACCAGCTGATCACATACCCTGTGACCACCCTCCCTCACCTGACCTTTAAAATTGCTTTGCTGAATCCCTTCAGGGAGTTTGGTGTCGTAGAGCACAAGCCACCTGTCCTCCTTGTATTGACACTTTTACAATTAAAGCTTCACTTTTCTTCACCACAGCTTGGTGCCAGTAGACTGGTTTTACTGCACTCTGACACATGGACCCAAGTTTGGTTCAGTAACACTGGAGCCTCCCAGGCTCCTACTTCCTTGTGCCCCAGTGACTGTCAGCTCCTCCTCCAGAGCCTATGGCCAGTTCCCACGCTAATTCCCCTCTACACTGACAGCCCTGGCCCAAGCCCGATCTTGTGCCTGGTTCCTCCATCAGGCCCTGACAAAGCTCCCTACCCTCACCGTGCACCTCACATCCCACCCCGAATTGGTCTTTCTGAAGCATAAACAAGACCATGATTCTCTCCCACCTGTAATCCCCCAAATGTGTCTCCACTTTGCTGGGGTGACTTGTGGGAGAGACATGTGCCAAGGCTCTGAGAGTCCCGGCATCCCCACTAGGCTGCTGGCTCCTGGGTCCCCTGCCACTGAGCACCTCAGCAGGCCAGGCGACACGGCACAAAACCCCAGAACTTCTCACCTCAGGATGGGGCTGGCACTCCCGCTGCCTGATCAAAGAGAGCAGAGGAGGCTTCCCCAGCTGGGCACAAGGTCTGCACAAGTGGCCTTTCCCTGAGCCATCAGATGATCTCCGTGTGACTTGAGGGAAGGAGGGACCAAGGCACATATTAGTTCCTAAGCAGGATGGTGTGGACTCAGTCATGTCCCCCAAAATTCACATGCTGAATCCCTAACTCCCAGGACCCCAGAATGTGGCTGTATTTGGAGATGGAGTTTTTAAAGAGGTGATCAAAGTAAAATGCAGTCACTAGGGTGGATCCTAATTCAATAGGACTGATGTCCTACAAGAAGAGATTAGGACACAGGCACAGGGGGAGACCGTGTGAGGACACGGAGAGAAGATGGCTGTCTACACGCCAAGGAGAGAGGCCTCAGGAGAAACCAGCCTGCAGACATCTTGATCTCACACAGCATCCAGGACTGGGAGATGTCTGTTGTTTAAGCTGCCCTGTCTGTGGTATTTGTAATAGCAGCCCCTGAGCAGACTCACACACAGGGTAACTCAGGGCTCAAACTGGACAGAGCCCACTCTCCATTCCCCCATATGTGAGTTACAGGAGCCTCAGGAACTAAGGACAGGGTCCCCGAGGAGATGGACAAGATACAAGACCTTAGGCATAACACGACTGCATTCACGTTAAACGTGCCTGAACTACATTCACGTGAGATAGTTTTGTCCTGTATGTACACCCACATCAGCACCTGTCTGAACTGCAGACCTTTGGCTTCATCACCTCCACTGAGAGCATTAGCTTCACCTGCTGTAAACCACCTCCTATAGGATTTCCAGAACCACAAAACATCAAAGAGCTCATGCTGATGTGTAATCACATTTCGCAGGCCCCAGAGGCTGTGTGCTGGTGTTCGAGCGACCCCCACAGCAGAGCCGCCAAGCTGCCCTCCAGAATCCATTTCCCTTTTTCCTGTTCACAGCTACCCTGCATCTTGCAACTGGGGCACAGTGTCTCGTGTTTCCAAGAGGAAGCCGTGGAGGTGGTGAGGCCCTTGGCCAGCCTGCATCCTTGGACAGAAGGCTTGGTGCCCATGTGGTCACCTCACCCTGCTAGTTGGAGCCCTCACCTGGAAGCAGGGAGGAGAAACAAGGTAGACAGAGCCTGGACCCCTACACCCACCTGCCCTGGACTCTCACATGAAGGGGACAGAGACATCTTGAGCTTCAGCCCATTTTTGGGGGGACACTTTGTTCCAGTAACAAACCTTTGCCCTAAAAGCCAAGGTGCTTTACAAACCCCTCCCCCACTATAACAGAAAGTAAGGCTTAATCTCATCACACTTTTCTCAAACCACAACTCATGTTGAGACCAGCGCTCAGGTGATGGTGCTTCAGAGCAGCCCCTTTAAAAGATCCCTGCAGTTCAGCTCCCCCAGCCCTGCCTTCAGTTTAAGGGAGAAGTTTCCTTGACAACCTTGACAAACCTGCTCGGTTTCCTTGACAACCAAGCGTCGCAATCTCCCAAACTCTTCTCCTTCAAACATTCCTACTCTAGGCTTGATGAGCCTAAAGAGACAGTGCTGTCATCACGTGCCAGAAAGTGATTCCTCCAAGCCCGTAATTGTTGGTTACATGATGCTATTGATGATGAAGTCCCGGAAGAGCCAGCTTTGCAAGGTAAACACTTCTGTACTTAACACTGTGTCCCTTTCAACAGACAGGATGGAGTGGCTGTTTTCATGGGTCCCATAGTGGAAGAGCTCACCTTCTGATGAAGCCAGGCCCTGATCATTTCCAGGTGATTCCAGGGTCCTAATTCTCCCCAGACCCCCACCCACATGGCTGCTGTCTGTGCCAGCCTATATGGGACCTTGGTAATCTCCTAAAATCAGGGTTATTTTATACACAGATAATGGGTTGAATGGTGAGCCTAAAAGATGTGTCCCCCCAGAACACGTGAACAGGACCATATCTGGGAAAAGTGTCTTTGTAGATGTAGTTAAGGATCTCGAGATGAGGTCATCTTGGGTCAGGGTGACCCTCAATCCAATGGTAGCATCCTTATAAGAGACAAAAGAGGAGAGACACAGACACAGAGGAGAAGCCACGTGAAGACGGAGGCAGAGATGGGAGGGATGCAGCCGCAAGCCTGGGGATGCCTGGAGCTCCCAGAAGCTGGAAAAGGCAGGAAGAACCCTATTCTGGAGCCTCTGGAGGGACTCCAGTCCTGTGACACCTTGATCTCAGATGTCTGGTCTCCAGGACTGGGGGAGGATGAATTCCTGTTTTAAACCACCCAGCTTGTGGTCATTTGTTAGAGAAGCCACAGAACAGTCACACAGACCCTGCTCTATAGGATCCTGGAAGTGTGGGTCTCACTAAAGACAGAGGCTGGATTACAGAACCCTTAGAGCCAGCATTGGCCCCCAGAAATCCTAAAGCAGTGGCTGGACACCAGAATGTTGAGGGGTCAGTCGGAAGCCCATCCCTAAGGGTGCAGGCTGCACACGGCCTCCCAGGTTCTTACACCTGTACTCGTGGGGGGTAAATATTTCCATCCTGATTCAGGACCTTTGATGTCACCATTCATGTTGCTAATTAAGAACCCGCCAGTTCCGCAGATGAAACCCAATCAGGACACTTGCTACACTGATGAACAATTCTAAAGATGGCCAGAGGTGGGGAATTGTCTCACATACAGCCAGCAGCCCCCCTGACCCCTGCAAGGAGCATCCTTATTGGAGAGCTGGTGGACCGTGAGGACGCGTCTCTGAGTAAACGTTACCCCAGGCCAGCTGCTCCAGAACCTTATCCACCCTTCCCAGGTAAAACAACTAAATATGTGCAAAGACTTTAAAGGCTGGAGGAAAGGGCTTGGAGCCACACCAGCGACAGCACGCAGGCCGAGTCGGTGCCTGCAGGCCAGACAGGATGGTCCTGGCCCCGGGCGCCCTTCTGGAAGCTTTCCATTTCCCTACCTAAGTCACCCCTCCTCTCCTGGCTCCCGCTGCCTTTTTTCTTGCTTCCTCACCTCTGCCCCGGGAGAACTTCCAACGGCAGGTAGAGGCGACATATCCTCTTCCTTAGCAGGTGGCAGCCTGGCGACACCTGCAGAGAGTCCAGCAGAGCCCCACTCAGTCCGGGCCACCCAGAAAGCCGTGGTCCCTTACTCCCTCCCACCAGCCCAGCCCCGTGGCTGCTGATGGGGCAGACAGTAGGGCCTCAGATATAGCTGTGGGTGCTCTTGCTGCCTGGAGGGTATATTCATACAGACCTCAGCCTAGGTCTGACCGGCCAGGTCAGACTGCCCAGGTCAGCCAATCCTCACCCATCAGGGGCTCATAGTTGCAGAAAATGGGCCTTGCTACATCGGCCAGGTCCAAGGAACAGGTGTGGCGTCCTGAGGGTCAGGATAGACGTGAGGCTGCAGCTCTGGCTTGTTTTCTAATCATTTTATCTGGCCCACAAGTGGGAGACAATTTCAAGAAGACCCTCTCTTACTGAGAAGAACCCAGGAGTCAGGGAGAGGAGGGGTGGTGGGTGAAGACAGGAGCCCAGTTCCCCAGGTGCAGCGGAAGCCTCTGGAAGACCCGGTGGAGGGAGGCCACACAGAATGAAGCCCAGGGTCACAGACCTGTCCAGGAGCTGCTGTTTGTTAGTTCAGGTCCTGCTCTGAGGTGCTCAGGGTCAGCTCTGATCAACAGGTGAGCTGGGGGTGCTCCACAATGAGGGCTACGTGAGGGTTTCTGTGCACCGAGCCCTGCCAGGGTGCCTGCCCAGATGGGGCCCGTATCCTGGGAGGGACCTGCCCACATGAGCCCCGTGGGCTGCTGGTGCCTGCCCAGGTAAGCTCCATATCCTGGGAGGTGCCTGTCCGTAAGAGCCCCACGTGCTGGAACGAGGCGTGTGTATGAGCGTCCTCTCTGTGCGACTGACACAGAGTTGCTTAACGACTTCCCTGTGAGCAGTGCTGGGATAAAATGAGAACCAGGAGATGCTGCAGGCCCCCTGAATCCCTGCCTGGGCCCATCCAGAGTGATGAGGTCAGTAGGCGGATGCTGGCCACTGTGCTGCATGAGGGAGGCCCCATAGGTACCACTTGTTTCTTCCACCTGACACCACAGAGGCCTCCCCAGGACAGAGAAGACAGCCTGCCCCAGGCGGGTGGGAGCTCCTGGTGACACTGCAGGGGACATGAAAGGGAAGGACCAGGCAGGAGGGAGTGGGAACCCAGGCAGAGCCATGGGACTTGGGGCCCAAGGGGGCCTTTCTGGGTCTGAGCTGGGAGTGGGTGAACAGGTGGTGAGTGTGATTCAGGAAAGGTACTCTGGTGACGCGACACTGAACCTGCTTCAAGCCTTCCGGATGATCCCAAAAACAGGATAGTAAGATGGATCCAATTAAAAGAGGGTAAGTGAATCCCCGTAAGAGGAGGCTCTGTGAGCTGGTCCCCGGAGGGGGATGAAGGTAATGGACATGGAACCTGCTGGGAGTGGGCAGTCACCCTGGGCGGGCGGTGGGTGCAGACCCCACTCTGTGGCCGCACATCTGTGCTTCTGGCTGGGTTACTTGGCTTCTCAGAGCCTCAGCTTCCCAGTCCACTTGTGGGGTGATGGTAGCATGGATTGGCTAGTAATTTTCTCAGAACAAGCTAGAAAGGGATCTAGTGGAAATTCCACAGAACACCGTCAGTATGGGAATCGCAGGCCCTGTTTCCTGCAGGTCTGTCTTCAGAATCAGGAGAGCAAATCCAAGCAGACTTGCAGCAGAGCCCAGGGATGGGCTCAGTTTGGTGGGTCCTCCTGTTTCCTTAATCTCGGAAGGAGCAGGCTCCAGTGCGCAGTGGCAGGTTCATCCCACACCTGGAAGCATCTGGACCTCAAGGCCCAGCAACCCCTGAGCCCTGTGTCTGGGCCCCCAGGAGGCAGACGGGACATCCCAGCCTCCTCCTCAGCCCTCTTCCTGACCAGAACATTTGAAATCCAGGGCATCATTAGGGAGAAGCAGGGATGGGGGTATCTCATGTGGGAAGAGGACATGGGGTAACTTCTTGTGTACGTGGATGTCCACACCAGGAATGTGGGTCAGTGGGACACGGGCACTGGGAGGGGCAGACGGTGGGCCTGAGTAAGCAGGGCGGGGCCGTGGGGTCCCAAGGAGGGGGCACGTTGAGCTTTGCCTGAGCCGGACCTCAGACTCCACTGGCCTTCCCTCTCCTGGTCACTGTGGGGGAGGAGCTGAGCAGCGTTGGTGGAATGACCACTCTCATCCCCAGGCCCTGCCAGCGTTGGTCTTTCAGGCTCTGGGTTGGGGAGCCTGAGGAGTGCAGGTCCAGTTCTGTGCACCAGGGAGGCCTGGAGGGGTCGGGCAGGAAGCTCTGGTGTGGTCATCAACTGTGCGGAAGCTTCCAAGCCTGTGTCCAGTAGGAGCTCTCACCTTGCACAGGGTTTCAAGTCCATAGCACAGATCACCTTCTAGCCACTTGGTTTGTTTTCTAGACACAAAGCAAAGTCCTAATATTTACTATGTTCACTGCCTGTAAGAAGGCACATCTGATCTGGCACCAGGTGCTGCCTCTGGGTCCCTCCTGACTGGATGCCCGGCAGCCAGTGTCACCGCGTCAAACTGTCAGGTGGTATCAGGCGTGGGGGGACAAGAGCACACGGTCCAGGCCCACGAGGGGCCGTGCTGTCCACGGAGCCGGTGCTGTGGCTGTAGGTGTTCCCTCCACCCAGCCCACAGGCAGAGACCACTGTCTCCTTACAGATTGCTACCAAGTTAAGTCGTATGGACCCTGCTCGGGCCCTAGCCTGGCTGAGGCTCTCTGCCTGGATGGGGAAGATTTCCTTTTTCCATTCAGGTTCAAGTAGGTGAATAACGAAACCAGAGCTGCCACCGACACAGCACAGGCTTTATTCAGTGGCCAAAGAATGGAGAAGTGGGAGCTAAGTTCACAGATCAACTTCTCGCCCACCTGGAGAGAGGGTTTAATTTTAAAGAGTAAAGACAAAGGGAGGAGAAGGGAGGCATATGTGTTTGTCCACCGGGGAAGGGGCAGGGCTTTTTCCAAGGGAGCGGGGTATCACTTCCTTTTTACCCTTTTTTGGTCCTTCATGTCCAGTCATGGCCACGGGTAGATGTGTCACTTAACATGCTGATATGGTAAATTCAACATATAATGAGACTCAGGGTCTGTTGGAGGTCAGATTCGTAGCCATCTTGGTCCCAGCTGGTTCCATCTGATTTTTTTGTTTGTAGCTTCCTTTCTTATCTCTGGACCCTTTAACTTAAAGACTTCTGTTAACTCCTGCTGAAGGTGGGGGGTGGAGGACAGCCCTATTAAAGGTGGGTTCATGGGTCTTGAGCAGGGCCTGGAGCAGCTCTGACAACAAGAGGAGGAGGCTGAGATGGGCAGTCGGTCTGACACCCGCACTGGGGCCTGTAGTCTGCATGTGGAGGCAGTCAGCAGGGGGCTTGTGTCAGGGAAGGTCCTCAGTGTTTACAAGGAAGATGTATCCAGATGCAGAGCTGCCTGCAGATGCTGCTACAGAAACCCCTGATGCCTTCCTAAGGATATTGGAGGTGGGGGGGCGGCATTCAGGCAACAGGGCAAACAGCTTGTTCTGGAGGCTCTTGTGGGGAAGCGGGGACTTAGCAACAGGGGCTCAGCCTGCAAAACCCCAGAACCCCTCCCAGAACAGCTCAAGAACCGCTCCTGGAATGGCAAGAAGTGCTTCTTCCCACCTACTAGACGGGGAGGGAAGGGGTGGGGTCTGCAGGGCCACCCTCACCTTCGGGGACTTGCTGGGAGGCTCACAGGACTCAGCACATGCTTGTGGCTTGTGTGCTCACAGCTGAGATGGGTCACAGCACGCAGTAAGGATGAATGGGTGGGAGGGTCCCTGCTCCAGTCACCTCATGACCCTTCATGCCCCCTCCTTCCCTCGACGGTTACTAGGGTGTCTCTTTCCCCAGCGACGAAGGGCAGAACCATGACAGTTACCCCTGTCCCCGTCCCCCCAGGGAAGCTCATTAGAGACTTGGCACCTGGCTGGCACCCGCCACCCCTCGGCCCTGCCCCAGCCTTGGGATGGTGTTTCTCACCTACAGGCCTGCCCTGGGAAAGCGTTTTAACATTGTGTGAGAGTACAGTGTGGTTGTCCCGTGTGTCCCTGGAGGCTCAGGAAGCCACAGAGTTGGGGCATCTCCAGCACTGGGTGTCCCAGGTCATTTCACAAATCCAGAGACTGGGCTGAGGAGTGGAGGGAACTGGTCCTTTCCTGATCCACAGGGCTAGGATGCCCTATATGCAGGAGGGCCCTGGACTCAGCTTAACTATAACCTGGGGTCTCCTACATCTCCCCTGGTAGAGGCGCCCTGCAGATTCCAGGGCCTGGAGACCAGCCCCACTTTTGACTGAGGGGATGGGGGCCCTGAGACCACCCCAGGTTTTTTTTTTGTAGTCTCCCAGGACTCACTGAAACTCTATACTCAGTGTCAGAGTTTGTTATGGTAAAAGGATGCAGATACAATCAGCTGAGGGCAGAGGTCAGGAGTAGAGTTGGGGGTCCATGAGGTGTGGCTGCCCATGGAAGTGCACCTGAGCCCTGGGGTACAGGTTTTCACTGGGGTTCATCTCGTCAATGTGGGGGACACGGCATGGCGGACCTTCAACTCCAGCCCCTGGGGGGGGGGGGACTCAGGAAGCCCCACCACGTATCACGCGTCAGCACAGACCAGCCTGGAGCGAGGCCCACGTAGCACGGACACTCCAAGGTGACCTCCTGGAGCCAGGAGCAGAGGCCCGGCCTCTCTGTGGGCAGGTGAACCCACACTGCACAGGCCCTGGTGCAGTGCCTGTGTGCGGTCAGCACGGGCACACGCTGGTCAGCCAGTGTCCCTGTGCCTCAGCCTGTGACCGCTGACCACACTGTCCCGCTCTGCTCACAAGAGCGAGGACAGTGGAGGGACAACAGGGGGGTGGGAAGGAGGCTGGGTCGTGGTCAGGCTGAGTGGGAAAGTGTCTGAGAAGGGAGAACACAGCTGCCCTTGCCTGGCGAGCCGGGACCTGACATGGTCAGTGATGCCTTGCCACCTCCGGGGGCGGGGCTGCCCCTTCCCGCGTCCTGCGGCAGGGTCACACATGTGTATACAGCAGGACGCACAGCACTGCGTGCAGCAGGCCTCATGCCTGCTCCTGCCATGCACTTGGGGGCTTGGTTATGGTGGAATATCCCGGTAGGACACGCCCCCGACTCCAGGAAGGATGTTGGGGTGAAGCGTGTGGGAGCATCTGGAAGGACCCCTCACCTGTCTGCTCAGGTAGATTGAGGACCCCGACCAAGGGTGGGCAGGCGGGGAGCCCAGGGAGGGTCCTGGGTCAGCCCTGAGGCTGGACAAGGGCTGTGGAGCTGGGGGTGAAGGCGGTGGAGATGAGGGGCGGACCCCACAGGAAACAGACCAGCCTAAGCAGCAGCATGGGGGTGGAGCTTATGAAGACTGCAGCGGCGAGGGAGGCGGGGCCCGCAGCAGAAGGGCGGGGCCCGCGCGGGGCTGCGGGGAAGGGCGGGGCCTGCGGCTTAGGGTTGAGAGAGGGGCAGGTCGCCCTGACAGGTACGCACGGGATGGGGCATCCAGGGCCCCAGGTTTCTCCCAGAGGAGGCGCGGGGGTCATGCCCGGAGGGGAGGCGGCCAGTGACGGTCTTGGGTTTTAACAAGCACCGCGCCCAACCCCCCAAACCCCGGCCCGGGTGTGCGTTTCCTGCGGCCCCCAGCACAAAGCGCCAGACGAGGGGCTGTAATATGACACACCTGCTCTCCGTCCTGGAGCCCGAGATCGAGGTGTCAGGGGCCGCTCCTCCTGCAGGCAGGTTCTGGGGACAGTCGGTGCCAGGCTTCTCCTAGCTCCTGGGGTTCCATTCTGGGCGTCCCGTGGCCCATCACCCCATCTCTGCCTCTGCTGTCCCATCACCTTCTCCTCCCGTGTCTGTGTCCAAACTTCCCCTCGTGAGGACCCCACACACACTGGTCAGCGCCAAATGAGTGGCTTCATCTCAACCCCGGCGGCTCTGCAGTGACCCCCCTGCACACGAGGTCCCATTCTGAGGTCTCAGGGAGTCGATTCATCTTCCCGGGAGCCTCTTGGGGTGACAAACACTTGGTGGTGACAAGCAGCTCCTGGGGGTATGGGGGCAGGCGCTGCAAGGCAGGAATGCAGGAACTTCTTGGAGGAAGCTGGGTCCTGATTGGGGGAGGACAGACGGACAGGCAGAGGCAGAGGGAGGCGGAGGGGCTGTTGCCCCAGCTCTCTGAGAGTGAGGGATGTCTAGAGGGCCAGGCAGGGGCCAGCAGGATGGGGATGTCAGAGGTGGGCGGCCTCCTCTGCGATGTGCGCGGTCACTCAGGGGCCGAGGGCACGCCCTCTGTCTGCTCCCAGGAAGGTGCCGGCTGTGGGCTCCCTGCCAGGTTGGGCAAACATGGAAGGGTTTGAAGACACGTCCCTGGCCGCATGCAAGGAGACGTACCTTGGTCATGTCTGGGGACATAGAGCTGCCAGCCTGCTGAGGAGTGTGCGGGGTCAGTGGCACGTGGGTCTGCATCCAGGGCCCTGAGGAGCTGGAGCTGGACCTACCTCCTCCAGGCCTGGCCCCAACATGGACAGAGGGAGGCTGCCACTGTGGGCACTGCCTCTGGGCTGGGAGTGGCCAGCACCTCTGCTGACCTGTCACTGCAGCCAAGCCCAGGCTGCTGAGTGGCCTGGCTCCTGCTCAGTCCTTACGGGTGGGATGTGTGTGGACGTTGCAGGAAATCTACGGGGCTCCTGCATCAACGGAGGCTGGTCATCCACTGGACTCAAGACAGGAATGAGCTGGATAGCAAGGCCGGCTGGAGGCACGGCCCGAGTGCGGAGGCCGCTGCATGTCCGTGTGTTCAGGACCCAGATGTGTTTGTAGAGACGCTCGTACAGATACCAAGGGGCTCTTTCCTCAGATGCCTTGTGTTTCATCATCTGGCGGGTGTGGGGATCTTGGGGCGACCGTGACAACATGCCACAACCCCGGGGGTTCCAACAGCAGAGATTTATCTCTCGCAGCTCTGGACGCTGGAAATACAAAATGAAGGTGTGGTTGGTTCCTTCTGGAACCTCAGGGAATCTGCCCCGGCCTCCCCCAGCTTCTCCGGTTTCCAGAAATCCTTGGTGCCCCTGGACTTGGGGCTGCATCTCCCCACCTCTGCCTCCGTGGTCATGTGGCTTCTCCTCTGTGTCTGGGTCCAGATTTCCCTCTTCTTATAGGACACCAGCTGTTGGATTTAGGGCTCTCCCTAATCCAGCATGACCTCATCTTAACCATATATGCAGAGACCCTGTTTCAAAAATAAGGCCTGATTCTGGGTTCAGAATGGATATAAATTTGGGGGGACGCTATTGAACCCACAGCAGTAGGTGAGGTGTTGGAGGATGGAGGGAACGAGAAGTGCCCACTGAACTGACAGGGCATCGTGAGACCAAACACCAAGGCAGGCAGCTCCGTGTAATCAATGGATCCGCTTATTATTGGGTAATTTACTCACAGGGTAGGATCAGGATATGGTGGACGACGATCGGAAGCATTTGCGGCTGTGCTCTGCATGGCCAAGGGGTCACCAGGACAATTTATGGTTAACATTGGGGGGTGCTTGGAAACAGGACGTGCATTCCTAAGTCAAGTTTCATGAATGGGTAACTGGTCACATGGGCGCCGGGAACACATCGCCAAAGGTCTTCATCATTTGGGGATTAACAAAGCATAGAGGCCACCTGGCCCTAATGATTATTAAACAGCCTCTGTTAACTAGAAAGGCCTTGAGGACAGAGAAGTGATTGACCACACAGTACAGTCCTGGGTAGGGTCAGTGGACGGACAGGAGGAGCTCTACGGGCCCAGGATGGCATCAGTTATGCTGACAGACAGCCTTACACGGTGCTGGGGTGGGGTGGCGGAGCGGAGCGGAGGCAGGGCTGGGGAAGGTGTGGGCTTGAGCTCCGCAGAGAAAGGGACTTGGGCCTGGCAGTGGGGCGGGCCTGGCGCCTCAGGCGGGACAGGGGTGTGGCCCTAAAAAGTGACCTCACACTTGCTTGTAGGGACCCCTCTGTGCAGGGTGGACACGTCTGTGTCCAGGGTCACGTCCTGCTGCTTTGGGACCTGACTGCTCAGACCTCTGTGTGATCTCTGCAGGCCAGCCTGAGCAGGAGCATATTGTGTCAGGAGCCTCAGGCAGGACACATCCTCAGGGTTCGGGGAGGACCCCAAGTGGGCCTTGGAGGCCAATTCTGCAGGGTGGCGGGGGCAAGGGCTCAACTCCAACCATCGTGGGTAAGGTGAGCAGGGCAGGGGGCGTCCACACATGGCAGAGGTGGTGTTATCAGCTTACATAAGAAAATAACCTTTCACAGCTCCTGTGTGTTATGTAAAAATCATGTTTCTACCATGTGGGTTTTCAAGTAACTAGAGGGGCTCCATTCTTACTCTGCAGCTGTGCTTGTGGTCCAGCAGCGACCATGGACTGACTGCGGTGCTGTCCACTTCACGTGGCAGTTCCCAGCCTTGGGGTGAGAGGAATCAGGCCACAGCCCCTGGCGTCCAGGGTGGTGGTCAGTCAGTCACCAGCGCACAGCCACCGGCCCCACGAGGCTATTCACTGCTTGATGATAAAGCCGGCCAACCCTCCCAGTGGATTCTGTCCTGCGCTGTTGGGGATGCGTCTACACGTGTGCTGAGCACTGGATCTGCCTCTGGACCGTCCCTGTGTGGGGTCGTTCATGCCCTCATCTACACTCCACAGCCTCAACGTTGTCACCCAGGAAGCACCTGGGCAAGCAGACGGGGTCTTTCAGCAGAATTGGGAATTCCCTGTGCTGTCAAGTTGTTGATGTGATGAACAATGATTTTTTTTTAATTGTGGTAAGATATATGTAACATAAAACTCACCATTTACCGTTAAAGTGAACAACTCAGTGGCATTTATCAAGTTCACAACGTTGTGCAAGCACCACCTCTATCTGGTTCCCAAACATTCTCAGCCCCCCAAAGGAGACCCCATCCCCGTGCCCATGAGCAGTCATTTCCCATTTTTCTTCCCTGCCCCCAGCACCTGGCACCACTAACCCACTTCCTGTCTCTGTGGATTTGCCTGTTCTAGATGTTTCCTATAAATGGAATCATACAGTTTGTGGTTATTCTTGGCTGAATGTTTGTGTCCCCCCCAAATTCACATGTTGAAATCCTAACCCCCAAGGTGATGGTATTAGGAGATGGGGCCTTGAGGAGGTGATGAGGTCATGAGAGTGGAGCCACTGTGAATGGAATCAATGTCCTTATAAAAGAGACCCCAGAGAGTCCCCTTGACCCTTCTTCCATGTGAGGACACAGTGAGAAGACACCATCTGCAGCCAAGAACAGAGCTTCACCAGAACCTGACCATCCTGACACCCTGATCTCAGACTTCTGGCCTCCAGAACTATAGGAAATATATTTCTGTTGTTTAAGCCCCCAGCCTGGTATTTTGCTACGGCAGCCCAAGCAGAATAAGACAGTGTCCTTCTGTGCCTGGCTTCTCTCAGTGAGCATCTTGTTTTCAGGGTTCATCCATGTTGTAGCCTGTGTCAGAGCTTCACTCCTTTTCATGGCTGAGTAATGTTCCATCGTGTGGATGGACCACACAATGGACCACATTGTGTATCTGTTCTCTGTTCACCTGTTGATGGTCATTTGGGTGGTTTCCACCTTTTGGCTCTTGTGAATCATGCTGCTATGAACATGCATGTACAAGTGTTTGTGTGGACATGAGTTTTCCTTTCTCTTGTGTTTATATGTAGGAGTGGAATTGCTGAGTCATGTGGAGTGGAATTCCTGAGTCATGTGGTGACTCCATGTCTGACATTCTGAGGAACTGCCAGACTGTTTTCCAAAACAGCAGCATCATGTCACATTCCTGCCAGTGGTGTTTGAATGTTCCAATTTCTCCCCTTGTCATTGTCTGTCTTTTCGATTCTAGCACCTTAGCGGAAATGAAATGCTATGTCATGGGGCTTCTGTGAGCCCGTCAGACCCTCACCCCTTTTGTAGCAAGTATTTTGTGACACTCCCCTCACTTTCTGAAATCAAATGCAGAGATAACGTAATCTCTCTACACATATAATTTAAATATAATTATATTTATGTATGTATCCATGCAGTTATAGTTACAATAGAGAGGAGCATTAAAGAGAAATATATTTTAATGAAATAATACATAATTTAATAGGTGAGTGCTTGGCTTCAACTACACTAAGTAATCAGATGTTTGCTTGAGATTTTCTTCAATTTAGATTTAAGAAAATGTAGATAACATTCAACTCGATTCAACCTTTATATTTAATGTTTTTAAATGAGGGCAAATAGGCATCTTTGTATATAATTTGAATTACTATTATTTGAATTATTATACTAAATAATTTGCATTTACGGGCAATTCAGAAACTCTGAGCCAGGAGATGTGATTTTCTAAAATGTTGGAGAATTCTTGTTCAAGTTCTGAATAACTATGAGAACAAGCTTTCCTAGAACCACATCATTGTGATATTCCTGCATAATTTAACTTATCTTAAAGATATACAGAAATAACTTGTTTGAAGTGGAACAGAGTCAGATTCTCGGCTCAGAAAATCACTGGTAGGTCCTTCCCAGGAAGGGCAAGCAGGCAGAGGGCAGCCCTTCCTGCAACATGCCTGGCAGCTCAGGGCACACCCACAATGTGCCCGAGAACTGCAACCTTTGTGTTGACCCCAAATGCACAATTCCACCTGTACCTGGGAGACCCCAGCTGAGACCAGAGGTTCCCAAACAGGGACATGTGCCCCCCTGTCCAGGGCCCAGGAGAGCGCATGGTTTGGAAGGGGTCACTTTGCAGCTGCCCCTGAAGCTGGCCTGCCTGAAGCCCCTGTGCGCAGAGCAGCTCACAAGCAGAGGGACCCTGGTGTAACCCCCTCTTTCTAGGACAGTAAATCCTTAAGTTCCCATAAATGCAAGGCATCTTAACTTGGCTTCTATAATAAGTACAACACACAGGGCTGCTTAAAAAACAGACGTTTATTTCTCACAGTCCTGGAGGCTGGAAGTTCCAGAGCAAGGTGTCAGCAGGGCTGGTTCCTCCTGAGGCCTCTCTCCTTGGTGTGTAGACGGCCGTCTTCTCCCTGTGTCCTCATATGGTCATCCCTCTGTGTGTGTCTGTGTCCCAATCTCCTCTCCCTTATAGGGCACCGGTCGCATTGGAGTATAGCCCACCCTAGTGACTTCATTTTACTTTAATCTCTTCTTTAAAGACCTCGTCTCCAAACACAGTCCATTCTGAGACCCTGAGGGTCAGGACTCAACATGTGAATTTTGAGGACACGATTCAGCCCAGAGCAGGCACATGCCTGTAACACAAGACTGCCTGCCGTTCCCGGCCCAGGGACGTTTGTGTTGAGGGCGAGACAGAAGATGGGGCCGGTGGGGGCCGGTGGCCTCACCGGGCGGCAGGAAATCAGCTGTGGGGTTGTGCCCTGGAGCAAACACTCTGTGACTTCTTCCCAGTGGGTGTGATTTCCTGGAGTGGCCAGAGCTTCTTTTGTTTACTCCGCGTGTGGTTGGTCCTCATCAAACCTTAGAAAATGTTTATAACTTTCTATTAATAGAGTATCTATCTGTACACTTTTATATTAATACAGTGTATTCTACCTGCAGACCTGATCTGCCCGCCCCTTTGCATTTTCTGGAAATGTACTCATATGTACGTTTCCAGAAAATGCAAAGTAATCTGTAGTGACAGAGAGCAGATCCGAGTTTTCCTGGATTGGGGAGAGCGGGAGGAAAGTTCTGGGGATGAGGGTATTGATGAAATGAAAATTCATATTTTAAGGTAGGACAAGAAAAATTTAAAACATAAACTTTTTCTCTGCTCTTTGGCCTCCTCCCTCCCCGCTAGTGTGCATTGTGCATCTGCATTATGTGTTCACCTGACCTCCCCAATGGCAGAAATATCTGCTCAGCCACAAAAATCAATTTTTCTCCAGGAGACAGCCATGTAACTCCTTGGAAGATAACATTTCTTTCCTTATCCTGTAAGTGGTCACGATAACCCACCACTCACCTTGTACGTGCAGACGTCTTTGGTGGACTTTATGGACGAGGCCAATATATCATTTCCCTTAAAGATAATGATTGGTGCAGAACAGACTGGTCAGATGACCTGGGGAGATACTGGGCCACACCTAAAAGAAGTGCTTAGCTTAAATACTTCCTTATGACCTTATTAATGTCACTAGCTATATTACTTGTATTCTACCTATTTTACAAGATTTTTGTTTCTTTCATTACCAAGTGTGTGACTGAGCCTCCACTAAAAATAATGATGACTAGGTGACCTAAAACAATTGTCAAATACATAGTTCTATAAGATCAGTGATTGTAATAATGTAACTCTAAATATGGGAGGAAGCCACAAGAGGGAACCATTTCCTGGACCATAACAGACAGTAGGACAGGCAGCCCAGAGGCCTTGGGCTACTGTGAACGAGGCCTAGTCCAGTAACAGCACATTGAGTGGCCTATCAAGGAAATCCTCACCTGACCTGGGAATGGGCATTCCTAGCGCCATGGGCTAAATTGGTCATGAAATACCTCCCAAACCTTGGTCAAAATTAAGACCAAGGACTTCCCTGGTGGCGCAGTGGTTAAGAATCCGCCTGCCAATGCAGGGCACACGGGTTCGAGCCCTGGTCCAGGAAGATCCCACATGTCCCAGAGCAACAAAGCCCGTGCTCCGCAAAATGGGAAATCCGTGCACCGCAACAAAGAGTAGCCCCCCGCTCGCCACAACTAGAGGAAGCCCACGGGCAGCAACGAAGACCCAATGCAGCCAAAAGTAAATAAATAAATATATTAAAAAAAAATTAAGACCAAAAGGGAGGGGATTGTAACATAAAGAATGTTGCTCACCATCCAGTTCTACAAGAATTAAGTCGTCAGCCACCAGAGTCGCTGACTTACAGGACACCCTGAACGGATTTCAGGGTGAAGACCAGGATAAGGCACTTTGAGCTCTGGCAGAACCGACCCTCAGAGAGTTAGATATTTTCAGGAGAAAATTTTTATGAACCTGGATTCTTGCCTCTTCCCACACTTAGAGAAGTACTAAAACCATTAAGGTATCTATCTGTTCCTCCTGAGTAGCAGTAACCTCCTACCCAGCTCTGTGCTTGGTTGCACGTACCCCTTTGTCAAAATCACATATGTACTGGCCTCCCCCTTACCTCTTCAGAACAGTCCTTGGAGCTTTCTGAAAAACTGCCTCCCGGGTTATAGTCCTCAGGTTGGCGCAAAGAAAATTTTCCATTTCTTTCATAGATTGACCACTGATTAATTTTTCATCCACAGTACAATCATTATCTCGATGGGGTACACCTGTTTCAAAACCTATCCAACTGTACACTTTAAAGGTGTGCATTTGTCGTAGGTCGATTACACCTCGATAAAGCTGTTAAAATATCCTGGAGTTTTAGCTAATAATGCCTCATTGCACCTTCAGTGGCTTAATGAGAAGTGGCATTTTGATCTCTCTTGTTATTGTGACTTAAATAGGAACCATGTTCACCCCAGCTCCATCTTATTCTGATCTGGGCGGGGCTGCTTTTAGGGATGGGTCCTGCAGTTTGCCTCTCACCTGTTTGGTGAGCCTCCTCTCAACACAGACACACCCATTTTTCTTGCAGTGAACATTGAAATGAGTCTTGACTGTCAGAGAATCCAACCAGGCTGGCGGGCCAAGCGGGGAGGATGGACGTGCCAATCATCTTCCACAAGCTTGGGTATGTAATTAAGAAGGAATTGAAAGAATAAGTGACATTTTATAACAAAACTCCCACTCTTTTTTTTTTGCGGTACGCGGGCCTCTCACTGCTGTGGCCTCTGCCGTTGCGGAGCACAGGCTCCGGACGCGCAGGCTCAGCGGCCATGGCTCATGGGCCTAGCCGCTCAGCGGCATGTGGGATCTTCCTAGACCGGGGCACAGAACCCGCGTCCCCTGCATCAGCAGGTGGACTCTCAACCACTGCGCCACCAGGGAAGCCCACCATCTTTTTTACATCAAGTACATATAGACCTGACCATGTTCTGCATACACTAGGATATGGGACCTAGATAGAGACGCAGCCTTGCTTCAGTGCTGGGAGCTTCAGGGTGGGTGTGGAGACCTGGGTAGAGATCTGGCTTGGCCTCAGTGCTGGGAAGCTCTGTACTTGCATCCAAATGTCAGTACTCAGATGTCTGGGGTCTGGAGCTGAGGTGGGCTTGTCTGGGTAACAGCCTCTGCTCTGAGTGTGGTTACCTGGCCCTGAGGGTCAATGCTGTGGTAGGGGCCTCAGTCCTCACCCCTGTGAGGTTCACCTTCCCTGGGGCTCATGGAGATTCTTCAGGTGGGCTACCTGGTAATTATTCCAATTCACCAGCACACACAGGGCGAGTAGGGAGGCAGGTTTACCTGGTGAATTGATTGCAAGGCATGTGGTCCTGGGCTTAAGGCTGATGGGCAGCAGGTGAAGTTGCTCTGTGCTGTACTTCCAGTCAACCATCCCTACACAGCAGAGCCTGGGCCTGCCCTCCTCTTTCAGCCCTCCTGTCCCATGAGTTTTCTCAATACCTCAGTGAGAAAGGAAAGGCTGAGCCTGCCAGAACCAAGGCTGTGTGTTCAACTTTAGCATGAAAGCATTAAAAACAATTAAAATAACATGGAACCAAAGTGGAAACAGGAGGGGACTGACTTCTCTGGGCCAAGTGTGGGGAGAGGAGACGGACCCCACACTTCTTTCTAGGGTCCCAGGAGGTCTAGGAACCTACCTTGTTCACACGTATGGTCCCATTTAGCACAGCCGTGGTGTCCTGACCAAGGTAGATATGTGACCCCAGGTGTGGAGTCTGGGAAGGTGGGGGTCACTCTGGTGAGTGTGGACAAGTAACCCCAGGTTCAGGGTCTGGGGAGGTGAGGGTCACCCTGAAGAGTGTGGATGTGTGACCCCAGGGGGGCGCCTGGGGAGGTGGGGATCACCCTGGAGAGTGTGGACCTGTGACCCTAGGTACAGGGTCTGAGTGGTAGGGTCACCCTGGAGAGTGTGGATGTATGACCCCAGGTGCAGGGTCTGGGGAGGTGGGGTCACCTTAGGGAGTGTGGACGGGTGACCCCAGGTGCAAGGTCTCTGGGGATTGTGCGGGTCTCACCTCATCTGTATGGGTCAGGCTCACATGAAGGGGGAGACCCCATATCTGCTCTTTGCCTGCAGTATGACTTGTCCCCTCTGAGATTTCCAACATCTGAATTGAGGGTGTTGCTCTGATTAACCTGTGGTCCCTTCTCTTGTCTTAATCTTGTCACATTCTTTTGAGGACAGGTACCTTTGAGCAAGTTGCTATTCCATGTTCTGCTGAGTGACAAATAACCCTTGGTGGTATCATAGTAATATCATAGCATATTGTATATCTAATCTGGGGGGGGTCACCGCTGTCTGAGTTCCCCTGGAAAGACCTCGGGTATCACAGAGTAGCCCCCTAAGAATGGTCCCCCACGTGCCATGGGAGGTACCATTATGGCCCCCGAGGTGGGGGATGGTGCTTGGGCCTCACACATTTGTGATAAAGGGGAGTCTAATAGGAATCCCAATTAATAAGACATCATTTTAAAATTTTATTTTATTTTATTTTAAGTGAAATAAAACACACATCGCATGCCCTTTACCATCATCACCCTTTTAGGGGCATGTTTCTGAGGCATCAGATATATTCACCTTCTCATGGAGCCATCACACCATCCCTAGAACGTTTCCTCTTGTAAAACCGAAATTCCTCAACTATGAAAGCCTCACTCCCATGCCCTCGCACTGACCCTGGCACTGACGTCCACCTCGGTCCATGCGTTGTCTTCAGGGCCCCCATTTGAATGGAATCCTGCAGTGTTTGCTGATGGGTCATTTTGGAAGAGCTGACTTTCAGTCTGAAGTTCTGCCTGTTTGCATCTGAAGAATCTGCATTTAGGGTGAGGGTGTATGAGGAAGGGGGTGTATGAGGGACAAAGGTGTCTGGAGTGCAGATGAGCCAGGACCTGACCAGCGGCCTGTTGGGCCCTCTGGTCCCGCCTCTTGGGCTGGGCCTCATCTTCATCATCAGTGTCCCCGATAGCGATCCTGGGGTGTTGTCGTCCGAGTGAGATTCCTCTGGTGCCCCCACTTCCACCCCGTCTTCTTGCCTGTTGGGGAGGGGGCTGCTTGCTGGATGGTCTCTACTCCTGTGGCAGGAACGACCCTGCAGGGTGGACCCACAGAGTGTGGGATGTGGTCCCAAGGTTGTGGGGCCCACATTGGACACAGCATCAGGGCTGTGACAAGCCCTCAGGCCATTGCATCACCAACACAGAATGTTCCTGACACTCCACTCAGGAGGGTGTGATGGGTGGTCTGGGACACCAGAAGCCCTGTTCCTCTCATGGAGCTCAGAGAGTGCATCCCCCATGGGTTCCAAATTCATCCCTGCATCTCAGCCATCTCCTTCTGTCCCGTCTTTGAACACAGGATAACGACCTCTACTGATCATTGTCCACAACATAACGCCTGGTCCTGTTGATATTAGGACTCTTTAATTTAGGTGTCCTGGGATAGCAGCTGTTTTTTAGGCCTAAAGAAGGAAAAGCTCATGAGTGTAAAACATTTTGGGATGAAATTAACATTTGATGATTATCTGTATGCTACTCATTTATTGACTTTTTAAAAAATTCCATTGATTTCTTTTTTTTTATATCTATTATTTTGTTTGGCTGCATCGTGTCTTAGTTGTGGCACGCAGGATCTTCACTGAGGCATGCGGGATCTTTTGTTGCAGTGCGTGGGCTTTTCATTTTGTTGCATGGGCTTCTCTCTAGTTATGGCGCTCGGGCTCCAGGGCATGTGGACTCTGTATTTTGTGGCATGCAGGCTCTCTATTGAAGCACTGGAGCTCAGTAGTTGTGGCACGCGGGCTTAGTTGCCCCGCGGTGTGTGGGATCTTATTTCCCTGACCAGGGATCGAACCCACGTCCCCTGCATTGGAAGATGGATTCTTTACCACTGGACCACCAGGAAGTCCCTTATTGACTTCTATTAGTCATAATTCTCCTGGTTTTAGATCTGATGTGGGGATTATAGAGGAGTCAACATTTAAATCTTCATAATCTGTGTGTTCATAGCTTCAGTATCCTTAATGACCCCTAATTTTTATGGTTCGGGAAGAGTTATTGATTTCATATATCATACAAAGGATTCACAATGATGATAGGGCAATTAAGATTACAATGATGGCTTGTGAATTGTTCAACTTTTCTCTACCTGTGCATCTGTTGTATGTATGAGTCAGTTTAGTTGTCAATATTAGTGAAATAATACAGAGGACTAGAGAACTTATTTTAAAAATGATTATTAATGTGTGATTATGAAAATGTAAAAGTTCTTCCGTAATAGATGATGTTGCGTCTTGAGAGCCTAGATGAAATGGATGTGCCTTAGTGATATACAGAATTTTTGCCTATGATTTAACTTTGAGCAAGTTATGTAATTTTTCAGTATTTTCTCATTTATTGAGAAAGACATAATGATTGTGGTGTTGGCTTGACACCAGTTGAAAAGGATTCAATTCCTTCCTTATTTTAACTTTACATAGGTAGGATCTTCAAATGTAGGATATGGTGGAGGGCATCCATGTAACCATTCTAGGTTAGTAGTAGTAGCTTCTACTACTGAGACTTCTCGTTTGGATGCAAAGCCTTCTCAGATTATGAAGATGATTAGCATTACTGCTGTTAATAAGATGAATGAGCCTATAGATGAAATATTTCATGTTGTGTGTGCGTCAGGGTAGTTGGAATACCATCAGGACATCCCTGAAAGGGTGAGAACGTGCTTCAGGAAGAAAATCATATTTACTACTACAAATATAATTGTGAAGTAAATTTTTGCTCACGTTGAGTTAAGTGTATAACCTGAGAATAGTGGAAATCAGTGTACGAAGCCTCCTCTAACGGTGAAGACTGCTCCCATTGACATGACATACTGGAATTGTGTGGGTGAATTAGCTAAGACAAGTCCTGTCAAAGCACCTACTGTCAAAAGAAAAATAAAGCCTAAGGCTCATAACATAGTGGGAGATCATTTAATATAACCTCTGTGAAGACATCTAACCCTACTGTAAACATATGATGGGCCCACACGGTAAATCCTAAAAAGCCAACGTGTAACTTAAAGTGGGGTCCGGCCACTCGCTGCTCTAAAGCCGATAAAGAGGCAAGGATGGTGGAAAGGAAAGTTTGTTTTATTTTGGATGGCGGCAACTTGGGGGGACGGCGAACTCCTGTCCAAAGGCCGACTCCCCCCTACCCCACTGACCATCAGGGGCAAGAGATTTTATAGACAGAGGGAGGGGGCTACATGCAGAAACAGTACAGTCAGCTCTGACAGTCATCTTGAAATTGGTCATGCAGTGATCTGACCAGCATCATCTTGCTTGTTTTAAGTGCAGTTAATCTTCAGTTCCAGGGTCAGTTTGTTCCCATTTCTTTGAGGTCAATTCTCAGAATTGTGGCAGCTTATGTCATGGCTACAGTCTGGTCATCATGTAGTTAACTTCTTCCACCTGGTGGAGGTTTCAGTATCTACAAAACAGCTCACAGGATACGGTTCAGAATAGTATCTATAGCCCTTGAGGAGGAACTAAAGGTACTTGACTTTGCTTAATGACTGAACTATTATTGTTTTGTCCTGTTTGACTGCTTTTCTTTGTTCTGCATTTTCTCACTTCTCTGATTAAACTTATTGTTTATCTAAAGTTTTTCCACAGACAAAAGGCAGGCGGAGGACATGCCCGGCGAGGACCATAGGGTCCTGCTCCATTTCAAATGGATATCATGAATCATACTGTTCCCGTATATCTGAAAGGCTCATTTTGTCCTAAATAATATGTAACAATATGTGAGATTATTCCAAACCCTGGTAGGCTACGAATACATACTTCAGAGTGACCAAAGAATCAAAATAGGTGTTGGTATAGGATTGGGTCTCCTCCTGCAGGATCAAAGAAAAGTAGTGTTTAGATTTCTGTCTGTTAACAGTATGGCAATTCTGGCTGCTCAGACTGAGAGTGATAATTATAGTAATATGGCTATAGTTGGGGCAGATTAAACAAATAACGGTGTTTGGTATTGGGATGTGTCTGCTGCTTTTATATTAAAGATTATAGTAATAAAATTCATAACACCCAGAATTGAAGAGACACCCTCTAGATGTAAGGAGAAAATGGTTAAGTCAACAGAGGCTCCTGCGTGGTCCACATTGCCGGCTAGAGCTGAATTTACCGTTCCACTGGTACCAGAACCAGCTTCTACTATTGGTGATACAAGTAGGAGTAAGAATGATGGGGGAAGTAGTCAAAAGTTTATAGGATTTATTTGGGGAAATGCTACTTCAGGTGCCCCAGTTATTAGTGCGACAGGTCAGTTTCTGAACCCTGCAATCATAATGGGCACAACTATAAAGAAAATTATTACAAGTGCAGGGACTGTTATGACTACGTTACACATTTGGTCATCTCCAAGTAGTGCTCCAGGTTGGTATAGCTCAGCCTGGATTAACAGACTTAAGGTGCTACCTCCTACTCCTGCTCAAGCACCAAATAGTAAACATAAAATGCTGATACTTTTGTGATTTGTTGAAAATAATCAGCAGTTTATGAACAGAGGTAAAAAGACAGAGCTGGCATTAGACTGTAAATCTAAAGACAGAGATTGAGCCCTCTTTTTGCTAAACCCTGTGGTGAATTAACAAGTTGAACTGTAACTTCAAAGAAGCAGCTTCAATTCTGCCAGTGCTTTTCCTGCCTTTTTTTTTCCTTGATGGCAGAAATAGATTGAAACCAGTTGACTTGAGTACGTACCTGTTAACTAAAATTTCCTGGGGTGGAAGCACGTCAATCTGGTAAGGATTTAGCTTAATTAAAGTGTTTGATTGGCATTCAATTGATGTAGGATAGGGTCTTGCAATCCTTATTTTCAGGAATGAAGTAAATTATACTTGCTCAGGGCTTTGAAAGCTCTTGGTCTAAACTAACCTAAATTCCTAGTCCAGCACTGATAGAAATTGGAGTTAAGGGTAATAATTGTGTGGCTATTGTGATTAGTAATGATAAGAAGGTTATTTGTTTTGTATGTTCAAGTTGTTTTATTTTTGTGATGCTTATTGAAGGGAATGTAGTTAGTGATGTGGAGTATGTTAACTGCAAGTGGAAATATATGCTGAGTACTGCTATAATGGGTATTAGTGTTGGTAAAATGATGTTATCATTTTTGTTATCTCTTGGATAATTATTCATTTGGGTAAAAACCCAGAAGTGGGGCTTCCCTGGTGGCGCAGTGGTTGAGAGTCCGCCTGCCGATGCAGGGGACACGGGTTCGTGCCCCGGTCCGGGAGGATCCCACATGCTGCGGAGCGGCTGGGCCCGGGAACCATGGCCGCTGAGCCTGCGCGTCCGGAGCCTGTGCTCCGCAACGGGAGAGGCCACGGCAGTGAGAGGCCTGCGTACCGCAAAAACAAAAAAACAACAAACCCAGAAGTGGTGAGTGACCTCCTAATGATACTATAATGGTGAGGATAAGGATTGTGATGAGAGGTGTTTTATCTCATGTGTGTGATAATGATACTGTTGTAGTACATGATCTGGGCATAAATAGTAAGAAGATAGTGTTATTATGATATAAATTAGTATATTTAGGATTGTTTTAATTAGAATATACGTTTATAATAATTGTTATTCATCCTACATGGGCAACTGATGAGGATGCTCTAATTTTTTCTAGGTGAGTATGACTAAGTCTGCTTCAGCTTCCAATTATGATTCATAATATCATTATGATTAATAGTATGTTTATGTTGTTGGATGGTGACATGTGGTATAAAACTGATAGGGGAGTAATTTTGTCACGTTAATGGCATCAGGCCTGCTGTTCATGGAATGCCTTGTGTTACTTCATGCACTCAGAAGTGAAATGGGGAAAGTCCTACTTTTGTGACAAGGGCTATTGTTAATGACGGTGGATGCTACTGGATTAAAGATTTTTGTAATTCATTGTGTTCTTTGACCAGAGTACATTAGATTAACAATAATAGCCATTACAAGTAGTATCGATGTGGTGGATTGTTTTAGAAAATATTTGTTGTATGTTTCTATAGCTCATGAGTTAAATTTTTTTATTAGAATGGGGATAACAGTAACCAGTGTGAGCTTGTTACTACAATTATGGTTCCTGAGATGATGGTCAGTAGAATGATAGCAAAAATAGGTTTTATTAGTACAGGAAGGATATACAACAACATTTTGGGGGGTATGGGCCTAATAGCTTATTTAGCAGACCTTACTGTTGCATGTGGTGTTATGTGGTAGCATGGAGAATGTAAAATTCCTAAGAGTAGGTTCAATTCCTATGATTCTAGGAATAAGAGCATTTAAACCTTTATTATTTACTCTATCATAGTAACTCTTTCCTCACACATATTACTTATGTTTGTGGTGCGATGCCTGATATGATGACAGGTAGTGAAACCTCTCATATATAATACATAGGGCTAACGTTAGTGGTAAAAAAATTTTATAAGAGATGTAAGTCAGAAAGAGAAAGACAAATACCATATCATATTACTTATATGTGGAATCTGAATATGGCACAAATGCACCTATCTACAAAGCAGAAACAGACACACAGACATAAACAATAGACTTGTGGTTGCCAAGGGGGAGTGGCATGGGGAAGGGAAGGACTGGGAGTTTGGGATCAGCAGATGTGAACTATTATATATAGAATGGATAAAAAACATGGTCCTACTGTATAGCACAAGGAACTATATTCAATATCCTGTGATAAACCATAATGGAAAAGAATATTAAAAAAAAGAATGTCTCTGTGTATAACTGAGTCACTTTGCTGTACAGCAGAGATGGGCACAGCATTGTAAATCAACTATACGTCAATATAAAATAAAATTTAAAAAAATAAGAGATGTATAAGTTGATCATATCAAAATTGTGCATACGATGCTCGATTTTATAGAAAGGAGGTTGTTAGGAGGAGTGTTTTAATGATGACATTAACTGTATATAATTGTGGTATGTAGGAGTTGTGAAATGCTCCTAAAAATAGGATTTTATGAAAATGTTTCTTATAATGATATTGACATATTCTGCTAGGAAGAACAGGGCAAATGGTCCTGCTATATTTTCTACATTGAAGCCAAATACAGGTTTCTCCTTCTGTTAAATCAAATGGGATTTCTGCTAGAATAGAGATAATCAATTTATGGTCAGGAGGAAAATTAGTTATAGGTGTTCTTGTGTGCTGACTAAAGTTTGGCACTTTCCACCTATGTCTACAAGGATTAAAACACAAGCCGCTGAGACTGCTGACCTTCAACACCACCTGAAAGGAGTTCAGGGTGGAGATCAGGAATGAGGCACTCTGTGCTCTGGGGAAAACTGGAAGAACAGGCCTTCATATAGTTAGATATTTTCAGGAGATTTTATGAGCCCAATTCTTCCATCTCCTCATATCTAGAAAAGCACTAAAATATTTCATGGTGACGTCTGTTTCACGAGACTAGCAGCGACCTTCTGCAAAAATGTGTATGTACCCCTCTTCACCAAAATCACGTATATACTGACCTTCCCCCCCTACCTCTTTGGAGCAGTTTCTCTGAGTTGTCTGAAATGCTGTCTCCTGGGCTATAGTCCTCATTTTGCCCCAAATAAAACTTAATTCATAACTCTCACATTGTGCATTTTTTTCAGTCGACATGTGTAATAATTACTGTTGAAAGTGCAAATGATCCATTTATCAGTAGGATGATTAAGAGAATAACTGCTACTGTTACTTCATATGAGGTTTCCTGTGCTGAGGTCCATAGAACTCCAATTACTGTGTATTTTAAATCTGAAGCTCATCCAGGTCAGAGGATGGAATAAATGGCTAGGCTTGATATGGCTAATATAAATAGTATGCCTAGTTTATATTAATTAGTGGATAAGGTATGAGAAGAGGAATTCATATTGTGACAGCCAGGGTTAAGGCTAGCATTGGCACAATAATAAGCATATAAATTGGTGATGTTGATGGTCATAGTGGTCCCTTAATAAATAATTTGTCTGCATCAGCAATGGACTGTAATAATCCATAGGGCTGATGATGTTTGGGCCTTTCTGGATTTGAATATAGCCTAGGATTTTCCATTCAGTTAATGTAAGGAATGCTATGGCGAGTAAAATTGGGTAATTAGTGAAAGAATGCTGATTATAAACATATTCTTAGGAAGAGGACATGAACCTCTGGGAATAGAGGTTTAAATTTTATGCAATTGCTGGGCTCTGCAAACCCTAACAAACCCTGTCTACAGTAAGGTATGTATAAATTAATTGAATGTAGATTATATCATCATTTAGTTTGAAGGTGCTTTTGTAAAGTACGCCTTATTTCTCTTGTCTTTTCATACTGAGACAAATGTATAATAGATAGAAACCGACTGGGATTACTCTAGTCTGAAGTCAGATCACATAAGACTTTAATCATTGAACAAACAGACCATTGATAGCAGTCACACCATTGGGATGTCCTGAACCAACACTGAGGTCAAAAACCCTATTGTTGATATGAACTTTAGAATAGGATTGAGCTATCATCCCTAGGGTAACTTGTTCCATTGATCAATGTTTTGAATCGATAAGTGGTAAAATTTTGACTAGTAGGTCTAAATTTTAATCCTTCTGAGGTTGTTTTATTCTTTGAGGTCACCCAACCAAAATTGTTAATCCATTGAAATTTATGTTATCCCTTAAAATTTGTTTATTGTTTATTTTTTGGATTAATTCATTAAAGCTTCATAGGGTCTCCTCATCTTATTTCCACCTTTTCACAGGAAGGTCCATTTCACTGATTAAAAGAGACAGTAAATCCCTTGTATGACCAGTCATACACATCCTTCTTTAAAGAACAAATGATTAGGCTGTGTTTTCACAGTCGGGATACTGTGACTGTTAAAGAGGTATCACTGGGCAGGCAGTGCCTCTAATACCAGAAGTGCTAGAGGTAATGTTTTTGGTAAACAGGCAGGGTTTGTGATTGCCAAGTTCCTTTTACTTTTTAAAATCTTTCCTTAAATGCATACTTGTGTTGGGTTAACAATATTTGACTAGATTAAGTGTTACTTTAGGTTTATTTTACTGTTAACTATCAGTGGGCTATCTGTTCTAAGATTCTGCATGGAGAAATATTTCTTGTTACTCATATTAACAATATTGCTTCTATTAATTAATAGATTAGTCCAGTAGTAAATTAGAAGTTGGTTTATTTACTATTGGTATGAAGATGAATGTGTTGTTGATCTTGAATGCTTTCTTAATTGGTGGCTGCTTTTAAGCCAACTATGGTGATATTTATGCATACTCTCTTGGGAAGGTTGTATCTTATATCTAAAAAGCTGTATCTTTTTATAATAACATTTAAAATTATGTTAATAGTTATGTTTTTAAATTAATATTTAAAGTTAAACTAAAATTCTTTTCTGGACAACCAGCCGTCACCAGGCTTGTTAGGCTTCTCACCTCTACTCATAAATCTTTTTCACTATTTTGCCATATAGAGGAGCTTGTTCTTGTAAACTGTTCATAAGCAGCTCGTCTGATTTCAGGGCATTTAACCTAAGTCCTCTTTGTTAAAGTTTTCTAGTTAAATCATTATTGCAAAAGGTAAAAGGGGTCAGTTTTGGGTACTTTTAATGTTTCCTTCATCATTCCTTTATGGTACTTTATCTATAGCACCAGACAAATTTCTATCTCCTATACTTTAGATGCTGAATGAATGTTGTATTTAATTTACTTAATGATAGTTGAAATTGGTGGAAGGTTTGGCCTAGTTTTAGTACAAAGTGTTCATGCAGTACAAAATCTCCAGGGTGTAAACTAGATGCTTTTCTTTAAGCTACACTTGAGTTCATCCAAGCACACTTTCCAGTCTGCTCACCTCCTTACAACTCATATCCTCCTGTGTGTTTGGTAATTGTTAATAGGTTATGAAAAGTTATCTATGTCTGAGGAGGGTGTTGGGCAATATGTGCATGCTTCATGTCCTGATTCAATTAAACACTCTATTCTTAATTTACTACTAAGTCTTCCTTGGGTTTTTTATTTCATAAAAACTTTTGTATGAATTATTTTATGTTCTTGAGGTAGCAAATGTAGCCCACTTCTTCCCTTCCCATAGGTTACCTTGACCTAACATTTTTATGTCTGATAATTATGCTTGCTATTGCTCTTTACCAGGGTTTTCTGAGGATGGCAGTATATAGGGCTGGTGAGATTTGTCCGAGTTTATTGATTATAGAACAGGTTCCTCTAGAACGGTGTGAAGCACCACCAACTTCTTTGACTTTTAGGCTCATGCTAGTAGTATTTTGGGGAATAATTTTATTGTTATAATTATTTGAATTTAGGGATAACATAGTGGGATATCTAATCCCAGTTTGGATTTCATCTGTCATGTAATCAGAAACGTTAAAGTCATTTTCATAGCTTTTTTTTTTTTTTTCGGTACGTGGGCCTCTCACTGTGGTGGCCTCTCCCGCTGCGGAGCACAGGCTCCGGACGCGCAGGCTCAGCGGCCATGGCTCACGGGCCCAGCCGCTCCGCGGTATGTGGGATCTTCCCGGACCGGGGCACGAACCCGCGTCCCCTGCATCGGCAGGTGGACTCTCAACCACTGCGCCACCAGGGAAGCCCTTCATAGCTTATTTTTATTTTAGCTATTTTTTTTACAGGTTAGCTAGGACGTAACTTTATTTTGGGATAATCTTTAACACACTTTACACTGGATTTCTATTAATATGGGTTAGTTTTGTGACCAAGGTGGCTGATATAAAGTTTGCCAACCCTAATTAGTTAATATAACTTACTTGAACTTCCTTTTATGGCTTAATTTTTATCACTGCCATTTCCCATGAGGACAAAGTTAAGCAAGGCATTAACTTTAGTGTGCTTGGTTCCTGCTCCTTTTAATCTTTTATGATTTAGAGGGCATTCTCAAAGGGATGCAGATACTTGCATGTGTAATTTTATCAGAAATTAGTAGGCTGGGACCACACCTATGTGTTTATGGAGTTAGTAAATTCATCTAGGCATTTACAGTGCTTCACTGTAATTATTAAGATACACCAACAGTTTAAGTAGGACTTTGTACATATAAGGTTTCTGTATTTAAGTGATATATTGGTATTTGGTTTAGTAGTTTGGGTTTTGTTAAAATTAGTATTGAAATATTTAATATTTTTTCTTATGCAGACTGTTAAAAGGTACTTTATTTTTTATTTTGTTTGAGGTAAATGGCAGATCTAGGGGATGTCTTTCTATATAAGACTTCTACAGGTAACTGATTGGTATTATGAGGAGGCTAGTTTGTACTTATACTAACTTTGGGTTGGTCAGGTGAGGGCAATATGTTTGTTAGATGAGTTAGTTGACTTATGTAGTTTTACTCTTTGCCTTATTTGGGGGGTTTGGCAGGGCAATAATGGTGCACAAAGTATAAGATTTAGTGGGAAGTAGGAGGGTTTGATTAAGGAAGCTATTTACCTGAAACGTGTGTGTGTATGTACACATGTATGTAATTGTTCTATGTACTGTGACCATTGACTCAATAACACATTATAGTTGATTACCTTGGTAAATAATATTCAATTTAAGCTCAGCTACAAGTTGTTTGACTGTGTTAAGGCCTCTGATGGCCATAGCATCCCCCCAAATTAAAAACACGTACACAGGAGTAGATAATTAATACATGATTATATGATCATGTATTATGTATGATAAAGCATATGTATACTATTTATATATGTGGAAGGATATGTAGTGCACAAAGTACATAGTAATGTCAGGTTTTTGGGGGGATTTTTTGTTTTGTTTTGTTTTGTTCTTTTGGCCACACCATGCAGCATGCAGGATTTTAGTTCCCCAACCAGAGATCGAGCCCATGCTCCCTGCAGTGGAAGTGCAGAGTCTTAACCACTGGACCGCCAGGGAAGTCCCAAAATGTCAGGTTTTTTTACGTCATTTTTTCATGCTTACATGGTACTTAAAGATAGTACTTAAAGAAAAACAGGCAAATCGTTCAGGGAAACATTTCAGTAGAATTTCAGCTTTGGGAGCTGAAGGTGGAGCTGGAGCTTCTTCCTTGAGTCTTAGAGAGATATGTTGTTCTCCTCTTCCGATTTACAAAACAAGGGTAATAAATATACCTCAGAGACCCTTCTTTTTAGGAGGTTATTTTCAATCATTCTTGTTATTGGTATAAGAACAAGAATTAAAAGTATTAAAAGGAAGTATAGATGTTAGTTCAGGTTCATGCAGCCAGAAAACAAAACCAAAACTGAGATCCATGCCGCACAAGTTTTATTCAACGGCCAAAGAATGGAAAAGCGGGAACTTAGTTCACAGATCAACTTCTCACCCATGTGAAGAGAAGGATTTGATTTTAAAGAGTAAAGACAAAGGGAGAAGAAATGAGGCTAATGATGGGGAGTCCCATGCATTTGGCTACTGACAAAGGGGCAGGGCTTTCTGAGGGAATGATGTGGCCACCATCTTTTTATCCTTTCTTTTTTTTGTTTTTGTTTTTGTTTTGCGGTACGCGGGCCTCTCTCCACTGTGGCCTCTCCTGCCGCGAAGCACAGGCTCCGGACGCGCAGGCCCAGCGGCCATGGCCCACGGGCCCACGGGCCCAGCCGCTCCGCGGCGTGCGGGATCCTCCCGGACCGGGGCACGAACCCGCGTCCGCCGCATCGGCAGGCGGACTCCCAACCACTGCGCCACCAGGGAAGCCCTTTATCCTTTCTTTGGTCTGCATCTTCCAGTCATGACTGCCAATAGGTGTGTCATCTAGTAGCTAATATAGTAAAATCAGCATATAATGAGACTGAGGGTCTGTTGGAGGTCAGATTCATAGCCACCTTGGTTCCAGTTGTTTCTATCTGGTTTTTGTTTGTCTCTTTGTATACTTTTCTTTGTCTCTGGACCCTGTGACTTAAAAAGATATGTTTATTCCTGTTCAAGAAGGGGTTGTTGGGTTTAGAACTGTTCCTCACTCTTGAGGGCATGCTGAAGGTCAAAGCTCTGCCTTGTGAAACTGCTTTCTGCTGAACAGGGGCATAGTTTTTCTGTGGATTAGAGGAGAAGGACTGTTCCCTGTCTGGCCTAAAATATATCTGATGGTCACCAGCCTGCAGTCCCAGTTGCTTGTACCCTAGGGTTAGTATCATCTGAAGTTTGATGACTTCAAGCCATTTACAAACAAAGTTGACAAGGTAGTTAAGGAGTCAAGACCTGAAGATAAGCAGGAGGATAATAGCAGTTAGTGGGCCAAGAAATGGAAGAAACCAGGTTAAACCGGGGAGGCTCTGTTTGACCGTATTCCGGATGGAGCTTATATCTGGACCTTGTGTGTTACATCTATGTAACCACTGAGCTTGCTCATGTATCTCTTTTATGTTGCCCTCAATCTGACCAGAGTTATTGACATACATGCAGCAAGTTTCATTCATAACTGCACATACTCTCCCTTGCTCACTCAAGAGATAGTCAAGGGCTAGGCTATTGTCGAGAAGAACATTTGCTAGTGAGTCCAGAGAAGTACAGAGTCCTTGTAAGGCATCCCCCACATTTTTAGACAAGTACTCAAGGGCCCAGGTGAGATTTTGTAGAGTGATTTCACAGTACGAGACACCTCCCCAAGGGGCCTCCAGTCTGAGAGGGATCCCTACTCTTGCCGGAATGAGTCTCATTGCCCTTTGATCTCAGGGCTGGGTGATATTATGAATGGTTATACCTAGGTCCCGAGAACTTGGCTGGCCTAATGTGCACTGTGCACAGATTAGGCATTATCAAACAAGGGTGGGGTAGAGCCCACCCCAGAGAAGGGAAGGAGGAGTTGGTGTTGTCCTGATAAGACAATGGATTAATCTGTGGGCCAAAAAGTAACAGCTACCCAGGGGAAGCACATGCCCAGCACACTTCTGAGGAATCAAACCACCTCCCTAAGTGGCTAGCCCAAGAGGGGGTGCCTTTGCAGTACAGAGAGAGAGGCCCACCTGCATAACAGGGGTCACTAGGGGGTTCTTGACTGATGACTTTTCCCCAGGCCTCAGGAGGGCCACGTCCTAAACACCAGACAACTGGTGTCTTCTCTCCCCAATAGGTACATCTCCCGTCTGGTCCCTGTGTGTATTCGAATCGGTGCAGGGGGCACCAGTGGGTGAGATTTCCTTAGGAGTCAATCCGAGGGTGCTAACATAATGGGGCAATGGAAGAAGCAGTGATCAGAGTCCAGAGCAGCCCAGGGTGTTATTGCAAGTGAAACCAAGCAAGGCCCTGTGGGACTTCGAGGCATGGAGGCCATTTTTTGCATGCACACACACACACACATACACACACACTCCCCATTTCTCATAGGCAAGGCTCCAGCCTCCATGACCTTCCCTGAATTCCAAAGGGCAGATTCAAACTGTTGCTAATGAAGGGAGGAGCAGCCAAGGAACACCTGAGGAAAGATTAAAGGGACCAGAGAAGCTCATCAAGACTAGGAGATGAGGGACTTCCCTGGTGGCTCAGTAGTTAAGAATCCACTTGCTAACGCAGGGGACACGGGTTCAAGCCCTGGTCCAGGAAGATCCCACATGCCGCAGAGCAACTAAGCCCATGTGCCACAGCTACTGAGCCTGCGCTCTAGAGCCCACAAACCACAACTACTGAGCCCGCATGCCACAACTACTGAAACCCGTGTGCCTAGAGCACGTGCTCTGCAACAAGAGAAGCCACCGTAATGAGAAGCCCACGCACCACAAAGAAGAGTATCTCCCGCTTGCGGCAACTAGAGAAAGCCATGTGCAGCAACAAAGACCAAAGGCAGCCAAAAACATAAATAAATTTTTAAAAGATATTTTTCGATTTTTAAAAATAATTCATCACTCACAAAAACCACCTAGTTTTTGTCTTAACCCCATGAATTGTGTCTAAGATGTCTGAAATTCAAATTTATATGCCATCTGCAGAGACTAGGTTATAGCATCAGGATGACTGTACTCTTTTCTGTAGGAGGTAGATTATTGTTGTTATTCTGGGACAAGGCAGCAGTCAAAGAAATAAAGATGAGAGAATATGGATCACTTGGACTAAGCCAGTGTCCCTACTCAAGCTGATGTCATACATTTGTTAAAATAGATCTCATCTAGAAAGAAGACCTATTTCTTCATCCATTTTAGGTTATCTTCTTCAAATACATGAGCCAGAGTTTCATTAGCCAAATTCAATAGTTTTCCTTTATGAAAACACAAGGGCACATCTGTAGATACTTAGTGGTCTGTTCCAGATGAATTTGAGAAAGCTTCACTGAAAATGTCATTCATTAGGTGTGTAATAAAGTAGTGGTGTTTGTTAAAATACAGTCCATTATACCTGAGAATGGATTTGGCCTTTATTCTCTGAAACGTCCCAATAATCTTCAGTCCTAAAAGATGTTGGGATTTTAAGAGGAACACCCACACTTCTGAAAGTCAAGGACATTTGTAACCTTCCCTTAGACAAGCACTGCAGCTCTCTGACCTTGTGGCATCCAGCCATCTTTACTTCCATGTATGAGTCAAACTTGCTTAGAGCAAACCTGCAGGGTTGGACATCTAACAGCAGGTTTGTATAAAGACCTCTGTTTGGAAGGTGTTCCCTATCACTTCTTCCTAGATCCATCATAGAATCTCTTCCCTTCATCTTATCTGTACCTTATTAAATCTATTTCAGTGTCTTTCTTGACCTAAGGAAGAGGAGGAATTAGATTTCAGTTTTCTGCCTTTACAAGAAGCTTTCAAGTGTGTTGAGTTTAGCTTATTCCTTCTTCCTTCCCTAAACCCCCATTTGTCTAGCTTCTTGGAAACCTGGGGATGAATCTTATTAATGTTTCAAAGTCCTTATCCAAGCTCTTTTTCCAAATTTCAATAAATTCAGCTTCTTCCTTAGGACAAAAGCTTGAAGACATTGGATTTGGCAATGATTTCTTGGTATGACACCAAAGGCACAGGCAACAACAATAAAAAAATAAACAAATTGGACTTCATGAAAATTTTTGAATTTGTTCATCAAAAGACACTGCCCACAGAGTAAAAAGGCAACCCACAGAATGGGAGAAAAAAACTTTGCAAGTCATGTATATGATGAGAGATTAATGTCCAGAATATACAGAGAACCCCTAAAACTCAATAAAAAAACAAACAACCTGGGACTTCCCAGGTGGTGCAGTAGTTAAGAATTCGCCTCCCAATGCAGGGGACGTGACTTCGATCCCTTCGATATATATAAAGCCAGTAAGCACAAGAAAAGATACTCAACGTAGCTAATCATTAGGGAAATGCAAATCAAAACTACAATGAGGGGGACCTTCAAGATGGCGGAGGAGTAAGACGTGGAGACTGCCTTCCTCCTCACAAATACATCAAAAATACATCTACACGTGGAACAACTCCTACAGAACACCCACTGAATGCTGGCAGAAGACCTCAGACTTCTTAAAAGGCAAGAAAATCCTCACATACCTGGGTAGGGAAAAAGAAAAAACAAAAAACAGAGACAAAAGGATAGGGAGGGGACATTCATCTCTGGAAGGGAGCTGTGAAGGAGGAAAAGTTTCCATACACTAGGAAGTCCCTTCACTGGCAGAGATGGGGGTGTGGGTGGTGGGGGGGAAGCTTTGGAGCCACGGAGGAGAGCACAGCAACAGGGGTGCAGGGGGCAATGCGGAGAGATTCCCACACAGAGGATGGGTGCCGACCAGCACTCACTAGCCCGAAAGGCTTGTCTGCTCACCTGCTGGGGTGGGTGGGGGCTGGGAGCTGAGACATGGGCTTCGGAGGTCAGACCCTAGGGAGAGGACTGGTGTTGGCTGCGTGAACACAGCCTGAAGGGGACTGGTGCGCCACAGCTAGCAGGGAGGGAGTCCGGGAAAAAGTCTGGACCTGCCTAAGAGGCAAGAAACCATTGTTTCAGGGTGCACGAGGAGAGGGGATTCCTTCCCCATCTGCCCACAGAAGGCAGAGCACCACCTAAACGAGCTCCAGAGACGGGCGCGAGCCACAGCTATCAGCTCGGACACCAGAGACGGGAATGAAACGCTAACGCTGCTGCTGCAGCCACCAAGAATCCTGTGTGCAAACACAGCTCACTATCCACACTCCCCCCCCGGGGGAGACCGTGCAGCCCGCCACTACCAGGGTCTCGTGATCCAGGGACGACTTCCCCAGGAGAACACACGGCGCACCTCAGGTTGTTGCAACATCGCACCAGCCTCTGCCACTGCAGACTGGCCCCACATTCTAATTATAACTACCATATCCTTCCCTCCCACCGGCCTGAATGAGCCAGAGCACCCTATTCAGCCGCTGCTTTAACCCCCTCCTGTTTGGGTGGGGAACAAATACCTGAGGTCCACTTACACAGAGAGGTAGGGCCAAAACCAAAGCTGAACCCCAGGAGCTGTGCAAACAAAGAAGAGAAAGGGAAATTTCAACGTGCAGCCTCAGGAGCAGCAGATTAAACTCCCACAATCAACTTGATAAAACCTGCATCTGTGGAATACCTGAATAGACAACGAATCATCCCAAAACTGAGGTGGTGGACTTTGGGAGCAAACTGTAGACTTGGAGTTTGCGGTCTGTAACTGATTTGTTTCTGATTTTTATGTTTACCTTAGTTTAGTTTTTAGCACTTGTCATCATTGGTGGATTTGTTGATTGGTTTGGTTGTTCTCTTTATTATTATTATTATTTTTTAATTTTAATCATTTTAAAATTTATTTATTTTCTTTCTTTTTTTCGCCCTTTTCTTCTGAGCCATGTGGCTGACAGAGGCTTGGTGCTCTGGCCTGGTGTCAGGCCTGAGTCTCTGAGGTGGGAGAGCTGAGTTCAGGACATTGGACAACCAGAAACCTCCAGGCCCCATGTAATATCAACTGGCAAGAGTTCTACCAGAGATCTCCTTCTCAACGCTAAGACCCAGCTCCACTCAACGACCAGCAAGCTCCAATGCTGGACGTCCCATGCCAAACAACTAGCAAGACAGGAACACAACCCCACCCATTAGCAGAGAGGCTGCCTAAAATCATACTAAGTTCACACTAAGTTCACAGACACACCAAAGCACACTGCCAGATGCTGCTCCGATGACCAGAAAGACAAGATCCAACCACGCCCAGCAGAACACAGGCACCAGTCCCCTCCACCAGGAAGCCTACACAAGCCACTGAACAAACCTCACCCACTGGGGGCAGACACCAAAAACAACGGGAACTACGAACATGCAGTCTGCACAAAGGAGACCCCAACCACAGTAAATTAAACAAAATGAGAAGACAGAGAAATATGCAGCAGTTGAAGGAGCAAGGTAAAAACCCACCAGACCAAACAAATGAACAGGAAGTAGGCAGTCTACCTGAAAAAGAATTCAGAGTCACAATAGTAAAGATGATCCAAAATCTTGGAAATAAAATGGAGAAAATACAGAAACGTTTAACAAGGACCTAGAAGAACTAAAGCGCAAACAAACAGTGATGAACAACACCATAAATGAAATTAAAAATTCTCTAGGAGGAATCAATAGCAGAATAACTGAGGCAGAAGAACGGATAAGTGACCTGGAAGATAAAATAATGGAAATAACTACCACAGAGCAAAATAAAGAAAAAAGAATGAAAAGAATTCGGGACAGTCTCAGAGACCTCTGGGACAACACTAAACATACCAACATTCAAATTATAGGGGTCCCAGAAGACGAAGAGAAAAAGAAAGGGACTGAGAAAATATTTGAGGAGATCATAGTTGAACACTTCACTAATATGGGAAAGGAAATAGTCAATCAAGTCCAGGAATCACAGAGAGTCCCATACAGGATAAATCCAAGGAGAAACATGCCAAGACACATATTAATCAAACTATCAAAAATTAAATACAAAGAAAAGATATTAAAAGCAGCTAGGGAAAAGCAACAAATAACTTACAAGGGAATCCCCATAAGGTTAACAGTTGACCTTTCTGCAGAAATTCTACAAGACAGAAGGGAGTGGCGGAACATATTTACAGTGATGAAAGGGAAAAACCTACAAGCAAGATTACTCTACCCAGCAAGGATCTCATTCAGATTCGATGGAGAAATTAAAACCTTTACAGATAAGCAAAAGTTAAGAGAATTCAGCACCACCAAACCAGCTTTACAACAAATGCTAAAGGAACTTCTCTAGGCAGGAAACACAAGAGAAGGAAAAGACCTACAATAACAAACCCAAAACAATTAAGAAAATGGTAATAGGAACATACATATCGATAACTAACTTAAATGTAAATGGATCAAATGCTCCAACCAAAAGACATAGACTGGCTGAATAGATACAAAAACAAGACCTGTATATATGCTGTCTACAAGAGACCCACTTCAGACCTAGGGACACATACAGACTAAAAGTGAGGGGATGGAAAAAGATATTCCATGCAAATGGAAATCAAATGAAAGCTGGAGTAGCAATTCTCATATCAGTCAAAATGGACTTTAAAATAAAGACTATTACAAGAAACAAAGAAGGACACTACATAATGATCAAGGGATCAATCCAAAAAGAAGATATAACAATTGTAAATATTTATGCACCCGACACAGGAGCACCTCAATACATAAGGCAAATACTAACAGCCATAAAAGGGGAAGTCAACAGTAATGCAATTACAGTAGGGGACTTTAACACCCCACTTTCACCAGTGGACAGATCATCCAAAATGAAAATAAATAAGGAAACACAAGCTTTAAATGATACATTAAACAAGATGGACTTAATTGATATTTATAGGACATTCCATCCCAAAACAACAGAATACACGTCCTTCTCAAGTGCTCATAGAACATTCTCCAGGATAGATTATCTCTTGGATCACAAATCAAGCCTCAGTAAATTTCAGAAAACTGAAATTGTAGCAAGTATCTTTGCTGACCACAATGCTATGAGACTAGATATCAATTACAGGAAAAAATCTGTAAAAAATACAAACACATGGAAGCTAAACAATACACTACTTAATAATCAAGACATCACTGAAGAAGTCAAAAAATACCTAGAAACAAATGGCAATGAAAACACAATGACCCAAAACCTATGGCATGCTACAAAAGCAGTTCTAAGAGGAAAGATTATAGAAATAAAATCCAACCTCAAGAAACAGGAAACATTTCAAATAAAGAACCTAACCTTACAACTAAAGCAATTAGAGAAAGAACAAAAAACCCCAAAGTTAGCAGAAGGAAAGAAATCATAAAGATCAGATCAGAAATAAATGAAAAAGAAATGAAGGAAACGATAGCAAAGATCAATAAAACTAAAAGCTGGTTCTTTGAGAAGATAAACAAAATTGATAAACCATTAGCCAGACTCATCAAGAAAAAAAAGGACAAGACTCAAATCAACAGAATTAGAAATGAAAAAGCAGTAATAACTGGCACTGCAGAAATACAAAAAATCATGAGAGATTACTACAAGCAACTCTATGTCGAAAAATGGACAACCTGGAAGAAATGGACAAATTCTTAGAAAAATACAACCTTCCGAGACTGAACCAGGAAGAAATAGAAAATATAAACAGACCAATCACAAGCACTGAAATTGATACTGTGACTAAAAATCTTCCAACAAACAAAAGCCCAGGACCAGATGGTTTCACAGGTGAATTCTATCAAAAATTTAGAGAAGAGCTAACACCTATCCTTCTCAAAGTCTTCCAAAATATAGCAGAGGGAGGAACAAACCCAAACTCATTCTTCGAGGCCACGCTCATCCTGATAACAAACCTAGACAAAGATGTCACAAAAAAAGAAAACTACAGGCCAATATCACTGATGAACATTGATGCAAAAATCCTCAACAAAATACTAGCAAACAGAATCCAACAGCACATTAAAAGGATCATACACCATGATCAAGTGGGGTTTATCCCAGGAATGCAAGGATTCTTCAATATATACAAATCAATCTGTATGATAAACCATATTAACAAATTGAAGGAGAAAATTCATATGATCATCTCAATAGATGCAGAGAAAGCTTTTGACAAAATTCAACACCCATTTATGATAAAAACTCTCCAGAAAGTAGGCATAGAGGGAACTTACCTCAACACAATAAAGGTCATATATGACAAACCCACAGCCAACATGCCCTCAATGGTGAAAAACTGAAAGCATTTCCACTAAGATCAGGAACAAGATAAGGTTGCCCACTCCCACTACTATTTTTCAACATAGTTTTGCAAGTTTTAGCCACAGCAATCAGAGAAGATAAAGAAATAAAAAGAATCCAAATCGGAAAAGAAGAAGTAAAGCTGTCACTGTTTGCAGATGGCATGATACTATACATAGAGGATCCTAAAGATGCCACCAGAAAACTACTAGAGCTAATCAATGAATTTGGTAGAGTTGCAGGATACAAAATTAATACACAGAAATCTCTTGTATTCCTATACACTAATGATGAAAAACCTGAAAGAGAAATTAAGGAAACACTCCCATTTACCATTGCAACAAAAAGAATAAAATACCTAGGAATAAACCTACCTAAGGAGACAAAAGACCTGTATGCAGAAAACTATAAGATACTGATGAAAGAAATTAAAGATGATACAAACAGATGGAGAGATATACCATGTTATTGGATTGGAAGAATCAACACTGTGAAAATGACTATTCTACCCAAAGCAATCTACAGATTCAATGCAATCCCCATCAAACTACCAATGGCATTTTTCACAGAACTAGAACAAAAACTTCACAATTTGTATGGAAACACAAAAGACCCCAAATAGCCAAAGCAATTATTTTATTTATTTATTTATTTATTTTGCGGTACGTGGGCCTCTCACTATTGTGGCCTCTCCCGTTGCAGAACACAGGCTCCGGACGTACAGTCTCAGCGGCCATGGTTCACGGGCCCAGCCGCTCCGCGGCATGTGGGATCTTCCCAGATCGGGGCACGAACCCGCGTCCCCTGCATCGGCAGGCGGACTCTCAACCACTGCACCACCAGGGAAGCCCCCAAATCAATCTTGAGAAAGAAAAACGGAGCTGGAGGAATCAGACTCCCTGACTTCAGACTATACTAAGAAGCTACAGTAATCAAGACAGTATGGTACTGGCACAAAAACAGAAATATAGATCAATGGAACAGGATAGAAAGCACAGAGATATACCCACGCACGTGTGGTCACCTTATCTTGATAAAGGAGACAAGAATATACTATGGAGAAAGGACAGGCTCTTCAATAAGTGGTGCTGGGAAAACTGGACAGCTACATGTAAAAGAATGAAGTTAGGGCTTCTCTGGTGGCGCAGTGGTTGAGAGTCTGCCTGCCAATGCAGGGGACATGGGTTTGTGCCCCGGTCCAGGAAGATCCCACATGCTGCGGAATGGCTAGGCCTGTGAGCCATGGCCACTGAGCCTGCGTGTCCAGAGCCTGTGCTCTGCGATGGGAGAGGCCACAACAGTGAGAGGCCTGTGTACCACAAAAAAAAAAAAAAAAAAAAAAAAAAGAATGAAGTTAGAACACTCCCTAACACCATACACAAAAATAAACTCAAAATGGATTAAAGACCTAAATGTAGGGCCAGACACTATGAAACTCTTAGAGGAAAACATAGGCAGAACATTCTATGACATAAATCACAGCAAGATCCTTTTTGACCCACCTCCTAGAGAAATGGAAATAAAAACAAAAATAAACAAATGGGACCTAATGAAACTTAAAAGCTTTTGCACAGGAAACCATAAACAAGATGAAAAGACAACACTCAGAATGGGAGAAAATATTTGCAAACGAAGCAACTGACAAAGGATTAATCTCCAAAATATACAAGCAGCTCATGCAGCTCAATATCAAAGAAAGCAAAAACCCAATCCAAAAATGGGCAGAAGACCTAAATAGACATTTCTCCAAAGAAGATATACAGATTGCTAACAAACACAAGAAAGGATGCTCAACATCACTAATAATTAGAGAAATGCAAATCAAAACTGCAATGAGGTATCACCTCACACTGGTCAGAATGGCCATTATCAAAAAATCTAGAAACAATAAATGCTGGAGAGGGTGTGGAGAAAAGGGAACACTCTTGCACTGTTGGTGGGAATGTAAACTGATACAGCCACTACGGAGAACAGTATGGAGGTTCCTTAAAAAACTAAAAATAGAACTACCATACGACCCAGCAGTCCCACTACTGGGCATATATCCTGAGGAAACCATAATTCAAAAGGAGTCATGTACCACAATGTTCATTGCAGGTCTATTTACAATATCAAGGACGTGGAAGCAACCTAAGTGTCCATCGACAGATGAATGGGTAAAGAAGATGTGACACATATATACAATGGAATATTACTTAGCCATAAAAAGAAATGAAATTGAGTTATTTGTATTGAGGTGGATGGACCTAGAGACTGTCATACGGAGTGAAGTAAGTCAGAAAGAGAAAAACAAGTACCGTATGCTAACATATATATATGGAATCTAAAAAAAAAGTTCTGAAGAACCTAGGCGCAGGACAGGAACAAAGATGCAGACGTAGAGAATGGACTTGAGGACATGGGGAGGGGGAAGGGTAAGTTGGGACAAAGTGAGAAAGTGGCATGGACATATATACACTGCCAAATGTAAAATAGATAGCTAGTGGGAAGCAGCCGCATAGCACAGGGAGATCAGCTCGGTGCTTTGTGACCACTAGAGGGATGGGATAGGAAGTGTGGGAGGGAGATGCAAGAGGGAGGAGATATGGGCATATATGTATATGTATAGCTGATTCACTTTGTTATACAGCAGAAACTAACACACAATTGTAAATCAATTATACTCCGATAAAGACGTTTAAAAAATAAGCTACAATGAAATACCATCCCACACCCATCAGGATGAATATTATCAAAAAAACAAAATAATAAGTGTTGGTCCAGATGTGGAGAAATTGGACCCCTTATGCCCTGTTGGTGGGGATAGTAGAAAACAGTATGACAGTTCCTCAGGAACTTAAAAATAGATATACCATAGGATCCAGCAAATTCCACTTCTGGGGATATAACCAAAAGAATTGAAAGTAGGGTCTCAAAGAGATATTTATATACCCACAATCACAGCAGCATTATTCACAACAGCTAAAATGTGGATGCAACTGAAATATTCATTCACAGATGAAAAGATAAGAAAAATGTGGTATATACGTAATGGATTATTATTTATCCTTAAAAAGGAAGGAAATTCTGCAATATTGTATAACATGGATAAACCTTGGGAACATTATGCTAAGTGAAATAAGCCAGTCACAAGAAGACTTATACTGTGTCTTCTTATATGAGAAGTGTTTCATGTGTTTGTTGGCATTCCACTTATATGAGGTACTTAGAGTAGAGAAGATATACAGATGGGAAATATGCATATGAAGAGATGTTCCTCAAAACGTGTCATCAAGGAAATGCAAATGTCCATAGATGAGTGGACCCAAGTTTGGTTTGGTAACATTTATGGAGTGGCTATTTGGAGAGGGGCAGGGGGTATATGGGAAATCTCTGTACCTTCCTCACAATTTTGCTGTGTGCCTAGCACTGTTATTTTCAAATGTCTCAAAAAAGACAGACTCAGGAATGTGATAAAGGTGAAAGAAAAATTTAGATAAACACAGGTGAACAATATTAAAGTTCATAAGAAAGCATTTAACATATATCTAGATATGTTACTCTTTTAAATTTGCTCAATTTTTCTATTACATGGTTTAAAGTAATCAATATGGCATCAATAGTATTAATTCATTGTAGAAAATGAATTAAGTGACATATGATGCTGATATGGCAGATCCTTAATAAATTACTAAATCCCCAAGTTATTTTGGACAATTGAAAGAATAAGAAAGTAAGAACTAAGAAAAATGAAGGAAGCCAATCTCCCTCCCACAGTCCATGATATTTTGACTCTTTGCTTCAATTTTCCTCATATACAAAGAAAGAAAAACACCAGGAAATAGAGTTGATGGTTTCGTCAATGTTCAGAAATTTTAAATTGTCAGTTTCAACCTTCACTAAACTTGAAAAATGTACTATTTTTGGTCACATTTCCTGTGTTTGTCAAACTGGTTTAGCCAGTTTTTCACTCTTTGTAATCCAGGTAGGCTCAAATTAAAAATGCCTCATTGTTGACACGTGAGTACCAGAATACACATCCATATGTTTATCATCTAGTGTGAATGATGCCTGAGGAGACAAGACAAGGCTTTAGGTACTACTAAAAGTAAATTTACAGTATTTGAGAAACATGGTCAAGACGGTACACAAAAATAAGGTAAAACATTATATAAAATTGTAGATAAAGTCTGAGTATCTTAAGGAAATGCAAGAAAAAAACAAGCTGACTGAAGCAAAAATATACAAAATGTGGCAAGACTGACCATGTGTTTATAATTGTTAAACCTGGATAATAGTACATGGCAGTGAATCATTCCATTCCCTTGACTTTGTGTTTGAAATTTTCCATACAAAAAAAAAAAAAAAAAACAGGAGAAAAATAAATCTGAAAAAATCCAACTTGTGTTTTTTGAAGACCTTTATTAAACAACTAAATAAAAATATAGAAAAGTAATAATGAAAACATGATGCATTGAATTATAAGCTTTCTAGGGAAAAATAATACAATACAGAATATTGAATTAATAACGGGGAAAAAGACCATCAATTAACCAAGAAAAGGTTGTGACTTTTAATGAAATGAATAAGTTCGGTATTCTTCTTTGTTGTTGTTTTAAGCTTTTAACAAGATAAATGAGAATGCTGGTGTAAACACACGCATGCGCGCGCGCGCGCACACACACACACACACACACACACACACACACACACACACACACACACACACACACACACACACACACACACACACACACAGAGTCCATTGCCCCAAACAGGAAAGGGGATTCTTAGGAAATTGCAACTTATATAAGCAAGTACAATTGACCCTTGAACAACATGGGTTTGAACTGCACAAGTCCACTTATATGCAGATTTTTTTTTCAATAAATGCGTACTATGTTACTACATGATCTAAGGTTGGTTGAATCTTTGGATGCAGAACCATGAATACGGAGTGCCGATTTCAGGCTGTTTAGGAATGGGCACCTCTAACCCTGGCGTTGTTCAAGGGTCAGTGGTAGTTTTAGATAAATGATTTGTGAAAGTTTTTGTACTAAGCCATTATTTTTTTAAATCACTGGGTGCTAGGAAACTAAATGTTTCTAAAATACAAATATGGTACCAATTCAAAGACAAAAGGGATGTTTTTGGTTAAAATGATATTACATTGAGTCCAATACAAATACCTTAGTAAAATTATGTGTAGCCAAAAACTTTTGGAAATAGGATCAAATGAAAAACAAAAGTAAAGTTTTAAAGAAAAAACAGGCCTAATATTTAATAGTTTTTGTTAGTAGAATCACAGTATTAGTGGGGTGGAGGACCTTAGTATGTGACCCATTGTTTGGTCTAAAACAAAATATATACACTGCCTCAGGAAATTTTGTCTGAAAATTGAATCTGCATTATGGACTAGCTTCTCAGTGAAGAACCTCAAGCTGAATGATGAGGGTGACTTGTTAAAGAAAAATAAAATAAAGAGTTTGTATCATTAGGAAAACAATAAAAATTACAAGCCTGCATATTTTGTTCTCAGAAGTTCCCTTTGGAACGAAAAAAGCACAAATGCCCTGGTATACTACCTACCCTGGTCTGAGGGCTTTCTTTGTTTGCTACTTTGTTCCCCTGTTTCTGACCATTTCTTAGCACCCCTGGACCCTGTCTGTAATCTAACATCCAATTCTTATCAGAATTTTCTGTCCCCTGAATCAATCCTGTCAACTCCTTAAAGCTTATTTTGTATAGAACAAGATTTATTTAAACAATCTTTCTGACAAATTTATTTAAAGACTCCTAATTTAGAAGGAAGAAAAGCACAGTTAAGAGGTAACTAAATAATTTAGTGATTCTCACAAGGAGACCTAAGGGAAAACTTAGGAGTGCACATGGGTACTTATTTTTTCTGCTTTATTGAGGTATAAATGACAAATAAAATTGTAAGATAATTAAAGTGTGCAACATGATGAGTTGATATACATCTACGCTGTGAAAGGATTCCCCTCCCCCCAGTCAAGTTAATTAACATATCCATCACCTAACATATTTGCCTTTTTTCTTTTTGTGGTGAGAACATTTCAGTTTTACTCTCTTAGCAAATTTCAGTTATACAAAACAGTGTTATCAACTCATAGTCACCATGTTATACATTAGATCCTCAGTCCTTATTCATCTCATAACTGACTTTTTCCTTTTTACCAACCTCTTACTTCCCCCATCTGCATTCCCTGGAAACCACTTTTCTACTCTGTTTCTATGTGTTCAACTTTTTTTTTTAGATTCCCCATCTAAGTGATACTGTAACCGAAAGTGGGGTCTGGCTGCTGACCACTCAAAAGCCAATAAAGGGACTTCCCTGGTGGCCCAGTGGTAAAGAATCTGCCTTCCAATACAGGGGATGCAGGTTCGGTCCCTGGTCGGGGAACTAAGATCCCACATGCCGCGGGGCAACTAAGCCCGCGCACCACAACTAGAGAGAGAGAAGCCTGTGCACGGCAGTGGAGATCCTGCGTGCCGCGACTAAGACCCAACACAGCCAAAAATAAATAAAATAAATAAATATTAAAAGCCAATAAAGAGGCAAGTTTGGTGGAAAGGAAAGTTTGCTTTATTTTGGATGCCAGCAAGTGTGGGGGAGGGCGGATGCCTGTCCATAGGCCTATTCACCCCCACTGAAAATCAGGGGGAAGAGCTTTTATAGACAGAGGGAGGGGGCTACATGCAGAAATAGCACAGTCAGCTCTGACAGTCATCTTGAAATTGGTCATCGGTGGTCTGATCAGCGTCATCTTGATTGTTTTAAGTACAATTAATCTTTATTAATTATTAATAAATGATTTATTAATGATAATAAATGATTAATAAATGATTTATTAATGATTAATAAATGATTAATAAATGATAAATAATAAATGATTATTTATTAACAAAAACAGTCTGGTCATCACGAAGTTAACTTCACCTGGTGTGGGTTTCAGTATCTATAAGACAGCTCACAGGATATGGCTCAGAATATTATCTATAGCTCTTGAGAAGGAACTAAAGGTCCGTGACTATGCTTAATGACTAAACTATTATTATTTGGTCTCCTTTGACTCTTGTCCTTTGTTTCTGCATTTTCTCACTTCTCTGATTAAACTTATTTTTTGGCTAAAGTTTTTCCACAGACAAAAGGCAGGCTGAAGACATGGCGGGCATATACCACAGGGTCCTGCTCCATTTCAATACCATACAGTGTTTGTCTTTGTCTGGCTTATTTCATTTAGCATAATGCCTTCCAGGTTATCCACATTGTCAAAAATGACAGGATTTCCTTTTTTTTTTTAAGGCTGAGTAATATTCCTCTGTGTGTGTGTGTGTGTGTGTGTGTGTCTGTAAGTGTATCTAATAATTTCTTGATTATTCTTCCACTGACAGACACATAGGTTGTTTTCATACCTTGGTTATTGTGAATAATGCTGCAATGAACATGGGAGTACAGCTATCTCTTTGAGATAATGGTTTTGTTTCCTTCGGATATATACTCAGACGTGGGATTGCTAGATCATATGGTAGTTCTATTTTAATTTTTTGAGGAACCTCAAAAACTGTTTTCCACTGTGGCTGTAGCAGTTTACATTCCCATCATGTGTGCATAAGAGTTCCCTTTTTTAAATATGAAAGCATTTATTGTGTTCAGAAAGATAAATTTATAATATATTACACATGAAAAACTTACAACTTACTTTGTAGGACAGCCTCTTAGAATGTAAAGTTAATTTTAAATTACAATGAATGTACAACACTATATAGTATAAGCTCCTGTCTTTTTGAACAGTGTAATGATCATTCTTGAGAATTAAAATAAGTTTCTGTAGTATTCATTGCTGTAGCTATACAGGAATAGCACAGACACCTTTTTTTCAACTTTGATGTTATAAATTTCATCACAGACTAATTTGAGGTATCTTTATTTTGACAAGCATGACAGCAGCTACTTCACAGTTGTGTTAAATGCCTGTTCATCAGCATCCCACTCTAATGATAAAAACTGTAAGATTGTTTCTTTGGGTAGATCCACAGCCAAAATTTCAATTTCACTGCTTTTCTGATGTAAGTTGGCAAGGCAGGTACGAAGTGTTTTTATCTGAGTTTCATACCATCCCCTAGTGTTGGCTGACAGCTTCCCTGGGACTATCACACTCACAATATGAACAAATGTTGCTTCATGGATTTCAACAAACTTGAAGCATGTGAAAATGACCCCTTCAGATTTTGTACTGCAAGATTTTCAGAAATTTCTCTGATAGTCCTTTTGTAATTGAGCAGGACCCAAGGGGCCTTCCTGTGATACCTGCCCCCCACGTCCTCCACTTGCCTCTTGTCTGTAGAAAAACTTTAGCCAAAGAATTAATTTAATCAGAGAAGTGAGAAAAATGCAGAAGCAAAGAAAAGCAGTCAAATAAGACAAAATAATAATAGTTTAGTCATTAAACAAAGTCAAGGACCTCTAGTTCCTCCTCAAGGGCTATAGCTAATATTCTGAGCCATGTACTTTGAGCTGTTTTGCAGATACAGAAACCCCAACCAGGTGGAAGAAGTTAACTGCAATGATGACAAGACTGTAGCCATGACATAAACTGCTCCATCTTACACAATTCCAAGAACTGGCCTCAAGGAAATGGGAACAAACAGACCCTGGAACTGAAGGTTAACTGTACTTAAAACAGTCAAGATGACACTGATCAGACCACCACATGACCAAATTCAAGTTGATTGTCAGAGTTGACTGTGCTGTTCTGCATGTAGCCCACTCCCTCCACTTATAACTCCTGAAACTTCCCTTTAAAATCTCATGCCCCTTGATTGGCAGTTGGGAGTTGGTTCTTTGGGACATGAGTCCACCTTCTTCCCAGGATTGCTGGCCTCCTAAATAAAGCAACCTTTCCTTTCTACCAATACTTGTCTCTTGAGTATTGGCTTTCAAGCACCAAGCAGCCAAATCTAAGTTTAGTAACACTTTCATCACTGACTTTAGTTCTCAGTTTCTGCCCAACATGGACCACGAGATTGGACTCCAGCACTCATTTCTCTGTTAGCCATTCCTTCTCAAAAGATTTAACCTTGACATGGCTTCCTTCTTTATCTGAGACAAGGGTCACATAGGTGAGTTCATCATGTCTGCAGTACTCCTGTAATTCCTCTTGGGATTGTGACAAGTCATACATGATTTCTGCTGTGATTCTTGCTGACCAGAGTTTCTGGGCTCGGTTGATGGCCCTGGTCATGGACAACTGGCCAGCACTTACAACAAGGAGGTCACAAGAGCTTATTATAGCAGGTTCTTCCAGGTTGAGGACAGAAGATTCCCTTTTCTCCACATCCTTGCCAACACCTATTATCACTTGCCTTTTCATTAATAGTCCTCCTAAGTGGTGTGAGGTAATATTGCAGTTTTTTTTTTTTTTTTTTTTTTTTTTTTTATGGTACGCGGGCCTCTCACTGTTGTGGCCTCTCCCGTCGTGGAGCACAGGCTCCAGATGCAAAGGCTCAGCGGCCATGGCTCATGGGCCCAGCTGCTCCGCACCATGTGGGATCTTCCCAGACCAGGGTACGAACCCATGTCCCCTGCATCGGCAGGCAGACTCTCAACCACTGCGCCACCAGGGAAGCCCAATATTGCAGTTTTGATTTGCATTTCTCTGATGATTAGTGATGTTAAGCCCCGTTTTATGTGCCTGTTAGCCATTCGTATGTCTTCTCTGGAAAAACTCTATTCCAATCTTTTGCCCATATTTTAATTGGGTTGTTTGTAAGTTTTTTGCTATTAAGTTGTACGAGTTCCTTGTATATTTTGGATATTAATCTCGCAACAGTTATGTAGTTTGAAATATGTTCTCCCATTCCACAGGTTGCGTTTTCATTTTGTTGATGGTTTCCTTTGCTGAGCAGAAACTTTTTCCCCACATTTGGTTCACTGGTATAATAGTAGCAGAAATACTACTGTCAAGTTTATAACAACTCTAAGTTGAAAGGTATGAAACAAAAAATGAATATATAGAATAAACAGATTATAGAATTATCCATGGGAGAAAAACCTTCTGTGATAAATGACTTCTGACCTTTTAAAAAATATTTATTTATTTATTTATTTGGCTGTGTGGGGTCTTAGTTGCAACACAGGGGATCTTCATTGCTGTGTGTGGGATCTTCATCATGGTGTGCAGGATGTTTAGTTGCAGCATGTGGAATCTTTAGTTGCAATATGCGAACTCTTAGTTGTGGCATGTGGGATCTAGTTCCCTGACCAGGGATCGAACCTGGGCCCCCTGCTTTGGGAGCACAGAGTCTTAGCCACTGGACCACCAGAGAAGTCCCGACTTCTGACTTTTTAGCAGTATTCAGTTGGGAGTTCCAGGAACTGAAATATTTTGTCTTAAGTTACAGTAGTTTTCTGTATAAGACTTAGCTTTGTTTTCCTAGAAACTTGATGATAATTTTTCAGAGACACATAACCAACAAATGATTCTCTGCCTCATTTAAAAATTGCATTCATTATTTACCAAAAAAGGAGAAAAATATAATAAATTTTAGAAATATTTATTTCAAATGTATTAATAAAATAGGTCTTTGACACTGCAACTTTTAGTTTCCTGGAAAATTCACTATGTGGAATGGCTTATTCTCTGACAGGGGCACAGTACAAGATTTTTAGTTTTATATAATCCCACTTGTTATTTTTGCTTTTGTTGCCTTTGCTCTTGGTGTCAAATCCAGAAAATCATTGCCAAGACCAATGTCAAGGAGCTTAGTCTTTATATTTCTTCTAGAAGTTTTACAGTTTCAGGTCTTATGTTTATGTCTTTAATCCATTTTGAGTTGATTTTTTTGTATGGTGTAAGATAAGAGTGCAATTTCATTCTTTTGCATATGACAATCCAGTTTTCCTAACACCATTTATTAAAAAGACTGTCCTATTGAGATGATCATGTGATTTTTATCCTTCATTTTGTTAATGTAGTGTATTGTATTATTGACTGATTTGCAGTTGTTGAACCATCCTGTATCCCTGGAATAAATCCCATTTGATCATGTTGAATAATTGTTTTCATGTACTATTGAATAGAATTCACTAATATATTGTTGAGAATTTTTGCATCTATGTTCATTAATGATATGACTTGTAATATTCTTTTCTTGTAGTGTTCTTGTCTGGCTTTGGTATCAGGGTAATGTTACCCTTGTAAAATAAATTTGGAAGTGGTTTTTTGAATTTTATTTTATTTTTTTATACTGCAGGTTGGAAGTGTTTTCTTGTCTTCTTTTTTGGGAGAGTTTGAGAAGGACTGGTATTAGTTCTTCTTTAAATGTTTAGCAGAATTCAACAGTGAAGCTGTCTGGTCTTGGAATTTTCTTTGTTGGGAGGTTTTTTTTATTACTGATTCAGTCTCCTTTACTAGCAATTGGTCTGTTCATATTATCTATTTTTTCATAATTTAGTCTTGGTTGGTTGTATATTTCTAGTAATTTCTCAATTTCTTCCAGGTTGTCCAATCTGTTGGTGTATAATTATTCATAGTAGTTTCTTAGGATCCTTTGTATTTGTGTAGTATCAGTTGTAATGTCTTCTCTTTAATTTCTAATTTTATTTGAGTCTTCTTTTCTTGGTAAGTCTAGCTAAAGGTTTGTCTATTTTGTCTTTTCAAAAAACTGCTCTTAGTTTCATTGATCTTTTCTCTTTTCTTTCTTTTTAGTCTGTATTTCATTTATTTCTGCTCTGATCTTTGTTATTTCCCTTCTTAACTTTGTTCTTCTTCTTCTAGTTGCTTAAGGTGTAAAATAAAGTTGCTTGTTGGAGATATTTCTTTTTTCCTTAATATAGGTATTTATAGCTATAAACTTCTTTCTTAGAACTGCCTTTTCTTTGTCCCATAATTGTTATATTGTTTATATATTTGTTATAACAATTTTATTAGAAACTGTTGTATTTTGGGGACTTCCCAGGTGGTCCAGTGGCTAAGACTCCGTGCACCCAGTGCAGGGGGCCCGGGTTTGAACCCTCGTCAGGGAACTAATCCCACATGCTGCAACTAAGAGTTTGCATGCCACAACTAAGACTTGGCATGCTGCAACTAAGAGTTCACATGCCGCAACTAAAGATCCCGCATGCCACAGCTAAGACCCAGTGCAACCAAATAAATAAATTAAACAACAACAACAACTAATGAAGGCATAAGGAATCTAGATTACAAGAGAAAAGTATGCTCTTGACAAACTGGGAGAAGTTTAATTTAACATTTTCGCAATCTCTTAAATATCTATGACCTCTTCTAACAAAAAACATCAGTAAGCTTTATGAGCCTTCAAAGGTCTCTTCATTACAGATGCAGGCCATTTTTAACTGCTGCCATGCAGGTTCAAATAGGCAAAACAATTTTGGAAAAAAAAAGGGAAAAAACAAAACAAAACATGTTTCAGTTGAAAACTTTAGGACCTAAAGGAGACAAAAGTATTTGCACTAAAACACAGCCAGAACGGAGAGAAAAAAACACTTATTGCAAAGGAATTGATATTGAATATTTAAAGATTTTATGAAGAAGAATTTGTACTTGGGCCAGAAGATTGCATTTCTTTTCCAATTGCTGCTAGATAAACTAGGGATGTGTGTTTTCATTACAAAAGAACTCCTTGAATTAAAAAAGTACTCAAAAAATAAATTAATTAATAAATTAAAAAGTACTCAAATCAGTTTACTTAAATAGAAAATTCCCATAAGTGCTTGTGTTTGTGTATGGGTATGGGTATATTCTTATATGTGAATAAAAGTGTTGAGAGAAGGCAAACTTAAATGAAAGTCTGCAGAGTTGTTGATACATGCTCTAGCCTACATCACTTCATCTCTAGAAAAGCTTCAACAGCAAAGCAAAAATCACAGAGCCACAGTTGCTGACTGGCTTAAGAAGAAGTGGGAAAACAAAGTAACAAAGTAAAAAAATAGAAATCAGCTACTTGAACCTGGAGGGAAGTCAAGAATAACTAAATACGTACAGAAAGAAAGAAAGAAAAACTGTATTTTCTGGGTGAAAAACAAAAAGGGAAAGATGAAATTAGACTTCTAATCCTTTCTCCCTTAATAGAGAAAAATAAAAGAAGATGTAATCCTTTCAACTTCCTCTGGAAATTGGTGAGTTCCTTATACATAAATATATTATTAATTATCTCTATTATATTGATATAGTTAGTATGGTATGTATTGGATTGAACATATACTCCCTTTAGCTAAAGAAATTCATTCCACTCACCCAGTATCTCTGGGAAAATCATCATATGGCAGCAGGGGAAACTTACTGGAGTACTTCTTTACTAGAATTGGTACTATCGGAATTTTAACTATTCCAGCTACTAATTTTCCAAAATAATTTTTGACTACTCCCTCTGTCTAATTTTGTAGAAGTGTATTGTCTTGAGAGAGATTTAATTCAGACTTAGTTTCTTCTTCCAGGACATGATTAACAGACCTTTAGGTATACAAACCTCCATTTGAAGAGAAGGCCATCCTCCTAACTGCTTTAAGTATAACAGACCAAGTTGAAAATTCATTCCCCACAACCTAGGTTATCTCCACCCTTGGCTTGAGTGGGGCTGACTCCTCCCCCAAGTTCTCCTCCCCCAAGTTCTCCCCCAAGTTCTCCTCCCCCAAGGGGCTGACTCCTCCCCCAAGACTTTTGATGCTGGAACTCCAGGGACCCCGCAGAAACCACACACCTTTCCCCTGCCCATATCCCTCATCGGCCCCCGACTGTTCAGAGAATATACTCATGTCTACTGAAGAGTTCAGGGAAGGCCACTAACTGGGCAAAGAGACTTCAGGCAAATACCTTTTTTGTGAGTAATATATGAAACACAAAATTCAGAGTCAGCTGGCCTCACTGATTATTAATCTCCTGATGTAGATTATTCATATAAACTAGTTGGTCTGATTTTCCTGGAGATGTTATAGGAATGGAACGACATAAAGGCTTGTGGACATGTCCTTACATTCTTCTCTTCTTTCAAAAGATAGAAAGAGGAAATGAAGTAAGAAAGACAGGCTTGGGGGTTCCCTGGTGGCACAGTGGTTGAGAATCCGCCTGCCAATGCAGGGGACACGGGTCCGAGCCCTGGTCCGGGAAGATCCCACATGCCACGGAGCAGCTAAGCCCGTGCGCCACAACTACTGAGCCAGTGTTGTAGAGCCCACAAGCCACAACTACTGAGCCCACGTGCCTAGTGCCCGTGCTCCATAACAAGAGACGCCACCGCAATGAGAAGCCCATGCACCACAACGAAGAGTAGCCCCCGCTCGCCACAACTTGAGAAAAGCCCGCGCACAGCAACGAAGACCCAATACAGCCAAGAATAAATAAATTAATTAAATCCATAAAAAAAAAAAAGACAGGCTTATGCTATGAGAGCTGCTCCTATGTCTGTGCATTTTTTAAAATCTTTTATCAGCTTTATTGAGACATAATTGATATATAACATTGTGTAAGTTTCAGATGTACAGCGTGTTGATTTGATAAACGTATATTGTGAAATGATATATATGCCACCATAGTGTGAGCTAACATCTCTATCACCTCACATACTTATCATTTCTTTTTTGTGGTGAGAACATTTAAGATCTACTCTTAGCAACTTTCAAGTATATAATACAGCATTGTTAATTATAATCACCATGCTGTACATTAGATCCCCCAAACTTTTTCATCTTATAACTGAAAGTTTGACCCACATCTCCCCATTTCCTTCACCCCCAGCCCCTGTTAACTGCCATTCTACTCTCTGTTTCTATCAGTTTGGCTTTTTTAGATTCCACAGATAAGTGATATCATACAGTATTTGTGTTTCTCTGTCTGCCTTATCAATATTTCACTTAGCATAATGTCCTCCAGGTTCATCCATGTTGTCACAAATGGCAGAATTTACTTCTTTCTCATGGCTGGATAATATTTGATTGTATATATATCACATCTTTTTTATTGAAGTAGAGCTGATTTATAATATTATATTAGTTTCAGGTGTAGAGCATAGTGGCTCAGTATTTTTGATGTCTGTGCATTTTTGATAAAGAAATCTGAGTCCCATAGGAATATAGGGTGTTTGTAAGGGTGAGCCACCAGTTCTATAAATGTGCCACCTAACAAACTATTTTGGCTGCATGGCTTGCCAGGGGGTATATTCATTCAAAACCAAAACAGGCATAGCTAATCCACTCTCCCAGCAACCACACAGCAGGCTGCAGTGACTACGGGGCCATTATTCCCTCCAGCCAGGCATAAAAATAGAGGCTGAGTATCCAAGGAGGTTTGTTTAATGGTTACAATCAGAGCCCATGTAACCAAGACCCACAGGGAATCAAAAGAGGGAATTCTTTACACTATGCCGAGATAGTGCCTTCTGAGAGAGAAAATTCCTAATGTACTATCAATACTTGGAGAGATTTTGTTCACTAGTCTTTGGTGAATCCATCGTTGAGTTCACGTCCAGGGTTAAGCAGATCTGCTAAACAATTCTTTAATGGTGATTACTTTCAAATGAAGGACTTGAAATTTAACTTTACCCAATTTTATCAACATGCAAGGTAAACATTTATTTTCTTCTAAAACACATTATTTAACAAGAATATATTTAAGTAGAGAAAAGCTTTCTAATTCTCTTTGGTAAACGTTGCACCTTGTGTGAAATGACTGCCAAGTGCAGAGCTGAAGGGAATCTCTGCCTGCCTGTTCAGATCTGGGGAGGGGGCTCACTGGCCCTACAGAGGATCTAAGCCATACGCTCAATAAAAGGATTGTAACCTATCACAATCGTACAAAAGGAATGAAGGCAAACTTCTGATGAGGATGAACGAAGTAGGTAACTGCCAGTCATGAGTTAACTGTAAAAGGCAGCTACTTCTTTGATCTCTTCTGAAAAAGAAATAAGAAAAACTTCTTTATCAGAATAGAGGAAGTTCAAATAAGGGAATTTATTTCTATTTCCCGTTGTTACATTGTCTGAATTTTAGAAAATATTCCCTGGAATAAAAGAAAATATTTATGTATTTCATAAGCACTGGAATTTTTAGCACTCGTGCTTTCCTTTGTAGGAACGGCATCAGTGAAATATTCTTTGACTGATATAGGGCCGTGTGTGCTGGATGGGAGAAGTGCTTTACGTTTCTGAACTTAGTAAAAAATACTACATAAGTCTTATATTAGTTTTGATACTGCATCAGGCATGCTCTTCTAACTTGTTTCTAAGTATTCTAAGTTCAGTTATTAGAATTATTATTTTATAGAAGAATCTTATTTTCTTTTTAAACATATAGAATTATGTATCTTCATACATCAGATTTAAAAATTTTTGTAATGATGTGTACTAACTCCATTTTGTAAATGAGTGCTAAGACCAATTTTTTTTTTTTTAAATATTTATTTATTTGGTTGCACTGGGTCTTAGTTGAGGCAGGCAGGCTCCTTAGTTGCAGACCACCAGTTCCTTAGTTGCGGCATGCATGTGGGATCTAGTTCCCTTCCCAGGGATAGAACCTGGGCCCCCTGCCTTGGGAGCACAGAGTCTTAACCACTGTACCACCAGGGAAATCCTTATTCTTTTTTTCACTGAAAATGATTGAAATTCTGCATTCTTCAGGGAAGGAAACAAGCACTAAAATATTTTACTGACTTTAATGATCATGTAAAATCGGGATTGCACTGTTTTTAAAGTACTTTAAAAATACTTCCCATGAAACTATTATATAGATTTGAAACTTTGATACTTTAAAAAAATTACCAATAAATAAATTACCTTGGTAAAAATTAACAACACTAATATGTACAAAATAGATAACTAATGAGAACCTGCTATGTAGCACAGAGAACTCTACCTCACGTCACTGTACAGTAGAAACTAACACAACATTGTAAAACAACTATACCCCAATTAAAAAAAAAGATTTACATGCATATCAAAGGAAAAAAAAGATTGAGACATGAATCTCATATCTGAACATGGGTTTCATTTTGTATGATCTCTTCAGAGCTGGATGAGGACAAGATTGCCGACACCATGAAGAAAGCCCTCCCTACCGTGGGCTGGGATTGGCATGTCTGTTCTTGGTGGACTTTCCCTTCGTCCATGGGAATATTGTGATGAGTGTTACTCACCTGGGAAATGAGGTCTGAAGGAAGGATTAGAGCAGGGCGATCATTCTATAAAACCCAGGTTTAGGTGGGAAAATGCAGAGGGAACAGTAACGAATGTAGAACCAGATAACTGTCTCACTCCTGGACAAATTCTGTAGCGTTTACATCTATAGCACAATTATGAGGCCATTTATAAGGTACAATGTCTTATAAAAGTGGAATTATACATGTGAGTTATCTTAGCTACAATACAGAAAAGATGAACAAGAAGATAGTTTAAAGAAAAAATATTTTTCTCCTCTCTTATTTTACATGAAGGATAAAACATGAAATTCTATTAATTTTCTTACTTAGGTTTTAATAAGCATTTTGGGTACTTTCTAAGATTGAGGTCAAGAAAACCTGATGAGTAGGGTGGTCTGAGTAAGCCTTCCTAGAAGCAGTGTCCAGATGGACTCTGGTTGCCATTGTGTACTGGGCACAGCATGGAATCATGTGCACATCTTCTTTGACCCAGTAAATCTCCTTGGACATTCACACACCCTCTCTGCACACCCCTGCACACCCCCGCTTAGACAAGCCCTTCAAAGGACCCCCCTCTCCCTGGCATCCCAGATATTGTCCTAAATGAAAATAGCTAGCAAAGAGAATGAGATCAAAACAATGACTTAAATGACTTATTAAATTTCAGGCTTGTTTTGACAAAATTATATATTAATTTTCTAAACATTCTAAACAATTCATCCTTCAGAAATTTTAATACCTTTTGTAAACTTTCAAAATGTAACTATAAATTCTAGGACACCTTTTTGCTTTCTCATTAATCTCTCACCAAGACCATAGCATACTTTGTAGGTTGAGACATGGAGTGGTAGAAATTGTTGAAGTAATAAATATAGTGGTTAAGAATTTAAAAGGAAGAGTATTGTACAGAATCTCTTTCCCATGTATTCCATTAAGCACTTTTATTCATGAAATATATCTGCTTAACATAAAATTATATTAAGTCCTGTTTAGTGTCTACCAAAAATCACTTTTCCAGCTCCCTCTATTAACAAATGAACAATGATTTCATTGTTGTTCCCATGGATGTTCTATAACAGAACTGTGCTGAATTGTGGCCATTGATATCCCAAAGGCCATGATATACACTGTTCAAAAAAAGTCCAGCAAATAGAAAAAATAGAAATACAAGCGAGTTTTCTCATTTAAGAGTATACTTCAGGGCTTCCCTGGTGGTGCAGTGGTTGAGAGTCTGCCTGCCGATGCAGGGAACAAGGGTTCGTGCCCTGGTCCGGGAAGATCCTACATGCCGCCGAGCGGCTGGGCCTGTGAGCCATGGCCGCTGATCCTGCGCGTCCGGAGCCTGTGCTCCGCAACGGGAGAGGCCACAACAGTGAGTATACTTCAACCGCTGGTAAAAGACTAAGTTAAAATGAATAAATTGTGCAACTATTAAAAAGAATTAGTTGTATCTAAATTTTTTTTAAATGAGTAAATTAAAAACACGTTGTATTTTTTTTTCCCTATCTGCAGCAATGTCCAGAGACAAGGAAATTCCATGATGTCAGCAGTTGAAAGATGACACATTACTGATTTGAAATGTCACTGCAAAGAAGTAAATGAATAATTCAGAATGAAAGTAAACCCTAAAAATTGGAGAGGAATTCCCTTATTAACTGTGGTTCCAGCTAAATAGCCTAGTTATTTCAGTGAGAAATAAAATTTATAAGTATTAATAATGAAATACCATTTTGTCTATTTTTCATATTTTAAATGAACAAATCTTTATTAAGCACTTACTATTTACCTAATAATTCTAAAAGCTGCTGTTTATTGGGTACCTAGTATGTGTCAGTACGTATGTACTGACAAGTTAAATGTACAAGTTATCCACACAGTTATATCATACAAGGGGTATGTACCTTAGCCCAGTATACACAATAACATGACATTTGGGTATTGAATTACAATTTGAATTACAATTCTCCAGGTTAGTGAGTAAAGTGAAACTCAGATATTGTTTTCTCAAAATCTGTCTAAGCTCAAAATGGCATTCTCATCTTTTCTGTGGTTGATAATATTCAGAGTTTTACAGACTAAAACCCAGTTTTTGCCACTAAAGACTTTTTTAAAAAATATTTATTTATTTGGTTGCACTGGGTCTTAGTTGCGGCAGGTGGGCTCCTTAGTTGCAGCATGCGAACTCTTAGTAGCGGCATGTGTGTGAGATGTAGTTCCCTGACCAGGGATCGAACCTAGGCCTCCTGCATTGAGAGCACAGTCTTATCCACTGCACCACCAGGGAAGTCCACCACTAAAGATTTTTTTTTTTTTTAAAGATTTTTAATAAACTTATGAATACAGTTTCTGGTTCTGCATGTAAGGAGCTTGGAAGTTACTACTCCATCCTAACAACAAGTAAATGTTGAACAAACTGCAAAATCAACAACTCTTCTTGGATCTATAAGGGGAGGACACAGGGCATGATACTCAACTCTAGCCCATTCTAGCTATCCTGTTCCAACTAAAAGAGAAGAGAAAAAAACTAAAAAACACTTGTGCAGTTCACAGACCAGAGGCATAGACCCACTAAAAAACTGAGACCTAATCGTAGACGTAACACACACCTCCCCACCAGAACATTAAAAGCCTATTTATAGCAATTCCTTTCGCTCAGTACATCATGTTTGGCTATCAAGAAAAAATTACAATCCTCCTAAAAGGCAAAAAAAAAGCACCCCCAAACAAAAAAAGCCCCACAATTTGGAGAGACAGAACAAGCATCAGTACCTGGCATGGCAGGGATATTGGAATTATCTGACCAGCAGTTTGAAACAATTATCACTAATATGCCAAGTGCTCTAATGAATAAAGTAGACAGCATGAAAGAACAGATGGGAAGTGTAAGCAGAGAGATAAAAGCCCTAAGAAAGAACTAAAAAGAAATGCTAGAGATCAAAAGTACTGTAACAGAAATGAAGAATGCCTTTGATCAGTTTATTGGTAGACTGGACCTGGCTGTGGAAAGAATCTCTAATCTTGAGGATACATCAATAGAAACCTCTAAAACTGAAAAGCAAAGAGACCAAAGACTGAAAAAAAAACCACCCCAAAACAGAACAGGATGTCCAAGGACAGTGAGACAACTACAAAAGGCATAACATATGCATAATGGGGTTACCAGAAGGAAAAGAAAGAGGGAAAGGAACAGAAGAAATATTTGAAACAATGATGACTGAGAATTCCCCCAAATTGATGTCAGACAGAATACTACGGACTCATGAAGCTCAGAGAACACCAAGCAGGATAAATGCCAAAAAAATTACACCTAGGCATATCGTTTTCAAATATAGAAAATCAACGATAAAAGAAGAAAGAAGAAAGAGGGGAAAAAACACCTTATCTATAGACGAGCAAAGGAAAGATTTACATCATTTAAATTTAAACCATTACATGGTTTAAATTTAAACCATTACATGGTTTCTCCTCAGAAATCATGCAAGCAAGAAGAGAGTGGAGTGAAATATTTAAAGGGCTGAGAGAAAACCCCCACCAACCTAGAATTATGTACCCTTTCAAATTACCATTCAAAAGTGAAGGAGAAATAAAACCTCTCTCAGACAGACAAAAATTGAGGGATTTTGTTGCCAGTAGACCTGCCTTGCAAGACATGTTTAAAGAAAGTTCCTTAGAGAGAAAGAAAATGATAAAAGTCGTTAGATCTACATCAAGAAAGGAAGAGGTTCTCTTGCCTCCTCACTTCCAAGATGACCAAGGAAAGAAGGAACAATGGTTGTGCCAAAAAGGGCTGTGGCCACGAGCAGCCTATTCTGTGCACCAGCTGTGCCTGATGCGTGCCCAAGGACAAGGCCATTAAGAAGTTCGACGTCTGGAACATAGTAGAGGGTGAAGCCATCAGGGACATTTCCAAAGCAAGTGTTTTCCATGCCTGTGTGCTTCCCAAGCTGTATGTGAAACGACATTACTGTGTGAGTTGTGCCATTCACAGTAAGATAGGAATAGTTCTCCTTCTTGGGAAGCCTGGAAGGACCAAACACCTTCACCCAGATTTAGACCTGCGGGAGCTGCCCCACAACCTCCACCAAAGCCCCTGTAAGGAGTTAGTTCCTTAGAGACTGAAGAAATACTGTTCTCCGAAAAGACAATAACCTGGAAGTTAGACTTAAAAAAAGAAAAAAAGCTAGAAAAATGGTACTGATGAACCTATTTGCAGGGCAGGAAAAGAGACGCAGACATAAAGAATGGACTTGTGGACACAGTGCGGGAAAGGGAGGGTGGGACCAATTGAGACAGTAGCATTGACACATATACACTATCATGTGTAAAACAGATAGCTAGTGGGAAGCTGCTGTATAGCACAGGGAGATCAGCTCAGTGTTCTGTGATGACCTAGAGGGGTGGGATGGAGTTGGGGTGGGAGGGAAGCTCAAGAGGGAGGGGATATATGTATACATATAGCTGATTCACTTTATTCTACAACAGAAACTGACACATTATACTCCAATTAAAAAAAAGAAAGCGCATCAGAGAAGGAATAAAAGAAAGTAAAATTATAAGTTTTATTTTTCTTTTCTCAACTGATCAAACAGATAAACAGTTCATTCAAAATATTAACAGTAACGTATATTTGACTACGTATGCTTAGGTGTAGATTTTATATATATACATATAGATATATAGATATGTTTATATATGCTTATATATAAGTGAAATGAATGAAAGCAATGAGGAAGGGATAGGAGAGAGGAATTAGGATTATTTTGTTATTATAAGGTATTCACATTACCTGTAAAGTGGTATAGTGTTATTTGAAAGTAGAGTTGGATTAGTTATAAGTGTATATTGTAAAATTTATGGCAACCACAATAAAAAGTTAAAAAGCAATTGGCAAACTATGTAGACTCAAATCTGAACCAAAGTTTTTAGCATGAGATAAGATATGCTACAGAATCACACACAAAGATGAATGTGATTTTATAAAAGTAGCAATAATAAAAATATTTCAATTCAAATTATAATTTAAAACCCTGCCATCCAGGCTAAATTTTTAATGCGTTGATAAAAGGGTTAACATTAAAAGAACCTAGGGACTTCCCTGGCAGTCCAGTGGTTAAGACTTCATGCTTCCACTGCAGGGAACCCTGGGTTCGATCCCTGGTCAGGGAACTAGATCCCACATGCATGCCACAACTAAGAGTCACATGCCACAACTAAGGAGCCTGCCTGCCACAACTAAGACCAAAAAATAAAATTAAAAAGTTAGAAAAAGGGGCTTCCCTGGTGGCGCAGTGGTTGAGAGTCCGCCTGACGATGCAGGGGACGCGGGTTCGTGCCCCGGTCCGGGAAGATCCCACATGCTGCGGAGCGGCTGGGCCCGTGAGCCATGGCTGCTGAGCCTGCGTGTCCGGAGCCTGTGCTCCGCAACGGGAGAGGCCGCAGCGGTGAGAGGCCCGCATACCGCAAAAAAAAAAAATTAATTAATAAAAAGTTAGAAAAAATAAAATAGTAATGTCTAAAGTAAAAAAAGAAAAAAAAATCGCTAAAAAAGAAAATAAATAAAAGAACCTAAGAATTGTAACTCTCACACCTGATGAGTTCTTCTCTTTCGCTGGCATTATCAACCTAATCTTGCCAGAGCAGAACCTAAGCATTCTAGACTTCTTAAAGGAAGTGAAAAAGGCAATAACCAAGGTGAGCCCAACTGTGAATTCTATGGTCCTAAGCAGTAGATGATCAAAGGGAAAGTTCTCCTTTTTCACTTTGGGTGACTCATTTGAATACAGTATTTTGGGTTTCTTTTCCTTTGTTTGTTTTAGAGTTTTTCACATATCTGAAATCCTTTGTTCAATGAATGTGCATCTTCTATTTTAAAAATTTAATTTCTTATGTGACTTCTCTGGTGGTCCAGTGGTTAAGACTCTGCGCTTCTACTGCACGGGGCACAGGTTCGATCCCTGTTCAGGGAACTAAGATCCTGCGTGCTGCGTGGCCAAAAAAGAAAAAAAATTAAAAATTTAATTTCTTATTCTGATGGCCGAATAGAAATTTTAATGCAAGGCAGAGAGATTTTGTGTGTGTGTGTGATATTATAGGTAAGTTCTTTTTAAAAATGTGTTTCTGGGGCTTCCCTGGTGGCGCAGTGGTTGAGAGTCCGCCTGCCGATGCAGGGGACGCGGGTTCGTGCCCCGGTCCGGGAGGATCCCACATGCGGCGGAGCGGCTGGGCCCGTGAGCCATGGCTGCTGAGCCTGCGCGTCTGGAGCCTGTGCTCCGCAATGGGAGAGGCCACAACACTGAGAGGCCCACGTACCGCAAAAAAAAAAAAAAAAAAAAAAAAAATGTGTTTCTAACCGAGGAATACATTTGAAATGATATCAAGAATAGCCCAGACTTCAGATTCTGTCAGTAGGTAATCCTGGATGCAAGTGTGAGTTCAGTCTTGCCAGCTCTGAGCGTAGGAAAGATATTTTATTTTTCTCAATCTCAGTTTCCTCATGAGTAAAATGTGAGTAACGAAGTTATCAGTTGTTAAGGATGAAATGAGCTAGTGTGGTAAAGGGCATTTCACTCCCTACAACATAGAGCTCAGAATATTTTAGTTTTTTGAATAAAGGTCTTTATTGTATAAGGGATTTCACAATCGAAGTTACACTTACAGATAAGATAAACTTTGTAACTGTAACTCCTCACTATCACATGGAAAGTTTCTTACTTTTATAATCTGTCTGAGCTCAACATCATTATAATTTTCAATGTAAAATATTGAACTGACTTTTAAAAACTGAGTTGGAGGGAAAACGTACATGAAACGCCATGAGCACTTTCTTCTAATTGGATTCCAGCTTATTCTATTGGATTACCATTTTCCTAAAGAACACACTTAAGTCTGGCTTAACTCTTATTTTTAAAAATTATTTATTTATTTGGTTGTGGCAGACGGGCTCCTTAGTTGAGGCAGGCAGGGTCCTTAGTTGCAGCTTGCCGGCTCCTTAGTTGAGACATGCATGTGGGATCTAGTTCCCTGACCAGGGATTGAACCCGGGCCTCCTGCCTTGGGAGCTCAGAGTCTTAACCACTGTGCCACCAGGGAAGTCCCTTAACCCTTATTTTTATTTTTCAAAAATCCCACTTCAAAAATCTGAAGACTAATGTTATTAGGTTGAACAATATAAACGTGTCAATACTCAATTCCTTTGACCTAGAAAAATATTTTATTTTCACAACTATTTTTTTATAACTGCAAAATGAATACAGGATCAAGAAAATAAAAATATAAAAAAGAAAAAGTAAACCACATATAATTTTACTTGCCAGAGATTAATATATTTAGCAATTTATCATATTTCCTTCTTGTCTTTTTTCAATTAATATATTTTTTATATGGTTGTGATCATTTTCTCCAATGAATATCATAGTTTTTCACTTAATATGGAAAAATAATCTTTATCAACAACTTCTTTAATGATTACATAAATCATATCTATGAATAAATCACAACTTATTTACCCACGCTGCTATTGTGTGTGTGCACATGCACGTGCACGCGTGAGAACTTGCTGACATAATACGCCACTTACGTAAAGGATTCCAAAATGTGTTTAACATATAACAACTAAGCACCTCTCTAACAGAAACTCTTAGTTAAATGTTAACTAGAAATAAATACATATGCATTTAAAACAGATGGCAACTGTTTATTTCAGTTATAGGCTTACCTAGAATGGAGGCATACACTAAGACAGTTTTATAATTAGCATTCAGTACATTAGCAACTATGTAAGAAACTCTGTACTTATCCCTTGATATTCTAATCTGTAGATTCACTTAGTTTCTCTTTCAGCAACTTTCCTTTAAAAAAATACGATTACTAATAAAAACCAAAAATGTGCTGAGTTTCACTTTTTCTTTGACTTTCTTTGCCCATATCCTGGAGGAGTTTTCAAAATGGCAATAAGAAAAGAGAAATGAGTACAAATAAGAAATGACAATTCACCGTTGAATGGCATGTGTGTGAAAGTTAACCCAGGCCTTCACCATGAAGAGGGAGGCAGAAAAAGCCTCGATTGCAAGAGGTGGCCTTTTGGACAGACTTGCGTCAGAAACAGAAAGAAATGCATTGGTTTTTGCGTGCAGCTGTCGAGGAAGCAGAACTTCCTGTGTTTGAAATTCTGTCTGCAGTTAAATAAAAAGAAAAAAAAAAAGGAAGTATGTAGTGCTCTCTGCAGCTTTTCTCCAACTTTACCTAAATACTGCATATGAGCAAAAGAGACCATCAAACTGCAGATGTAGAGACAATGAACAAATGATTCAGGAAATATTTCCGGAATGTAATAATTTTTAAGAAAGTATAATTTGGTGCTACAGTTATTTACTTTCATTTTACTGTTCATCTAGATTTTTAATTCCTACACATTTCCCCTGGGAGATCTAAAATGTCTCATACATTTTTCTTCTGCTTTTTAAGGGATTTATCAAGCTGGGCAATTCAGTGAGATAGTTTCCTTCAAATGCTAGAGAGAAGGTAAGAACAGAGAAGGACATTTTATATTTCACTGCTAACAGAAGACAATTTTCTCATGAACTATTTATTTAGAATTATCTCTAGTGTCCCTGTCCCCTAAGGCTTTAAAAAATTTCTCTCAACTCTATTGGTATTACAAACCCAAAACATGCATAAAGATAACATCACTTTTAATTTTATGTCAATTATCCACATCTGAAAGAAAGCTCCTCTAAATATCAAAAAATGGAGGATCCTTCAGAACAAGATACAATTAATTCCAAAGTCTACGATAAAAAATACTCTGACATTTTCTTTTATTATTGATTAATTTAAAAATTGAAGTATAATTAATTTACAATGTTGTGTTAGTTTCTGGTGTACAAAGTGATTCAGTTATACATAAATACATATATATTATTTTTCATATTATTTTTTGTTATAGTTCATTACAAGGTATTGAATACAGTTCCCTGTACTATACAGTAGGGCCTCGTTGTTTATCTATTTTATACACAGAAGCTCGCATCTGCCAATCACAAACTCTTAATTTTTCCCTCCCCCCAGCCCCCTCTTTCCCCTTTGGTAACCATAAGTTTGTTTTCTATGTCTGTGAGTCTGTTTCTGTTTTGTAAATAAGTTCGTTTGAATCATATTTTAGATTCCATAAAGTGATATCATATGATATTTGTCTTTGTCTGACATATCATTTCATATGATAATCTCTAGGTCCATCCATGTTGCTGCAAATGGTATTATTTCATGCTTTTTTATGGCTGAGATGTGATATATATATCACGTTTAGGTTGCTTCCATGTCTTGGCTATTGTAAATAGTGCTGCTATGAACATTAGGGTGCATGTATGTTTTTGAATTAGGGTTTCCTATGGATAGATGCCCTAGGAGTGGGATTGCTGGATCATATGATAACTCTATTTTTAGTTTTTTGAGGAACCTCCATACTGTTCTCCATACAATGGAATGGGGGAACCAATTTACATTCCCACCAACAGTGTGGGAGGGTTCCTTTTTCTACACACCCTCTCCAGCATTTATTATTTGTAGACCTTTTAGTGATGGCCATTCTGACCAGTGTGATGTGATACCTCATTGTAGTTTTGATTTGCATTTCTCTGATAATTAGCAAAGTTGAGCATCTTTTCACATGCTTATTGGCCATCTGTATGTGTTCTTTGGAGAAATGTCTATTTAGGTCTTCTGCCCATTTTTTGCTTGAGTTGTTTGGGTTTTTTGTTATTGAATTGTATGAACTGTTTGTGTATTTTGGAAATTAAACCCTTGTCGGTCTCATCTTTTGAGAATACTTCCTCCCAGTCCATAGGTTGTCTTTTTGTTTTGTTTATGGTTTCATTTGCTGTGCAAAAGGTTTTAAGTTTGATTAGGTCCCATTTGTTTATTTTTGCTATTATTTCTTTTGCCTTGGGAGACTGACCTAAGATAACATCGATATGATTTATGTCAGAGAATGTTTTGCCTATATGCTCTTCTAGGAACTTTATGGTGTCATGTCTTTTTTTTTTAGTATTTTTAAAAATTATTTATTCTTTTGGCTGTGTTGGGTCTTCGTTACTGCACGCAGGCTTTCTCTAGTTGCGGCAAGAGGGGGCTACTCTTTGTTGCGGTATGTGGGCTTCTCATTGCGGTGGCTTCTTTTGTTGCTGAGCACGGGCTCTAGGCACGTAGGCGTCAATAGTTGTGGCTCGCGGGCTGTAGAACACAGGCTCAGTAGTTGTGGTGCACGGGCTTAGTTTCTCCGTGGCATATGGGATCTTCCCAGACCACGGATCGAACCTGTGTCCCCTGCGTTGGCAGGCAGATTCTTATCCATTGCGCCACCAGGGAAGCCCTATGGTGTCATGTCTTATATTTAAGTCTTTAAGCCATTTTGAGTTTATTTTTGGGTATGGTGTGAGGGAGTGTTCTAACTTCATTGATTTACATGTGGCTGTCCAACTTTCCCAACACCACTTGCTGAAGAGACTGTCTTTTCTCCATTGTATATTCTTGCCTCCTTTGTTGAAGATTAATTGACCATAGGTGTGTGGATTTATTTCTGGGCTCTACATTCTGTTCCATTCATCCATGTGTCTGTTTTTGTGCCAATACCATGCTGTTTTGATTACTGTAGCTTTGTAGTAGTGTCTGATGACTGGGAGGGTTATGCCTCCAGCTTTGCTCTTTTTCCTCAGGATTGCTTTGGCAGTTCTGGGTTTTTTGTGGTTCCATATAGACTTTAGGATTATTTGTTCTAGTTCTGTGAAAACTGTCAGTGGTAATTTGATAGGGATAGCATTAAATCTGTAGATTGCTTTGGGTAGTATAGCCATTTTAACAGTGTTAATTCTTCCAGTCTAAGAGCATGGGATATATCTTTCCATTTCTTTGAATCACCTTCAATTTCCTTTACCAATATTTTATAGTTTTCAGCATATAAGTCTTTCACCTCCTTGGTCAGGTTTATTCCTAAGTTGTTTTTTTCTTTTTTTGATGTTCTTTTAAAAGGGATTTTTTAAAAAAAATTCCCTTTCTGATATTTCATTGTTAGTGTAAAGAAATTTAACAGATTTCTGTATGTTAACATTGTATCCTGCTACCTTGCTGAATTTGTTTATCAGTTCTAGTAGTTTTTGTGTGGAGTCTTTAGGGTTTTGTATATATAGTATCATGTCATCTGCATACAATGACAATTTTACCTCTTCCCTTCAAATTTGGATACCTTTTATTTCTCTTACTTGTCTAACTGCTGTGTCGAGGACTTCCAGTACTGTGTTGAATAGATCTGACATTTTATTAAATATGAATCTGTGTGGGAAGGGACATAAATACCCAATAACAACTATCATGAAGCTGAAGGAAGGGAATAAAAAAGAATATATTAAATACTATACACCACAGTACTGGATTTTAAAGAAACTCAGAATAGTTCCCAAAGGTTCTCATTTGTTGGGTGGCAATGAGAGAAAAGAATTTATGTAAAATGTAGCATTGAAAAGGGCCTTCTGTTCACAGTTCCATGTGATCAGATTTGTTCATCTGCCGTCACTGAGAGTGTAGACCTTAGTAATAATGGGTAATGCAGGTGTCTCTTATTTTAATGTAAACTCACTATAAGAAATTCTTAATAAGATGATGGTGTAGAATGTGACTAAATTTTGTCCTCCTTAAAAAAGTGACAATGTTGAAAATTATCTCTGACAAAAGGTTGGAGGATGATTATAAAAATGCAGATGTGCATTTCCTGGTATTTTCTATGGTTAGATAAAGAAGTAGGAGAGAGGCCTCTACCTGGAGTTAACAGGTGTGGTGGTGTCTGTTCAGAGGCCAGGAATCATTTAACACTCTGCCAAAAACAATCAGAAGGGGGAAAATGAAAGTAAGGAAACCAGGGGTAAAGAGAATAAGGGCGCATGAGGAGAAAGAACATCTGATAAACAAACTTTCACAAGGGTCCATAGAACAGTAGAGACGAAAGGAACTCTGGGAACAGGTGTGAGGGTAGCACTTTGGAGATCGTAGAACTTTGGTGCCAATGGGAACCTGAAAAGGCAGTGAGTAAACCTCCCTCATTTACAAAGGAGAAAACCGATGCCTGGAGAGGTTGCTGTGACCACTACCTACATATATTCACATTCATTTTTATTAGCTTCAATTGCCCAACAGTTATACTTTTTTGGCTTTTTATATAAATTTTTGCATGTGAGCTATGGATAGAGTGCAGGCACAAAATCTCCATCTACACTGACTAAAGAAATCAATGGAAAATAAGATTCTAAACAACTTAATTTTATTAGTTTTCTGAAAACATATATTATTTCAAGTAAGGGATACATAGTGTTGTGGGAATAACCAGTCTCTTAGGCTAGTATTATTAGTAATTTTTTCCTAATTATGGAAAAAAGATTTTTAAAATGAAGATATCTGTAACCCAGAGAAATGTTCACTGTTAACATTTCCTTCCACAGTATTTCCTTTTAATATCTCACAAAATTGAAATCATATGCATCTGTGATTTAATATTCCTTTCCAGTTAACAGTTTCTAATGCTGGATTTTTATCTTATTTCAACTTTATTTTATTGGTATCACAAAAAACATTGTAATGAATCTCATTCATTAATTCATCAAATAGTTTTGAGTGCCAAATATTTTTGAGTTACAAATATTTGGAAAAAGTGTCTAACCCTAAGTGGTTACAAACCTCACTACCAACTTCCTGCCTCCTCTTCCCCCCCAGTTTCATTCCAGGCCTGACCCTGGGTGGCGAAGTTCAGGTCTCCTATGCCAGATCTGTTTCTAAAAATGTTAAAAAAGGAGAAAAAGTGATTTGGAAAACTGTGTTATCTCTGAACAAAGCCATGCTTGCAATCCGTTCATCTTGCTGTAGATTAATGTTTCTTATTTGGAGTGTTAGCCACTTGATATTGACTTTCTGTCTATATAAATTCTTGCTGTGCCAATCCTAATGTCCTCCAAGGTACGCAGATGCCTCAGGCTAACTAGGGATCTCGTGCATGAAAATGCAAAGGAGAAAAGCGTGTTAATATGCTTCAAAAATATCACCCCAGGCATATATACCTGCCTGTTTCTCTCTCTCTCTCTCTCTCTCTCTCTCTCTCTCTCTCTCACACACACACACACACACACACACACACACACACACACACACACACACACACACACACACACACACACACACACACTCTCTCACTCATGCTTGCATGGCCAGAGAGAACATTACTTGGCTCCTCTCAGGGCTTGGGAGACCTGCATTTACAATATCCTTTATCCCACAGCCCTGAGCTATTAACCTAAGTATAACATGATTTAATTAACATGTAATGTTGATTAACATGCATTAAGAAGGACTACAATACTTGAGTGACAGAGCCACTGGTATTATGTTATTTAAAAGCAAAACGCTAGTACCTTGATAGTACCCTCTCAAGTGCAACGAGACCACCGATTTTTCCGTGCCACTTTTGCATTTACCATAATCATTCGTTGTCTGGGTATGCTATGGAGAGCAAATCAGCTCGTTAGTCCATAAACTCTAAGGTAAATATATCATTTCAATAATCTTGTCTTATGGAGAAAAATAGAGAGCGCCAACTTAGACTGGGGGCTCAGTTTTTGGAAAAAGTGACAATTGAATAGACACCTGAAGAATGAGTAGGATTATCCCCAAGGAGACAGGGGAAGGATGTTCCAGAAGGAGGGGACAAACTTTGTACTGTTCTGATATGGGACAAAGGTTAGTGAGGCAGGAATGAAACGTAGAATGAGGTTAAAATTAGGAAGTAGGTAGGGGCCAGGCAAAGCTGGGCCTTGTGAGCCAAAGAACAGGGTTTGATTTATTCAAGATGCTGCAGAAAATCATTGACGTTTTTTAAGCTGGGAAGAACAATTTGTGCATACATTCTTGCTTGTCTTTCAGAAGATATATTTAGGATAGATTTCTAAATGCGGATGCCTGGGCTTAAAGATATAACTATTTTTAAGGCTCTGGTATTTCAACCAGTATTCATACCAATTCAATTTCCTATCAATAGTGTATGAAAGAGTGTCCATCTCGCTAACCCTCAATAGCATTATCATTGAAGAAGAATTCTGCCATTGAAGAAAAGCAGTGTTGTGTTATTTTGTCATTATATTACTAGGGAATCTGAACATTTGTTAATATTTATTAATAATTTATATTTCTTTTTTCCTAAATTATCCATGGCCTTGTTTCTTTTTTTTGGTGGTGTGTGTGGTATTTATCTTACTGATGTGACATAGCTTTTTATATTTAAAGATTATTACCCTAGTTCTTATTTCTTGCATATATATATATATTCTCCCAGTTTGTTTGCCTTTTAATTTTACTTGTACAGCCTTCCTCACCTTATAAGAGTAATTTGTTATCAAAAAAACATTATTGTAAGTTGAAAATGGAGCTACTATTATTTTAAATTAGAAAAGGTGATTTTACATATTTATATATATATGAATATATATATTCATATATATGAATATATATATTCGTATATATATATTCATATATATATTCATATATATGAATATATATATGAAATACACCATATATATATGAAATACACCCATAAATGAAAAACACCAAGTCTCATTGAAATAGACCTATTTTACTTCACTAGTTTACAGTACATGTGATAACACAACATAAATTTCTATTCACTAATTTCTGTATAATGTGCTGTTCACCTGCATTCCTGAAGGTTTTTATAGTTATTCTGTACATCACACTTAAGACTATATTCTCAAACAAAGCATACATACAGTATTCAAAGTTTATGTAATTCAACCTTTAATGCAAAATAGAAACATAAAACCAAACTTTAAACAAATAAAAGCAAGACTTTCAGGAGCACGTGCATGAACTTGTTATTGCTACATACTAGCAAACCAGGAACACTCTGAGGTGGGAGTTTAGCAGGATACCCCAACTCTATATAACTGTGAAGTCACCCTCTCTAAACTGGTCCTAAAAAAAACTGAATTGGTCCTCTTTATGTGAAGAAAGTGGGGAAAAGGGTATTAGAAGAAACTCCTTATAAAGTATAAAAGTTGTAACCCTAATGGGCGTATTTTAAAATAGGTCTATATTTGTTTTTGACATATAGGATACATAAATTTTTATATAGTCAAATTTATCACTCTTTTCTGATAAAAATTATTGCTTTAGAGCTTAGGATATTTTTCTCCACACTAATATTACAAACATTCACCTATATTTTCTTCTACCTTTAGAATAATGATTTTCAGTTTATATATATGTATTATTTAAGTCATTTGGAGTATTTTAAAGTGTGGAGTGTAAGGTAAGGATATGATTTGATTTATTTTTTAAAGAGACAAAAATTCCACACCAACCTGTTGAATAATCCATGCCTTCTGTATTTACATAATATTTCTTAAAGCAGAATCTGGAAAAAGTGATATGCTGATCAAGTCAGACATTACTTGTCTAGTGTCAGTTGGGGTTGGGGAAGAATTAGGGGTGCTGCGTGGGGTCTTTCTTTGGGTGGTGGTAAATCTCTGAAACATGGCCAAGTTGATGTAAACCATTCCTCACAGCCCACTACTCTTCCTTTTCCCTCTTTTCCTTGACACCTCAGTTCCTTGCCTTCTCTTTGCAGTTTGGCAGATAAATTCATGGTATAACCTAAGTTGTATGGAAATAACTATTTGGGTCTTCTGGGCGTCCCTCCAACTCCCAACCCCAAACCACTGGCCCCCAGACCATCTCCCCTGCCTATTAGTTATTCAGCTGGGGGGGAAATAAGGTAAATAAAACTGTTCTGAAGGGAGTATAGGGCCAAGGGTTAAATTCTAGGCAAAACCAACGTAGAATGAGAGAGAATATCTGTGTACAAAAATAAAAATGATGGCTAAAAACTTTGTAGAAAAATGTGCAGTTAGGGTTAGTGACTTCTTTCCTAAAATGTAAGTTTCCTTTTATACATATATGATGTTTTCCTTGAGTGGCCTCTGTGAAGTATATAGAATTATGCAGTCCTCTATTTTACAGATGACTTAAAAAAAAAGATGATTTACTTAAAGCTATTCATTGTTAGAATTCCTGGTCCCGCATTCAAACCAGGCATGTCTTGATTTTTTTCTGACATCTTTTAATCCCTCTGCTCGATTTTAATGGAATATATTTATCCATACAATTAAAATGAGTTTAAATTATTTTGTGATGTCTCTTGAGATAACCAAAATCTCTCTGGGATGTATTAGAACCAGGGCTATGAAATGCTATGTTTCTTCCACAGGTGTACATCATAGAACTCCTATTCAAGTACCACCCATTTCTAAATTCTAACTTAGAGACCAGCTGTGAAAGATTGTTGAATTGGATTAGAATCCCCAAATTTCTTGGACAAGTGTCTTCCGGTGATTTTCAGGTATATATGTCCAAAGAGAATCAGAGTAGGAAGTTTTGGCTGATAGGTCTTCCTTCTAAACTCCTATGGACAAAGGTCATTAGAGAAAATATGTGAATCTATTAAGTATGCTTATCTCTGAGACTTTCTTAATCCACATATGAGGATCTTCTCCTTAGATCTAGAATTACAAACTAAGAAAGATAACCTTCTCCTTACACAAATTGGTAGTGTTTTTGCCAAAAAGGTAATGGGTGGTCCCGTTCTTTCTGAAGTCCTGTTTGTGCACGTATGGAATGAGGAATTCAGCATATTTCCGCAATTTGTTTCGCTGACAGATTTTAAAAGGTATTAACACCATTTTACCGATCTTGCCAATTAAAAAATTAATGCTCCTCCAAGACTTTGCCGTTCCGACGGTGACTCTAGGCAGGTACGAGGCACACGAAAGCAGGCGTCGGCCGGGCAGTGCCCGCAGCCGCGGGTCCGAGCTGACGATGCTGCGGGTGCCGGATCTTTGTGCGCTCCGCTCCCGGCTCCCGCGTGCCCGCATGTACGTAGCTTTCACGTGTGTGTTGATATGAAGTGCATGTGTGGATATGTAAGAATATGCTCAAATTTGGGGAGAGGCGCGGAGCACAGGACGGCGGGAAGGTGGGTGTGGGCGTGCACGGCGGGCCGGGCCGGGAGGGAGCCCGCGCCGAGCCCGAGCCCGAGCCCGCAGCGCGGCCGGCCGGCGGGCCACACAATAAAGCCCGGGGGCGGCGGGCGGGCGGCGGTGAGGAGGCCGGGCCGGCGAGCGGCCGCCCCGCTCAGCCCGCCATGTGAGCGGCGCTGCGGCCTCGCAGGACGCAAACTTTCCCGGCGGCGGCGGCGCCTCAACTCCGCGCCCGGCCACGGCCCGCCGCTCGGCGAGGAGACACCGTAAGTGCGGCGGCGGGGCCTCAGCGCTTCCCTCGCCGGGTGCTTGCGAGTTTCTGTGGTGGAGGCTTGTAAACATGGCGCCCCTGAGGCGCGGAGCCGGAGCGGGCAGGCCGGGTCCGCGGAGCCGGGGAGCCAGGGAGGAGGCCGGGCCCGTGGAGCCGGAGGTGGGGAGGTCGGGGAGCCGGGGCGGGCGGCAGGGAGGCCGGGTCCGCGTAACCGGAGGCGGGGAGGCCGGGGAGCCGGCGCGGGCGGCAGGGATGCCGGGCCCGCGGTGGCTGGGAGGCCGGGAGACCGCAGCCCCCCCGCTCTTCGCCGGCCCTGGCCCGGAGGAGGCGGCGGCGGCGGCGGGAAGGAGGCGGCGCGGGCGGCGGGCCGGGCGCGGAGGGGGAGGGCCGGGCGCGGCGGCGGCGGCGAGGACCGTCCGGAGCATAATGGTGGGAGACTCGGCCTCGGTGGCGGGGCGGGGGCGGGGGCGCGGGCGGGGTGTCCGAGGCGGGGTGTTTGTGGAGCTCGGGCCCGGCTGCAGCTTCTCGGGCCGCGGGCGTGACCGCTGCTCGCCCCCTGCAAACAGCGCCGAGTGAACGGCGGAGCTTTGTTTGCGTCGGGCAGGGGCCTGTTGGTCTGCGGGGGTTCGGCTGCGCACCCCGCCTTCGGCCGGCCAGGGAAGGGCGGCCCTGCAGGAGGAGGAGGCCCCGCAGGAGCAGGACGGCGCGGGGCCTTCACGGGCCGCGAAGCCGGGGAGTCGCGTGAGCGCCGCCCGCCGGGCCGGTCCTCCCCGCGCGCCCAGGCCTCGGGGCCAGCGGTTCGGCTCGGGGTCCGCCGGGACGCGGCCCTGTGAGTTTGGGGGCGGGTGGGGGGCGGGCGTCTGCCTTGACGGCTAGTTGTTGGGAGCGAAGGCCGCGGCTGGGCAGGGTGGTCCCCAAGGGCCCAGGCGAGGCCTGGTCCCTGGGGCTGGTAACGGGCGGCAGCGAGGCCTCCGCCTCCTCTGCAGATCCTCCCGGGCCCCCAGGACCGCCTAAGTGTCCGCCACCCATCTCGCCGGGCGTCCGGAGGGGAGCTAAGCTGGGGCGCAGCAGCCGGCCTGGGACCCCCAACTTCCGCGTGGACTGTCCCCTTACGCTTTTCTGGCCCAGCGCTGGAGGCGCTCACGGTGTGTCCGTGGTGCCCGGTGTTATGTACGGTGGGGGTGTGATACCCAGTGTGTCCGTGGTGGTCGGTGTTACATACCGTGTGGTCATGGTGCCCGGTGTGTCCGTGGCGCCTGGTGTTATATGCTGTGTGTCGGTGTTGCCCAGTGTGCACCTGGTATGTGGTGGGGCATGATTCCTAGTGTGTCCATGCTGCCTGGTGTGTCCGTGGTCTCGAATGTGTGCCTGGTGTTGTATACTGTGGGAGCATGCATGATACCCGTTGTGTTTCTGGTGCTCGGTGTGCACCTGGCACTTGGTGTTATACATGGTGGGGATATCATACCTGGTGTGGGCATGGTTCCTGGTGTCACATATGGTGTGTGCATGGTACCTAGTTTGTCTATGGTGCCTGGTGTTATATACGGGTCCACATGGTTCCCGGTGTGGGCATGTCATACCCGGTGTTACATACTGTGTGTTCATGGTGCTTCGTGTGCGCTTGTGGGGTGTGTACATAGTATCCGGGGTCCTGTGAACTCAAAGCAGGTACCCTGTTGAGGGATGGGTGCCTGAAGGTTGGAGGGGCCTGCTTGGGTCAGATTTTTAGAGGCCCACAGGGCTTACTGAGGTTTAGGTCCTGGGTCCTCTGGTCTGCCTCACCCAGGTGTTCTGCATCCTACAGTAAGCGGTGTCCTGTGGAAACGAGACTGCTTAAAAATAATTTAGTCTGTTTAAGAGCATAAAGTAAAACGTTTTTCTTTTAAACCGAGAAATGTAGTGGTTGTACCTTAGTAATTATGGGATGCGTAACCTTTTCAGGCTTTTGGGTCATTGATTCTAATTAATGGTTTGAAGTTAGCAGAGAGATAGTCTTCGTTGTCCTTTAAAAGTTTGAGTGCTTTCTGGTAAGCAGGGTCACCTTTGTGACTTTTCTGAATTCTAACTTGAACAAGCAGGAGATAAAATATGAATTTTGTACAGGCATGTTATTTTCTTTGTCTTTAGCGTTGATTAGTCATTATTTTGGTGGACTCTTCTTTATAAGATGGCCAAGTTAGAGAATCAGAGGTCAGCAAATATGGTCTGTGATTATGACATAATCAATAAAATATTTTTCTTGCTTAACTCCATGCATGATTGACAGAGGATCTCTATTGTGGTACTTTTTCCCTGTAGATGTTCATATGTTTCCCCTTAGATGTTGTTCATATGAAAATGGAATCTCCCTTTTACATTTTGTAATTGGGCAGTTTATTTTTTCAGTTACCTGTTGCAAGGTGGTTAAATAAACATATGTAAGTGCTCCCAGCTTTACAAAGAAAGATCAATTAAAATGTTAAAATTATCTCCTTAGTTCCTATGCATTGTTCTTAGGATATCATTACGTTGATACTTTGAGTGTATGGCATCTTGCATGTTTCCGTGAATTGACCTGTGTTTTTTTGAACTCTCACCTTTTTGTAACAGTATCCACTTTTCCTTTAAGGGTTGTTCAGGTGGTGTATAACAGAGACATTCATACCCTTTGGCATACCTAAATTGAGACACTGATTGAAGCTAATTAAGAATTGTAACATTTGTAATAAAGTATCAAATACTGTCCTACTGTTGCTTAAAGCCCTGAACCTCTGGTATCAGATTTTGTGTACCTACCCCTACCATCCTTCAATTGAATTCGCCATAGAAAAAATTTAAGCCAAGAGGCTGTATCTGGAAAAAAGGAGAAAATGTTAAGGAGAAGAGTCTGACTTAAAGAAAAAAAAAAAGTTTCACTGTTTGAAAACCTTAACTTGGACTTAACGTTGAATTTTTTACAGGTTGATTAGATTTTTGTAATTTGATTGGAGGTAGTATAGCAACATGAGTTTGAGGCCAGGTGACTTGGGTCTGAATCTCACCTCTGTCATTACTAGCAGAGTGATCTTGGGCAAATTATTTAAACTTGCCATGCCTGGTCTCAATTTACCCATCTGAAAAACAAGGAGTTTAATTGCTATCTGTATCTCTTACCTGAAGACTTTCAGTTACTTTGTTTCAGTGGCATTGTCAACATTTCAAAACAATAGTAAATCTGCTTTCGTACAGTGATTCTGTGAAGATCAATAGTGGTCTGAAGGTCCTCCGTATCATCAGTGGTCTGTCTTCCTTTGGTCTTGATTTTTGAAATGTTTTTGTATCCACAAGTTTATAACATAAATGAGTACCATGATGAAAATAGGCATCATATATTGTATGTTTACCAAGTGTCAGCCATTGTGCAAAGTTCTTTACATACACTATCCCACTTCTAAAAATCATACACATGATCATCTTAAAAGCATGGCAGGGCTTCCCTGGTGGCGCAGTGGTTGAGAGTCCGCCTGCCGATGCAGGGGACACGGTTTCGTGCCCCGGTCCGGGAAGATCCCAGATGCCGTGGAGCAGCTGGGCCCGTGAGCCATGGCCGCTGAGCCTGCGCGTCCGGAGCCTGTGCTCCGCAAGGGGAGAGGCCACAGCAGTGAGAGGCCCGCGTACCGCAAAAAAAAAAAAAAAAAAAAAAGCATGGCAGTCTTCCTTTTAATTGTGTAAGGTCCCACCTCCTTGTAGCACACCCACACCCCTCAACACACATACATACTCTCTATAATAAGAAGTGAGTGAACTATCAATAGTAGTTTTTTGAGAGAATATGATCCATATAACATACAGGCTTGAGAATCTCTGTGATAAGAGGTGAAATGATAGAAATGAACATAATGGAAGGGAGATACAAATTGAAATCTAAATACCCAGCAGTATGATGTAATATCTCACATGTACTATCTTAAACATATGTGCTGCCTTAAGGAAAGATCTTTGTGTGTGTGTGTGTGTGTGTGTGTGTGTGCCTATTACTGATTTTCCGCTTAGAAAATTCTTGGAAAGCTATTTACAGGCATACCTCAGAGATACCATGGGTTCTGCTCCAGACCACCGCAGTAAAGGAGATATCACAATAAAGCAAGTCATGTGAGTTTTTTGGTTTCCCAATGCATATATAAGTTATATATACACTATACTGTAGTCTGTTAAGTGTGCAGTAGCATTATGTCTAAAAACCAGTGTACATACCTTAATTAAAAAATACTTTATTGCTAAAAAATGCTAACCAACATCTGAGCCTTTAGTGAGCTTTAGTAGTCACATCAAAGATCACTGATTACAGATCACCATAACAAATACAGTAATAATGAAAAAACTTAAAATGTTGCAAGAATTACCAAAATGTGACACAGAAACACAAAGTGAGCCAATGCTGTTGGAAAAATGGCACCAGTAGACTTGCTCAATGCAGGGTTGCCACAAACCTTCAGTTTGTGAAAACAGTATTTGTGAAGGCCTGTAAGGTGAAGTGCAATAAAATGAGGTATGCCTGTAGTGTGTATTGTGAAAATGCTGTACAATATTTGATATCAAATTACTTACAAATGCAAATAAACAGTATGCAAAATTTAAAAAATATTTATTTGGAAATTAAGAAAATATTTGTAGAGACCATTATGTATTTAGTAGGGAAATTTAGCAAATTGTTAGGCTTAGGTATTCAACTCAATTTTACAAATCTAATTTATGTTCAACTAGTAAATATTTAGACATTTTTCATTGTATTTTGGGGGTTTGTTTTCTATTCATCAATACATAATGGCTAATCATTTGCCTAACTTCATGTGAAATTAAAGAAATAGACAAAGAGATTAATAGAAATGACAAAGGTAATGGAATACTGTCATATCAGCATTTTTTTTTTTTTTTTTTTTTTTTTTTGCGGCGTGCGGGCCTCTCACTGTTGTGGCCTCTCCCATTGCGGAGCACAGGCTCCGGACGTGCAGGCTCAGCGGCCATGGCTCACGGGCCCAGCCGCTCTGCGGCGTGTGGGATCTTCCTGGACCGGGGCACGAACCCGTGTGCCCTGCATTGGCAGGCGGATTCTCAACCACTGCACCACCAGGGAAGCCTCCACTTGAGGATTTTTAAAAACAACTTTGTTATGATTAGTAATTCTTTTTTTTTGTTCTCCTGATACTATCTAAGCATTTAAATGAAAGATAGTCCCACTTAAAATCTTTAATATTTTTTCCTAATTTGACCTGCTTGTGTGCTAAGTAAACTTAAAATAGAATTTAAAGAAGGAAGACTCTTCCTTCCTATCCAAGCATTTATCGTGTAAACAAAAGAAAGATATATACAAATAGTTAGAAATGGATTTGTTTTGAGAGCTTGTTACTTAATACCAACTTTCACAATTGGGATTTAAAATGCTATATTTTAAAAATGAGGAAGATACTGTGGTGTATTACAAGATAATCTGTCATAAATACATTGTACTTTGATTATGTACACACATTATGTCCCTTTAGAAGTCTTTGTAAGCAGTTTTTAGAAAGCTGTTTTTCATTGTAAAGGTATTGCTTGTGGCAGCACCATTGTTTGTAAAGGAAGGTGTCATTGAGCACCTACTATCCTAGGCATTTTACATACTCCTTTTAGTTCTCACAGTAGCATAATGAGGGAAGTATTTATTATAGTATGATTATATGATAAATTACAATATTATACAGCACAGTTATAAGTATTACATAACTTATAATAGACCCTAGTGCCTGGGGTCACACAGAACACATGATCAAAGGGGTATTTGAATTCACGTCTATGATTAGCAAACCTATACTCCATTAAAAAAAAATTATTTATTTATTTATTTACTTCCTCCTTCCCTTCTTTCCTTCCTTGGGTCTTCGTTGCTGCGCTGGGCTTTCTCTCATTGCGGCGAGCGTGGGCTGCTCTTTGTTGTAGTGTGCGGGCTTCTCATTGCGGTGGCTTCTCTTTGTTGCAGAGCACGGGCTCTACGTGTGAGGACTTCAGTAGTTGTGGCACGTGGGCTCATTAGTTGTGGCTTGCAGGTTCTAGAGCGCAGGCTTAGTAGTTGTGGCGCGTGGGCTTAGTTGCTCCATGGCATGTGGGATCTTCCGGGACCAGGTTTCGAACCTGTGTCCCCTGCATTGGCAGGCGGATTCTTAAGCACTGTGCCACCAGGGAAGTACCCCTATACTGCACTTGGCTGCTCTTGTCTCCCTAAAACTCACCAACTTCTTGGATCTTTGTACTCATACACTGTCACCTTACAAGTATACATTTATGTCTGCAAAAGTATGGAATAGTAAAGGAACGTGAAACTATGCTCACTCTTCTTTCAAAAGTAGGAGATGGAAAGAAAATATTAGAAACCTCCTGGTAATCAGAACATCCCATACATAAAATTCTGGTTAATTCCAGTTTCACTGGTAACGACAGCTTGTAACCTAAGAACAAGCATAAATAATTGGCTCATTTTCCTGCTGTAACTATTAGCAACTCACATGATGAAGATAACTTGCCACAGGCTGTGTGGGGGGAAACTTACAATCATTATTTTAATACTTATGTATAGGAGAGAAATGTTTGAAAATATTTGAAATTAACTTTACCACTAAAGTTTTTGTGTTGCATGAGAAGGGGCAGTCATTGTCTTGAGGAATCTTTTAGTATTCCCTCTGTTGGATAAGTTCACTTTGGATTGAAATAGCTAATTTCTTGAAAGTTACTCTAAGTGCTGAGGCTTCAGGAGTCAGTAGGTGTTTATTGTCTAAAATAAAATAGTGTGAAGCATATGGTGAAGTGAGACATAGATCAACAGAGTTGTAGCATGCCCAGGTTCAGATTGTGTTGATGCTCATCAGCGGGGATATTACATAAGGTTTTCTCATATTTAATAGTTATAGAAAGATTTTTTTAAAAAAGTCTTTTAATAAAGGCTAAAAGTATGTCAGCTTGAAAGCTATTATGAACGCTTTATTTTTTTTGTAGATTCTTGATTTATCTGCTTGTTGATTGCTTTTCTGTCTCAAAACTGTATCTGAAAAATGCTGTTAGGGAGATCAAGTTCTTAATTTTCAGCTGAGTTTTGACATGGAGGCCTTCTCAAATTAGTATTGAATATAAATACTTAAGCTGGCCAGTACTTGTGGTAGGAACAAGTGAGATTGATTTATTTGGGCTTGCCATTGATACCATATTTACAAGGTTTTGGAGCATTTTATTTACTATTAGAGATGTTATCTTTTTAAATTGTAGAGGATATAAAGTTTAAAGTGGTTTATTTTTCTATTGCACTTATAATTTAACATTTCTTTTATGTTTAAAAATGCCACACTTAGTGTAATGTCAAAACACCTGATCATTTATTTTGAAATAACATATTTTCTTATTCTGCACATATATTTTCTACACATACAGCTCTGAAGAAGCCTCTCGATTGTGATGAGTGTTCGTGTTAGATTGTTTTAGTTAAGAAACTTACACTTGAGTAATTTGAAAGTTAAATTTTATTTTCTTATGATTATTAAAATAAACCTAGCTTTAGTCTCAGTTATTTCCGAGTGAATTAAAAGTTGAACAACCACCAATCCAGTTTAAAGTTAGACTTTCTCTTGATTCATTTGCGTATTTTAAACAAATGCTAACCAAAAAGATACTGTTGTAAGCCTTGAAATAGTACTTGCATCTTATTCTTTTAAATAAATTCTTTGGGATTTTGGATGACACATGGGAAGCTCTTGATGGTACACTGGTTCTCAGTCATGACTGAGCATCTGAATTACTTTTTTTTTTTTTTTTTTTTTTTTGCGGTACGCGGGCCTCTCACTGTTGTGGCCTCTCCCGTTGCGGAGCACAGGCTACGATGCGCAGGCTCAGCGGCCATGGCTCACGGGCCCAGCCGCTCCGCGGCATGTAGGATCTTCCTGCACCGGGGCACGAACCTGCGTCCCCTGCATTGGCAGGTGGACTCTCAACCACTGTGCCACTAGGGAAGTCCTACTTTTTTTTCTTAACAAAAGCATTAAGTCAGAATCTCTGGGGATGGGTCTGGGCTCTATTTTAAAGTTCCAGTTGGGATTTTTTTCTTTTTTTTCTTTTTGTGATACGCGGGCCTCTCACTGTTGTGGCCTCTCCCGTTGTGGAGCACAGGCTCCGGATGCGCAGGCTCAGCGACCATGGCTCACGGGCCCAGCCGCGCCGCGGCATGTGGGATCTTCCCAGACCGGGGCACGAGCCCGTGTCCCCTGCATCGGCAGGCGGACTCTCAACCACTGCGCCACCTGGGAAGCCCAGTTGGGATTTTTTTTAACTTTTAAAGTTACAAATTTTTATATTTTTAAGTAGGCCAAGTATATGTGACGACTTCTAGAAAGTTCTTTTTGTAATGGTTTATAGAAAATGATGTACTCTACAACCTTCAGCTCTCTGTCTCAGAAATTATTTTTCAGGAATCTTATTCTTGAAGGTTCCTACACAGGATAATCAAAATAGCCTGAAAAATAAATATATCCCAGGAGAAAACCTCAAGTCTTTTCAGGTTCCTCAGAAATGCTCTGGTATTGTTACTCTGCTGATGGTCAGGGAAGGTGGATAGCAAAGGTGGGGTTGGTTGGTGTTTCCTAATGGTCCTGCATTGTGTCTGAGGCAAATGATGTCCGGGGGTAGGCTGCCACCCAGTTCAGTGTCTCTGAGATTTCCTGTAGTTTGAGCAGCGGCCAAGTGTTCCTGCAGGTTGTGGAGTAAGCTTGTGACCCTGACAGGCATCAGAAGCACTTGGATGTCTTTCCCTGGGCGATTATGCCAGCCATGGTGAAGTTGTGCCTGCAGGTGATAGTGGGGCCATCTGAGGAGGTTTTCCTGGCACTGCTGTTTAGCAACCTGGGTATCCTTGGCTTTTGTCTGGATTTTAGGTGATCCTTGATATTCCTACAGATTGTGGGTGTCATTTCCACTTACAGGTTGTTCCCCAGAGATAGGGCCAGAGCAGGAGCAGATTCATTGTCTAAGCTGAGTACCAGAAGATTCTGAGGGAAGAAGCCTGTGAGCTATGAGATTCACTGTCCCTCCAGTCACTGATGGCCAGTATCTGTGTTCTCTCCTGTTCTTGCACTTCTCCCTCAGCATGCTGAGGCTTCCCAGTGGTCTTCCTGAGGACCTGTGGAGAGCCTGAGAATTTGCACGGGTTTCTCTTCCTTCCTCTCTAGTGCAGAATCCATCAGTCTTCGGAAGTCAGGGCTTTAGAGGAGGAGTGGCCTGGAGAAGCCTCATTTGACCTGGTGCTGACTGTTGGTCTTCAAGTTCTGAGCAGGTCGTTCACTCTTCCAGCCGGATGCCATAGCCTCCTCTGCAGGCCGTGTCCCATTGGCATCAGTCCTCTCGCTTTTGTCTATTTTAAAGTGTGTTAAGTCAGATTGTCTTAAATAAACATAAATTTCTCAGTTTTAGATTACCAGATATGTTCAAGAATTGGTTGCTCTTGTCAGAACTGCATTTTAAAATAGAATATTCCTATAAAATTGGACCTTGCAGGATAGAGTGGAAAATGTTAGATGGGTATACTATTACAAATTATTTTATATACTCTTTGTTCCTAAGTAGAGGTACTATTTCATAGAATGATTCTAAATATTATAATAATAGGGAGGGAAGAGGATCTGACATCTGATTCATAGGGAAAGTAATTGACTAAAAAATTTGAATTCTACCAAATGAAATGCTGAGCTGAAAACTGGTCACTGCAGTCTGCTCTGTCTCCTCAACTCAGGGAGACCACAGGCTCTGTTCCTGTTTTCTTTCCCTGCACTGTGGCCTGAAATCTGCTAACAGGCAGTATTCAGAGACAATTGTAAACCTCTCCTCATTCATTTTCCTTCTCCCAGAGCTTATGATCCTGTCATCAGGATATTTTGGAGTCTGTTCTTAGTCTAATTTTCTAGTCTTATCTCCTGTTCCCCTAAGTAAAACTTTTACTTCAGCCAATTATGTTTATTCTTTCAATAAGTGTTTTCTTTAATGCACAAGTAGTACTTTTATATTAATAATACTTTATAACTTTTGCTCAGGTATCCTCCTTTCCCCTCTGCATTCTGCCCCCAGTGCTGAAGTTAGCTTAAAATTTAATTTAAAATTTGTTGGCATTTGAGATCTCTATCAAGTTTCATCTTCTCCATCTTATTGCTATCCCACAGTGATCTGTCCCCTTACAGCATTTAAAGTTTGCCTCAACTAGTTCTTATTCTATTGCCTTTTATAATCATCTTATATTTATCTTACCTTCCTATAATTATCTTATTTTCCCAGTTCCTTGACCTGAGAACACTAACTTAAAATTTCTTTATAATACCTAGTACAGTGCTGTACATATAGTAGGTCACATAGTGCATGTAGGTAGACAAAAGAATGCCCCTTTATCTTTTCAGTGCCTACAATGTATAGACAAAACCTGAATTCTGGATGAATTTACCCTAAAACCTGCATGCTGGTAGAGGGAAACTACGGAGCTCATGACACTGTATGTAGGTTCTTGGAAACCAACATACATGGTCATCTGGGCTCTCAGACTTTCTCTGGTCAGTTCACCGTCCACTTTTCAGTAATGACTTACTAAACTTTCTTCACTTTCCTCACACCTCTCTACCCCCCATTACTCTTGTAGAGGAGTTTAGCCTCTTTTCAGAGAAGGAAGGCTTCCTGTGGGAAGTAAGTAACTTGCTTTACTCCAGATCTGCAGACATGCCTGCCCTCACATCTCTTTCTGTCATTCTCTTCACCTGTGTCTCTGTAGATCATCCCTTCCGAAACCTCTTACCTATCTCATTTGCATTCCCTTCTATACTTGCTCTCTTCGATTTTCATTTAGATATACTCTGACATCATCTCACCATTACAAAACAAACAAAACAAAAACAACAAAAATCTTTTCAGAACTCCACATCCACTGCTCTGGTTTTCTTTTCTCCCCTATATAATCTTTCTCCTTTCTGAACACTCATCCAAAGAATCATCTTTCTTTTTGTTTCTGTACTTCTTCCCAGTCCAGCTTCTACATTATCAGACGACTGAAGCTGTTCCAGGGAGGTGCTGTGACTGCCAAGTTGCTGAGTCCACCTGAGCCTTTCAGCCCTCCATTCTACTTGACTTTCAGCAGCCGAGAGGCACAGTTGACCATTCCCTTCTTGAAACACTTTTTTTTTTTGTAACGCCACACTCTTTTGCTTTTCTTTAGAACCTTTGGCTGCTGCTTGTTTACCAGCTGCTCTTCTACCGCCTAGAATGAAACATGAGGTGCCCCCCACTCTGCCCTAGGACTCCTTTCTTTCTTCACTACCTGCCTCCCTCCAGAGTCTCATCCCGACTCATGGTTTCACTTACCACCAACATGGGAATAATTATTATATCAGCTAAGGTGCTTTTAGCTGGAACTTACAGAAGAACTTGACTCAAACTGGCTAATGCAAACTTATTCTCTCATCTAACTGGAAGTCCAGAGAGAGGAAAGACTCCAGGTGACACAAGCAACGGCTCAAAGGACCATCTTTCCTTTGTCCAGCCCTCAGCATCAGCTTTATTCTCAGGCTAGTTCCCCTCAGGGCGGCAAGAAGGCTGCATCAGTTTTGGGCATCATATTAAGACCTAATGATATTTAGAGGGAGAAGAGGCCTTTTTTTAGGGCTAGGATTGGTCCTAAAAGTAGCCCTAGCACACTTCTCCCTCATTGAGTCACATAGCACTTGCTGGACTTGATGTCAGCTGATAAGGAAGATGGAATTACCATGATTGGTGCAGGCTAAATAGCTGCTGGGAGTCTAATCACTGTCTTCTGCTGAGAATTCTTCAGTGGCTTCCATTGCCCTTAGGTTAAAGTTTCAAATCCTTTATGAAAGGGTTGGCTTATGAAACTCCATGTAATCCGGTCCCTGTGTACTGTGCCGCCTGTGGTTATGGCCATGGCCATTTTTAATGCTTATGAGATGGGATTATTTCAGAAAACAATATGCCTTCATAAACCACAACTAATAATTATTTTCTTTTTTAAAGTTTCCTGGAGACTCACTCTCCTCCCGCTCCTTCCCACTGTTTGCTCCTTGGCCTCAAAATTCTTAACACAATGTCTGTCCTAGGCAGTCATTACTATCTATTAGAAATGTGAAATGAGACCAGACTTTTTTTTTTTTTTTTTTTGGTACACGGGGCTCTCACTGTCGTGGCCTCTCCCGTTGCGGAGCACAGGCTCCGGACGCGCAGGCTCAGCGGCCATGGCTTACGGGCCCAGCCGCTCCGCGGCATGTGGGATCTTCCCGGGCCAGGGCACGAACCCGTGTCCCCTGCATCGGCAGACAGACTCTCAACCACTGTGCCACCAGGGAAGACTTTTTTGACAGTACTTGTCAAGATGATGGGAAACATGTTTTACCCTAATTAAAACTCAAAGTACTTTAGAAACAGACATTGTATTAAAATAAGTATTTGGCAACTTAGCTATAGGAAGTGCTGGATTTATTTGCAGACATCAATGTCTGCTATTGCTTGTGTCTGCTGTACACATTTCAGTGTGTAAGATAATTATAAGATTTCAGATTTTCTTGCATAAATAATACTTTATACACTGTCAAAGATATTATAAGCTTTGTGATGTTTATTATAACAGTTCCAATAAGACAGTATGAACAACAAGACAGGAATGTGTGTTCCCCAGTCCTACCCAGAGGCCATTGCAGCCTAAATGCCCGCTGTTCTGGATGTTTGACGTTAGTGCAGGAGGAGTGCCACATGTTCTCACCCGTCCTGTGTATTTACTTTAATCTAGAAAGTGGTTATGTAATTTCTAAGTTCTTTATTCTTTTGCTCTTTTATTATGGTAAAGTAGATGTAGTTAAGTGGGATATGCTCCTTTGTTGCAGTAAAATATCCTTGTATGGACTGCCAAATAATTGAGGGTTTAAACAGTTATCGATGATTCTCATGCATTCAGAATCCAAATAATGGAAAAGTTCAGTTGCAAACTTCGGTCTCATTTCATTAATTAAAGAGATGGTAATTGTAAAGGTAAATGTATTAGGAAAAAAGAGAGGTCAGTACAGACTGAGAAAGCACCTAGACCTTGTCTGTATAAGTGTGTTGTGATTATTAATGTGTGTGAAATATAAGCCGTTATTTGAGTTGTCTACCTTTTAAATTCATTCAGATGTTTATTGAGCAAGACATGTTTCTTTTAGTATAAACTGTTTGCATTGGATAAAATTGACTCATTTTATGTTGTCTCTCTTTGACCTTGAATATGTTCAGCATGGTGCTAATAAGTGCTCTAATTCATATTCCATCAGTTCTGAAGTACAGAATTGCTATTTGTCACTTTCTTCAGATTTCACATTTACCGTTATACAGTCTCCAAATTATGAGAGACTCCTCTTGAAAAACATTTTTTGAGAGATGAAGCATTCTGGTTAACTTAGCATGGGCTGGTAATAAATGAATGGCTAATTTAAAATAATTTTTAATACAAACATTATACGCCCTATTTCATAGATATCTAAGTTCCTATAAGACAGTGATTGGGTCAGTTTAAAAGCCTTATTAGGAAACGTTATGAGCTGATTATAGGGGCACAGTAATCCCTGTTCTACCATGCTGGTATTTATCCAGAGTTGGCTATCTCTAACTGGAACCATCATAAAAACCTTCAGTTTTCTTCATCTCCCTACTTAAAATGGTTTTCAGGATGTTTATAATGTTATAAAAATGGTATTCTCAAAACATTTAAAAAGTAAAGATCACATTTTGTTATAATTTCAGTCAATTTTTGTTATTCACTGAGTTATGTTCTATAAGGTCACCACAAACACTGAATCAGCCAATACTGACCCTTTACCCCAGGGGAAATGCAGGGTTCAGTACCTGCAAGCCTCTGGCCACAAATTTTTCTAAACCAGAATTTCCAATGAATAGGTTCATTTGCCAACATCCTGGTTAAAAAAACAAAAAAAACAACTCAGTGTCCAAACATGTTCTCCTACAGAGCACTTTTCCTGTAGAGGATTTGCCTGCAAATTTCATTTTTCACATAATATCACCTTTTGAAACCTGCAGGCCAGCTCTGGCTGAGGAGGGTTTAGCATTTTCCTGAACCCTGACGTGATTGTGAATTTCTGTGGCTTTCAGCCTCAGGACAGCGCTGCCCGCTGCACTTTTTATGGATCCAGGAACTTGGCAGCTTTCCTGTCTTCTCTGTGGACAGGTTCCTAGTTCTGGACGTTAGGATGGTTGAGTCTTTAGGAAGCACCTTAACTGGGCCTGAGCTGCGCTCACCAGACACACCAGGTGCATCCCAGCCTTTGAGGCCCAGGAGACAGGACACACCTCAGCACTGTGGGGGCCATTTTAAACAGCAAAAACACCAACTTAAAAAGCACAACAACTCCAGGCACATGGCCTACATAGAGTTGGAAAAGGACACTGCTTGACGGAGCTGGAACATGAGGGCAAAGCATTGCCCTGTCCCACCTCGGCTGGCGTGTGTGCCTGTCTGCCAGTAACTACCAGAAGGCCACGAGTGTTGACTCGGGGTCACAGATTTAGCAAGTAGGTGAATTCACAATGTGGAATCCACGAATAATGACAACTGACTATAGATGCACTACTAAAGTTCTGTGTCAGGGTTTTTATGATGATTTTCATTTTTGTGTGTTTTATTTCATTTTATAAAACAATAAATATTGTGCTGAAATTTCACGGCTACAAATGAAATATAAGAAAATTCCTCTTAGTTTTGAATTCTATTAATTGGACTTCTTTTTCCCTGTAATTTTATCTCTTTTTACAAGCTAGGTAGGGCTTAGTATATACTAGGCCCTTGGTAAATTTGGCTTTGAAAGAAGGATTAGGATTTTTTTTTTCCAGAAAACATTTTATATGATTAAACAAATTAAATGTACTTCAGAGAAATTGAGATTTTATGGGGGAAAAATGTACATTGTTTTGGTATGTATTTTTTAAATATTGAGTAAAGTGGTTGATACCAGGGGCGAAAACTGTAAAGGGAAAGATTGGCAAGTTTGATTACATAAAAACTTAAAACTGAAAAAAACTCATTATAAACAAAGAAGGAAACTGGGACAATATCGGCAACATAAATGATAACCCAAAGCATAGTATTCATCAGGTGTTCATAAAGAATTTTGAAGAATCATTAATAAAATGCCAAACCATATAATAGGAGATAGAGAACACAGTACTTTTCTAAAGAAGAGCTACAAATGTTAAAAAACAAAACAAAAAACTTGAAAGATGTTTGGCCTCAATGGCAATTTTAAGAAAAACAAAATAGGATACAATTTTTGCACTTTTGGTTTTGGTGAAAATTAAAACGAGATCAAAAAATCTAAAAAGGCTAACTAATAATCCATAATAATTATGACCTAAAAACACACACTTTAGTCAGAGGAGAGCATCTACCGTCTTCCACCATGACCGAGGTCCTCCCTGGGAGACCATCTGTCATGAGGGTGTTTATCTGATATTTTGGTGGACAACACATTTAAAACAGTTAAAAAAGGAACAAGGAATCCTTTGAGAAATGCATACTAAGAAGAGGTTACTGTGCCACTGAGTGTGAACACTGAGGGAGAAGGTAGAAAATTACAAAAATCAAGCACGTGAATGCAAAAAGCACGCCTGTTTGGTTTGCAGCAGTCAGTTTGCCCCCTAGGGGATATTTGGCAATGTCTGGAGACATTTTTGGAAGTCAAGCCTTGGGGGATACTCTTGGCATTTGATGGGTAGAGGCCAGGAATGCTGCTAACACCTTACGATGTACAGGACAGCTCCACAACGGTCATCTGGCCCACAGTAGCCCTGAGGTGGAGAAGCCTGGTGTAGGGGCAGGCAGGTCCTGTGTACCTCAGGGGCGTGTTGATGTACTGCTGCAGGTGATGCTGACCCTGGGTTGTTAAGAAAATGTGTGTTTGTTATATACAGCACGCCGGTTAAACAGGTGTGGACATTTCTAATACGTGTATGTTAGATTTCCAATCACATTGTTTAAAGAAATTTTTAATGCATAAAAAAATCACTTACTTGGAAGATCTTTATATCTTATTTTTAAGGATAAACTAGGCATTACTGTATTTAGTGTTTTAACTACATGAGTTACATCACTGTTACTTACTGGAAAATCTTTTTATCTTTTCATGTGATTGCTTTCTTTGTAAAAATTAATTAATTAGGCTGCGCTGGCTCTGTGTTGTGGCACGTGGATCTTTGTTGCGGCATGTAGGATCTTTAGTTGAGGCATGCGGGATCTAGTTACCTGACCAGGGATCAAACCCAGGCCCCTTGCATTGGGAGCACAGAGTCTTAACCACTGGATCACCAGACAAGTCCCCTTCACGTGATTACTTTCTCAACATAAATATGCTAATCACAAATATGATACATGCTTTAGCTTAAAGGCCCTTAAAGTTAAAATAGTTCTCTAACCTTTAGATAATGTGAAAACCATGTATTTGGAAGTATACTGGTGGATTATATTCATTTGGGAGGTAGCATATTTGTGAAATGGCGAATTTCTCATTGTTTGGTCTGAGTTTTCATAATTTTCCAGGATATGGTTCAGAGTACTTATTTAGTAAAAGCACAAAATAATTTGAGTCAAATTAAAAATTCAAAAAATACCTTTATATTACTCACTATTTTAGGTTATGTAGGCACAGATCTTTTCATTGGTACTGGGGAGTCAGTGGTATGTAATCTATCATTTCTTTGATATTTTTTGCTGGTAGGGGGAGGAGGATATAAAGGCTCAAGTTTGTTTTTTTAACTGAATTTTATAACTTACACTTAATCATTGTTTTTGTTATTAAGGATAAATTACTATGGACAGTAATGAACATTTGATACCTTTGTCTTGGGAATTTGAGGAAAATAATTTAGATTTAAAATATATGGCAAGATGTTAATTGTTGAAGCATAAGAGTTTCATATAATTCTACTTTTGTGTGTACTTGAAATTTTCCATAATAGTTCTTTTAAACATCTAGTAACAGTGAAAGCAGACAGGAGCTACTCCCTAGTGGGAAGGGAGCTGGTCTCAGGGAGGGAAGGGGAGACACATTTAAAAATAAATGATCATGGTTTGAAATTTCCTTTTAAGTTGAAAACTTTTAATAGAAGCTATAAAATAATCCTCTCATGACTCCTCACATCAACAAAATGACATGTCTGTTGGCTTTGGTGACTGTTTTGAAGTGCACAATTCTGTTGTTTCTAGCACATTCTCAAGGATGTGGAGCCACTACCACTATGTAATTCCAGACAGTTTTCACACCCCAAAAAGAAACTTCGAATCCATTAGTACACTTCCCATTTCCCCTCCCTCGACCCAGGCAACCACTCATCTGCTTACTGACTCCATGGATTGGCCTGTTCTGAGTATTTCGTATCAGTGGAGTCATACAACATGTAGTCTTTTGTGTCTAGCTTCCTCACTTAAAATGATGTTTTCAAGGTTCATCCATGTTGTAGCATGTGTCAGTGCTTCATTCCTTTTTATGGCTCAGTAGTACTCCATTGCAGGAATAATATTCCATTGGATATACCACATTTTGTTTATCCATTCATCAATTAATGGATATGTGGGTTGTTTTCACTTTTTGGCATTTATGAATGATGCTGCTGTGAATATACATGCACAAAGTTTTGTTGGACGTAGGTTTTTTAAATTGAGGTATAATTGACATATAACATGTAAATTTAAGGTGTATGTGTTGATTTGATACATATATATTGCCCTATGATTACTGCCGTAGAGTTAGTTAACACTTCCATCACATAACGTAAGTATCATTTCTTTTTTGTGGTGAGAACATTTAAGATCTAGTTTCTTACAACTTTCAAGTGTATAATACAGTATTGTTAACTATAATCACAATGCTGTGCATTAGATCCCCAGAATTTATCTTCTAACTGCAAGTTTCTGTCCTTTGACGAACATGTCCCTAATTTTCTTGGGCCATATGCCTAGTAGAATTGCTGGGTCATATGGCAACAATTTTTCTCCCTTCTTTTGAGGAGCTGCCAAACAATTTTCTAAAGTACCTGTACCATTTTACATTCCCACTAGTGATGTATGAGGATACCAATTCCTCTATATCTTTGTCAGCACTTTTCTAGTTTCTCAGTATAGCCATCCAATGAGTGTGAACTAGTATCTCATGGTTTTGACTTGCATTTCCCTAATGACTAATGATCTGGGCATCTTTTCATGTGCTTATTGGCCATTTATATATCTTCTTTGGAGAAATGTCTGTTTAAATCCTTTTCCCATGTTTAAACTGGATTGTTTGTCTTTAGTCTGAGAGGTGAGAAATGGTATGTTAAAATGTAGTGTTAAATTACTCTTCTCTAATTATGAGGCAAATTAAGCATCTTTCCATAAGTTTATGGGCCTTTTGTATTTTTCTGTTTCCTGCCTGTCGACATCTTTTGTCCATTTTTTTCTGTTGGGTTTTTGAGCTTTTTCTGAAAGTTGAGGTTATTTACATATTAGTGATATGTAATTTATGACATAAGTGCAAATATTTTTTATACCTTTACCTATTCAGTTTGTCATGTATATTTTTACATTGGTTTTGCAGTATTTTGGCCATGCAAAGGGCCATAATTGTGTTCATTTGCTTACTTGTTTTTAGATTTTTGTTTTTTGTTGTTATTGGTCATGGTAGTTGAATTTATCAACCTTTCCCTTATTTTTTTAATTGAACTGTAGTTGATTTACAATATTGTATTAGTTTCAGGTGTATAGCAAAGTGATTCAGTTTTTTTATATATATATATATATATATATATATATATATATATACTTTCAGGTTATTTTCCATTATAGATACTGAATATACTCCCCTGTGCTATACAGTAAATCCTTGTTGCTTATCTATTTTATGTATAGTAGTTGGTATGTGTCAATCCCATACTCCTAATTTGTCCCACTCCCCCTCCCTATCCCATTCTCCTGTTGTTTTGCTTCTGGATTTTGAAACACAGGAATGTTTTTTTTTCAACTCTCGGTTTTAAAGAAATTTATCTATGCTTTCTTCTAGTACTTGGCTGGTTTCATTATTTTTATGTGTAGACTTTTGAAACATTAGGAATTCCAGTGTATAGGTGGAAAAATCCAGCTGTCCTAATGTTATTTATTAAAAATCCTTCTTTTCACCACTGATTTGAGCTGTTTCCTTTATCATATATTTCTGTAAACATTTGGGGCTAAATGTGAACTTTCTATTTTGTTCCAGTAGTTTCTGTCTTCTTATGTGCCCAGTACCTGACTATGTTAATTGTATATAATTGGTTATGTATTAATCCCTGGTAGGGCTAGCTCTTCCTCATTGTTTTTCTTTTTTAGAAATTCTTGCATATTCTTCCAAATGAAGTTTTACAGAACACTTTTCTAGCTCCAAAGGAAATGGAGTTTTAGAGTGTTTTAAGTGAAATTGCATTAACTTACAAATTAACATAGGAAGAATCAGCATCTTTATGATATGAGTCTTTCTGTCCAAGAAATGGTATATCTTTCCATTCATTCAGTTATATATCTGTGTTTTTCTGGAGGACTTTATAATTTTTACCATACTGGTTTTCATATATCTTAAGTTTATGAGTAGATATTTCATTTTCTTTTATATTTTATTATTGTAAATAGGATATATTCTTATATTATTTCTTCTAACTCTTTATTGTACATTATATAAAGGCATTGATTTCTGCATGTTAATTTTCTATCCTGTTTTACTAAATTTCCTTATTTGTATTTTTGCATTCATTCTTCATATTTTTCTGGATGCATAATCATATTATCTGCAAGTAGAGGTAGTTATTCCTCTTTATTCCAATTTCTGTTACTCTGATTTCTTTCTGTTGTGTAATTGCATTGGTAGATACCTCAAATGCAATAGTAAATAAGAATGAAGGGCTCCCCTGGTGGCACAGTGATTGAGAATCCGCCTGCCAATGCTGGGGACATGGGTTCGAGCCCTGGTCCGGGGAGATCCCGCATGCCATGGAGCAACTAAGCCTGTGTGCCACAACTACTGAGCCTGTGCTCTAGAGCCTGCGAGGCACAACTACTAAGTCTGTGTGCCACAACTACTGAGCCCGTGTGCCACGACTACTGAAGCCTGTGCGCCTAGAGCCCGTGCTCCGCAACAAGAGAAGCCACTGCACTTGAAAAACCTGTGCACAGCAATGAAGAGTAGCCCATGCTCACTGCAACTGGAGAAAGCCCGCATGCAGCAACAAAGACCCAATGCAGCCAAAAATAAATAAAATAAATAAATTTAAAAATTAATAAAGTAAATAAATAAGAATGCATATAGTGAAGAGCCTTAACTTGTTCTTTACTTCAGCAGAAAATTATCTAATATTTCTCCATTAAGTAAAACTCTGGCTTTGTGGCCAGTATGTGTTTATTAAAGAAGTATCCCTCAGTTCTTAAGTTCTTGAGCTGCTTTTTATTTTAAACATGAGTGGATGTTAAATCTTGTAAGGTACTTTTTTAGTACTTACAGAGGTGATCATATTCTTCTTAGCTCTTCTAATATTTTTAATTGTGTTAGTGTATTTCCTAATATTGAACCATCATTGCATTTCTAGAATAATGCATTTATTTTAATGTGCTGTTTGATTGTTTGCCAAAGTTTTATTTAAGATTTCTGCAAGGATATCTATAAACTTACATGTATTATTTGTTGTTTATAGCATAAACTTGTGTGTTTATTGACTGTAAGATAATTGCTCCGTTTCAGTCTTACTCCCTGAGATGACATCTTGATGCCTCTCATGCTCTCCCTAATATGGGACTGGATTCTCTCTGGGTCTGCTGTAGAGCTTTTGGTCCAGGAGTTCCCTTTGCTTCCTTTCTGTGCTCAGTCCTGTTTCCTGGACAATGTGGGATCTCCTTTTCTTATGATTAATCTATTGATATTAGTAACTTCCTGAGAAAGAGTGCATGGGACGTAGATTTTGGGGTTACCTGCATGTTTGAAAATCTCTATTCAACCTTCACTAGTTGAACATTTGAATAGGAATTTAGGTTGAAAATAATTTTTCCTTCAAATCTGCAAGGCACTTGCCCATTACTGCCCAGCTTCCACATTGCTGTTGAGCAGTTTGATACATCTTGGTTTGTGACCACTCCCCATTGTAGTGGAAGCCTGGAGCTCTTCTTTTTCTTTCTTGTATTTGACATTCTAAGTTGATGTGCTTTGGGCCTCCTGCCATTCATGTGTTGGGCACTTGATGGACTCTTTCCATCTGTAAATGCCTATTTTCAGTGCTAAGTACTTGAGTTATTTCTTGGATAATTTTCTCCCCTCCAACTTCTTTTCCTGAAACTCTTGTTATTCAGATATTGTATCACATGAAGTTTTTTCCTCTAGTCTCGATCGTGCGTTTCTCGTCTTTTGGTTCTACTTTATTGGATATCGCCTCAACTTTATTTTCTACTCCTTTAACTGAATTTGTTATGCATCCTATTTAAAAATTTCGTGAATATTCCTGTTTATATTACCCTATTTATGGTTTCATAAATACAGTTCCTTTTCCTGCTCTTCAATGATATTAATTATGTATATTTGGAAACTCTTTACTGTTCCTTCATTTTCTATTTTGAGTTGTTCCCCTCTTCCCCACCAGGCCCCAAGCTCTTCTCTTTGCTTGATATACCTCTTTTCTCTCTTTTATTAAGAAGTGGTTCTCCAATGTCTGGTGATCCTTGGCTGTAGGTTTATATTTAATGGTGAGATGCTAGAAAGCTAGTTGAAAATTCTGTGTATGGGCTTTACTGTAGGGATGTCAGGTGGCTAGATAGCTGTTTCTTTAGGTTCCCTCAGATGTTAATGTTTAAAGGCCCTTGCTCTGGGATAATTTTATTTTTCCAGAAAGGTCTCACTTGGCCTGAGTCTGGAGTTTGGCAGTTGAAAGGGCTTGCCAGCTATTCACAATTCATTATGTAGCTTTTTACTTAACTCTTTGTTTTTAGTCTGTATCTTGCCACTACTATTCTGTCATGCTAGGTTCAGTCTCTCTGGTTTAGCTTATTCATAGCCTGTATTCCTGTTTCCTCAGGGATGAGGATGGGTAGCTGTTTGACAACCTGATGTTTATTCAACATCCCAAATTATCCCTGTACCTGCTGCATTCTATTCCCAAATCTTTCTGGAGTTCTAGGCAAGGGGCTTGCTTTTCATCACTATTTCCCTATGTAAATTTAATCTTCCTCTGGCCAGAAACTTACAATTCCTATATTCATTGTCTTTCTTCACTTTTTGTGGAGTATATGTTCATCAGAGATGTTTGTTTTTGTTTGTTACTTTCAGAGAAGGGGTAGAATGGTCTTTTACTCTGCCATCTTAAAATCTGTAATCAAAGGATAACCTTCTTGAAACAAATCAGATTATGTTATCTTTCCTACTTCCCTGAAGTTCAAAATCCTCTAAATTGCTGCCCATTGAAATTATGTGGAAATCCACGCTGGTTATTCTGGATTTTGGGTCCCGTGTGGTCTAATCTTAACTTCTGCCTCTTAGCCTCTGCCTCCCTGCCTCTTTTCACACTACAACTCTCCTTATTTACTACATTCTGACCAGTCTTTCCTGCCCCTCAAATATACCAGGTTCTTTCTCACTGTGGCCTTTGCATGTGTTTTTCCCTTTGTGTGGCTTGCTCTTTTTCATCATTCAAGTCTTACCTCAAATAGAGTCTCTTTAACTTCCTATGATAGGATTGGTTAGGTCATGCTGTGATAACAGGCAGCCTCCACATCTCAGTGGCTTCTTGAATGAACAACATTCCCTTGCTCATCTGACATGTTCCTCACTGATTGACTGGGAGCTCTGCTGTGTGTTGTTCTCATTCTGGGATTTAGGATGACAGAGCAGCCACCATCTGGAGCCATCACCATTGCCCATGGCATAAAGAAAAAGAAAGCATAGCAAATCATAGATTCTAAATCTTCCCAAGTGGAAGTGGTGTAAATCCCATTTACTCAGATTCCATTTGCCAAATCTAGTCACATGGCCAAACCTAATTTCAGGGCAGTGGGGAAGTGCAGTCCTACCAGTGCCTAGGACAAGAATTAGAAATATTTGATGATGAACAATACTAATGACTACCATAGCAACTTTGACCAACCAGTGTAAAGGAACAGTGCTAGGGTTCTCCAGAGAAACAGAACCAGTGGTGGACCCCCTCTCCCTTCAACACACATATGTACGTGGAGATTTATTGTGAAGAGTTTGCTATGTGTTTATGGAGGCTGAGAGGTCCCATGATATGAAGCTTGGAGACATAGGAAAGCTGATGGTGTAGTTTCTGTCAGAGCCTGAAGGGTTGAAAGCCAGAGGAGCTGATGGTATACATCTCACGCAGGAGAATATGAGATGAGGTGACCCAGCACAAGCAGTAAGGCAGGGAAAAAAGGGCAAATTGCTTCTTCCTCCACCTTTCGTTCTATTCAGGCCCTCAGTGGTTTGGATGAGGCCCACGCACAGTGAGGAGGGAAATCTACTCTTCTGAGTCTACTGATTCAAATGTGAATCTCATCCAGAAACACTATCTAATCAGCTATCTGGGCACCCTGTGGCCAGTGAAATTGACATGTACAGTTAACCATCACAGTAGCTTTCCCGATTGCCTGTTATTTTATTATTTTCCTTCTTTTATTTTCTTCATACGATTTATCACTCACTATCTGATTTCATCTTACTTGTTTTTATGTTTATGTTTTGTCCCTCTATGTAAGTGCAGGAACCTTTCTGAGTTGTCCACTGCTATATCCCCGTTACCTAGAGCAGCGCTTAGCAAATAGTAGGTACTCATAAACAGTGGATACATGTTGACTAGATTGATTCTTTTTTTTTTAAAATAAGTACAATAATGACAGCATTTTCCACTAAAGGGACTTTATACTTTCATAAAACTACTGCCATCTTCTAGTTTCTTTAATATCCATTGAACAAAATAAAGTATGCTTTTACTATGAATTGCTATAGACAACTGAGAGGAGTTTCTTTTAATTTAATAATTTTTAGGTATTTGAAACATTTTAGAAAAAGTCGTTAAGAAATCACCAATCAGTATAAAACAAAGTTATGATAAAAAAGGTATTATGCTTGTAATTTTATGAACTTCTCTAATTGTAACATTGATTTATTTAGGTCACTGATAAAAAAAACTTCCTTGACCCAACAATATGGAAAAACAAAATTAGGAATGTTGTCTAAAAGCAAATACTTTCAGGGAGTTTCCTGGCGGTCCAGTGGTTAAGACTCCATGCTTCCAATGCAGGGGGCATGGGTTCAATCCCTGGTCGGGAACTAAGATCCCACATGCCGTGTGGCGTGGCCAAAAAATTAATTAAAAAAAAAAAATAAAAGCAAACATTGGGTTGGCCAATATTCAAAATTGGGTTTCCCAAACGAACTCTGGCCAACACAAAACTTTCACCTCTTAGCTATGTAATGTTTTTATGACATACTTGTTTGTTTTCTATAAGGAGAGAGACATTTGTGTTAATCATAATTTTCATTACAAGTCTTTAAAAATAAAAACCTTTTAACCTACATCTTTTTGTCTCTGTGGAAATGAATAGTTACTAGCTTTACTCCCTTTGTTTTCAGATGACATTCTTGCTTATGAAAGAAAAATTTGTTTTTTCTGTGAATAGAAAAGTTGTCACATTTTGGAAGGTTTAAGCTTTATATAGTAACAAGCTGCTTTTTGTTAGAAGTGTAAAATTTTAATAGAAGAGTTTTTGCAAATTGGTATTGATTAGGTTTGCATGCATTATCCACTTTGGTTAAAATTAAATTACTTAGGGAAAGCAGAAAAACTAACAGATTTCATAATATAGTTCTAAAATTTTGTTTGTTTAGTAAATTATTTATAAGATCAGTTACACCCAAATCTCTTCTATAATTTGATTCATTGCAGATTTCCGTTTTTATGGAGAAATGTGCTGTAGATGGCAAAGCTGTGCATTAGGTCATTTTTTGTATGTGTTCATGTGTTTTTGATGTGTTCAAAATGCAAAAAAAATTTTTTCATTTGAAACGTAGACGACATGTTAATATATTAGTTTTAAGTATACAACATGACTTGATATACCTATGTATTGTGAAATGATTACCATAGTAAGTTTAGTTAACTTCCATCACCTCACGTAGTTATGTATATTTTTTCCTTGTTGTGAGAACTTTTAAGATTTACCCTATTAGCCACTTCCAAATATATAATACACTATTGTTAACTGTAGTCACTGTGCTGTACGTTATTATATCCCCAGGACTTATTTATCTGGAAATATTTAACTGGAAACTTGTACCCTTTGACCATTTTACCCATTTTTCTCCCACCTTCGCCTGCCTCTGGCAACCACCAATGTGTTCTCTATTTATGAGTTTGGGTTTTTTAGATTTCACATATAAGTGAGATCATGCAGTATTTGTCTTTCTCTGACTTATTTAGCTTAATGCTCTCAGGGTCCATCTGTGGTGTTGCAAAAGACAGGATTTCTTTCTTTGCTATGTCTGAATAATATTCCATTGTATATATATACCACATTCTCCTTATTCATTCATCCATTCATGAACACGTACGTTGTTTCCATCTTTTGACTATTGTGAATAATGTTGCAGTGAACGTGGGGGTACAGATATCTCTTTGAGATAGAGTTTTCATTTCCTTCAGATAAATACCTGGAAGTGTAATTACTGGATCATATGGGAGTTCTATTTTTAATATTTTCTTTTCCATTATGGTTTATTACAGGATATTGAATGTAGTTCCCTGTACTTTACAGTAGGACCTTGTTGTTTATCCATTCTATATATAATAGTTTGCATCAGCTAATCCCAAACTCCCAATCCATCCTCCCCCACCCCACCTCTCCCTGGGCAACCACAAATCTGCTCTCTATGTCTGTTTCATAGATAAGTTCATTTGTGTCATATTTTAGAATCCACGTATAAGTGGTATCATATGGTATTTGTCTTTCTCTTTCTGACTTGCTTAGTGTGATAATCTCTAGGTCCATCCATGTAGCTGCAAATGACATTATTTCATTCTTTTTTTATGGCTGAATAGTATTCCATTGTATATATACACCACATCTTTGTCCATTCATCTGTTGATGGACATTTAGGTTGCTTCCATGTCTTGGCTACTGTAAATAGTGCTGCTGTGAACATAGGGGTGCATGTATCTTTCTGGATTAGAGTTTTCTCCAGATAATATGCCCAGGAGTGTGATTGCTGGATCATATGGTAATTCTGTTTTTGGTTTTCTGAGGAACCTCCATACTGTTTTCCATAGCGGCTGCACCAATTTACATTCCCACCAACAGTGTAGGAGGGTTCCCTTCTCTACATACCCTCTCCAGTGTTTATTGTTTGTAGATTTTTTAATGTTGACCATTCTGACTGGTGTGAGGTGATACCTCATTGTAGTTTTGATTTACATTTCTCTGATAATTAGTAAAGTTGGGCATCTTTTCATGTGCTTATGGGCCATCTGTGTGTCTTCTTCAGTGTCTATTAAGGTCTGCCCATTTTTTGATCGGGTGGTTTTATTGTTGTTATTGAGTTGTATGAACTGTTTGTATATTTTGGAAATTAAGTCCTTGTCAGTCACGTCATTTGCAAATATTTTCTCCAGTCCGTAGGTTGTCTTTTCATTTTGTTTATGGTTTCCTTTGCTCTGCAAAAGCTTTTAAGTTTGATTAGGTTCTATTTGTTTATTTTTGCTTTTATTTCTTTTGCCTTGGGAGACTGACATAAAAAAATATTGATACGATTTGTGTCAGAATGTTTTGCCTATGTTCTCTTCTAGGAACTTTATGGTGTCATGTCTTATATTTAAGTCTTTAAACCATTTTGAGTTTATTTTTGTGTGTGGCATGAGGGAGTGTTCTAACCTCATTGATTTACATGTGGCTGTCCACCTTTCCCAACACCACTTGCTGAAGAGACTGTCTTTTCTGCATTGTATATTCTTGCTTCCTTTGTCAAAGATTAATTGACAGTAGGTGTGTGGTTTATTTCTGGGCTCTCTATTGATCTTTATGTCTGTTTTTGTGCTAGTACCACACTATTTTGATTAATGTAGCTTTGTAGTAGTGTCTGAAGACAGGGAGGGTTATTCCTCTAGCTTTGTTCTTTTTTCTCAGGATTGCTTTGGCAGTTCTCGGTATTTTGTAGTTCCATATAGATTTTGGGATTATTTGTTCTAGTTCTGTGAAAAATGTCATGGGTAATTTGATGGGGATTGCATTAAATCTGTAGATTGCTTTGGGTAGTATAGCCATTTTAACAATGTTAATTCTTCCAGTCCAAGAGCATGGGATATCTTTTCATTTCTTTGAATCATCTTCAATTTCCTTTATCAGTGTTTTATAGTTTTCGGCATGTAAGTCTTTCACCTCCTTGGTCAGGTTTATTCCTAAGTTTTTTTTTGTTTTTTTTTTTTTGATGTGCTTTTAAAAGGGATTAAAAAAATTTCCGTTTCTGATATTTCATTGTTAGTGTAAAGAAATTTAACAGATTTTTGTATGTTAACATTGTATCCTGTTTCCTTGCTGAATTCCTTTACCAGTTCTGGTAGTTTTTGTGTGGAGTCTTCAGGGTTTTCTGTATAGAGTATTGTGTCGTCTACATATCATGACAATTTTACCTCTTCCTTTCCAATTTGGATATTTTTTTTACTTCTTTTTCTTGTCTGATTGCTGTGACGAGGACTTCCAAAACCACGTTGAATAGAAGGGGTGAGAGTGGGCATCCTTGTCTTCTTCCAGAATTTAGCGGGAAGGCTTTCAGCTTTTCACGGTTGACTATTATGTTGTAGGTTTGTCATAAACAGCTTTTATAATGTTGAGATATGTTCCCTCTGTGCCCACTTTGATAAGAGTTTTTATTATGAATGGATGTTGAATTTTATCAAATGCTTTTTCTGCCTCTATTGAGATGATCATGTGGTTTCTTCTTGTTGTTGATGTGGTATATCACATTGATTGATTTGCATGTGTTGAACCATCCTTGTGACCCTGGGATGAATCCAACTTAGTCGTGGTGTATGATCTCTTTTATGTGTTGTTAGATTTGGTTTGCCAATATTTATTTATTTATTTTTTCTTGCGGTACGCGGGCCTCTCACCGCTGTGGCCTCCCCCGTTGTGGAGCAACAGGCTCCGGACGCGCAGGCTCAGCGGCCATGGCTCACGGGCCCAGCCGCTCCGCGGCACGTGGGATCCTCCCAGACCGGGGCACAAACCCGTGTCCCCTGCATCGGCAGGCGGACCCTCAACCACTGCGCCACCAGGGAAGCCCTGGTTTGCCAATATTTTGTTGAGAATTTTGGTGTCCATCTTCATCAAAGATATTGGCCTGTAGTTTTCTTTTTTGGTAGTATCTCTGTCTGGTTTTGGTATCAGGGCGATGGTGGCTTCGTAGAATGTCTTTGGGAGTGTTCCCTGCTCTTCAGTCTTTTGGAAGAGTTTGAGAAGGATCAGTATAAGTTCTTCTTTGTGTGTTTGGTAGAATTTTCCAGTGAAGCCATCAGGTCCTGGACTTTTGTGTGCAGATCTGTAGGCGCAGATCCACTGAAGTCAGGTACCAAGACCGCAGTAGTCTTGTACCTGGACCCACTGTGGGACCTATGCAAGCAGCCCAGACCCCAACCCCGTCCCTGTGCATGCACACCCACAAAGCCTACAACTGCTAATGCCGGACTTGCTCCAGGCACCAGTGCACCCATAGTCCACTCGACTGTCCCACAGGTGCTGAGTTTACAAAGCTGGCCACGGTAGCGTAAACTGTGGAGTGCATAGCTGTGGGGAGAGGGCTCTGATTTCAGCCCTGCTTCTAAGTCATGTGGCCCCTGGGGATGGGCTCTGAATTCAGTCCTGCCTCCACGTGTGGGCAACCTGCTGGCGCTTGTGAACTCCTAGAGCTTGTAGAGGTGGTGCCCTGCCTGCTGTGAGCATGCAAAGAGGCTGCTATGGCAGGCCCGCCTCCCTTTTGCATGCCCTTTAATAATGGCGCTTCACCTCTATGGTGGGCCCAGGTGTTGTCCGTGTACACACCCTGGTTGCAGCCTGTACCGCACTCCAGCCCCTTCAGGCTGTCTCCATGCAGCCAACCCCAGTCCTCTCCCCGGGTCTGTCCTCTGAAGCCCTAGTTTCAGCACCCAGCCGCCTCGCACACCAGCAGACATGCATCTCCGGCTGGGGAATGCACCAAGGGGCATGGACCATCTATGCTGGTCTCTCTCTGTTCTGCCTGCTACAAACCCATTGCTGTGCTCTTCTCTGAGTCTCCGAAGCTCCCTTTTTGTCCTGACTGATCTCCCTGCTGGTGAAGGGGCTTCCCAGGGTGAGGGAACCTTTCTTCTTTTACAGTTTCCTCCCAGGGGTGCAGGTCCCATCCCAGTTCTTTTTTTTTTTTTCCTTTTGTCCCACCTGGTTACGTGGTGACCTTTCTTGCAGTTTTGGTTTTATGAGATTTTTTTTTCAGCGTTCAGCAGGTGTTCTGTGAGAATTTTTCCACATGTAGACATATTTTTGATGTATTTGTGGGAGGAGGTGAGCTCCAAGTCCTTCTATTCTGCCACCTTGCTTGCAGCCTTATTTTTAATTTTTTGAGAAACTTCCACACTATTTTCCATAGTGATTGCACCAATTTACATTCCCACCAACAGTGCCTGATTGTTCCCTTTTCTCCACATCCTTGCCAATAGTTGTTACTTCTTGTCTTTTCAATAATAGTTATTCTCATAGGTGTGTGGTGATAATCTCATTGTGATTTTGATTTGCATTCCCCTGATGATTAGTGGTGTCTAGTAACTTTTCATGTACTTGTCGGCCACCTATATGTGGTCTTTAGAAAAACGTCTGTTGAGATCATCTGACTATTTTTAAATTGGACTTCTTTTTTGTATTGAGTTTTATGAGTTTTTGTATATATATATATATTTTTTTTTCTTTTTTTGGCCATGCCACGTGGCATGTGGGATCCTAGTTCCCCCACCAGGGATCAAACCCGCGCTCCCTGTATTGGAAGCGCAGAGTCTTTAACCACTGGGCCATCAGGAAAGTCCAAGTTTTTGCATATTTTTGATATTAACGCCTTATTGTATATGGTTTGCAGATATTCTCTCATTCTGCAAGTTACTTTTTCATTTTGTTGATGGTTTTGTTTGCTGTGCAGAGGCTTTTTAGTTTGATGTAGCTTCACTTATTTTTGCTTTTGTTGCCTTTGCTTTTGGTGTCAAAATCATTGCCAAGACAGATGTCTAGGAGCTTACCCCCTATATTTTTCTAGGAGTTTATGGTTTCAGGTCTTATGTTTGAGTCTTTAATCCATTTTGAATTAATTTTTGTGCATGGTATAAGATAGTGATCTAGTTTCATTCTTTTGCATGTGGCTGTTCAGTTTTTGAGACTGTCCTTTCCCCATTGTATATTCTTGGCTCCTTTGTCATATATTAATTGACCATATGTGCATGGGTTTACTTCTGGGCTCTTCTGTTCCATTGATCTCTTGCATCTGTTTTTATGCTAGTACCCTACTTTTTTGTTACCATAGCTTTGTAATACAGACTTTGTCTCTAGTTAAGATTTTTTCTTCAAGTTTTATTAAGAAATAGTTGACATACAGCACTGTATGAGCTTAAGGTGTAAGCATAGCATAGTGATTTGACTTACATATATTGTGGAATAATTACAAGGTAAGTTAACATCCATCATTTCATATAGAAAGGAAAAAAATTGTTTTCCTTGTGTTGAGAACTCATAGGATCTACTCTCTTAACGACTTTCAAATATTCACCAGTGGTTAGCTATAGTAATACAATTTGAAATCTGGAAGTGTGATGTCTCCAGCTTTGTTCTTCAAAATGGAGAAATTTTTAATTACCCAATCTGCACCCTAGATTTCTATTCAAATAGACTTATTTACCTCCCCAGTTAGGTTCTGGCATTACTGAATTTGTATTGATCTCAATAATTTTATGGGATTGCCAAAAAACGAGTGCTTTCGTTAGGATTCTGTAGATTTAAAAATGTTAAGAAATCTTTTAAATATGATGAGAACTATTAATTTGCATATGATATGTTACTAGTAAAAGCTGATTACTTCTCTTGCTTGTATTCATCTTCTGGCTTTCCAGAAAGTTTATACATTCCTTCTCTCTCATGTGTAGTCAGCCTTTGCCTCTCAAGTGAATACTCTTACTGGATCTCAAACATTTTCAAGTCTTCTATATTTGAAATAAAAGTTCAAACCTGGCTTTGTCAGAACACGATGAAGTGAACATGTATTCTTACCTGAAACCCTATTGAAATGAGTAAAAATACCTAATCCTATAAGGACAAAAGGAAAGAGATAGACTACAGCACAGAAGAGATGTCATCAACATTTTAGAAACTGGAAAGAGGTGGATGAAGTGTTTCTGATTTAGCAGTCTGGATAGCTAAGTGCCTGCAGAGGGAAGGACCAAGAAACATGCCAATTTCAGTCTCAAAATCCTGGAAATCTCAAGAATTAGAAGTACTTTGTTCCTCTGGTGGCAGGGAAAGTGGTGTGTGTGGTGGGGCAGTAAGAGTAGGGTGATTCATCCTAGTGTGTACAGTTCTATGCCCAGCTCCCTCCTCCAGCACCTTCATCCACGTCACTACCCTGTCCTGTACTGAGAAGTCTTGAAGTGTATTTTCTGTAAAGGGCACCCAGAGCAATTGTGAAGTAGTCCCACCTGAAAATGGGTGATACCCCATTAAAAACAGGGGTATTAGGAGGAAGCTTAGACTTCCACTTCCAGCCATGATGGAGGAACTGGTACCAGCCTTGCATTCCCATCATAACAGTTGTGAAGCTGAATGAGATATATGGGATATATGAGTTCCTAGGCACTGGATAGTAGGCAATGTATGACTGTGATCCCTGAGGTGAAGAAGCTTAGGGGGTGAGTTCCACAATCACCCTGCTCTTTGTGAAAACTGTCCTGATGGAGCCAAGCAGAGGCTGAGGTTCCTGGGAGCTGAGGAGGCAGGTTAAGGTTTGGAGCAGTTGAATGTGTTGGTCAGTGCATAGAGAGGAGGAAACTGCTTGTCTTAGCTGTGGACATGTTTGGGTTCTCCTAATAGTTCAATCACTGATACTGATTTAATCAGAGGTAGGGGTCTAACTTTCTCAAAAAGTTAAAAGGAAGGGTGTGTGTGTGTGGGGGGGAGGTATGCATGTGAAAGAGATTAAATGACATAGAGCAGGAAATCAATAAATAAGGGTAGGATAATTGTGTTATTTGTAAATACTGAGGTAAGTACCAAAAACAACTAAAAGTGATTGCCTCAGGGTAGCAGAGTTGGGGTAGCAAGGGGTGGGACTGTTTAATTTAAAACAAAATCATGTACGTGTATTATTTTAGTTTAAATGAGAATAAAATTTGAATAAACCACAGACCTTCAGGTGGCCTCTCATCTCTTTCTAGCTACTTCTCCATCTGCCTCCTTCCCTTTTTTTTTTGGTCAGTCTTCTGGAGAGAGTTCTGTTCTCTATTTCTCTACCTCCTACTTATTCCTTACCCCTCTCCAGTCTGGATTGGGCTCTATTACTTCACCAGAACAGCTCTTGTTACAGTCACCAGTGACCAACATTTTGCTAAAGCTAGTGGACATTTTAAATTCTTTTTGCTTTTTGACTTAGCAGCAGCAGTCTTCACTTCTTGAAATTCTGTCTTCACTGATTTAAGAGGGCTCTTCTAGATTTGCTCCTACTTGTTTGGTCATGCATCCTCTCCCCAGGTTAAATGTCCTTTATCTAATATTTAGATGTTGGGTTCATCGAGACTTGATCCATGTTCTCTCTACGAAATTCTCTTGGGTAGTCTAATCGACAGTGATGGTTTCAGTTAGTGCACTTATGTAGGTAACTCACACAGTTGTATCTTCAACACATGTTCTCAACTTCTCTGTGCCCTCTTTCCATATGCCTATCTGATATCTCCCCTGGTATGTCTAAAAGATAACCAGAACTTTGTAAGCCCCCAAACCAATGCACACACCACTACCTTCTGCAAACTTGGTCTTCATCCTAAATTCCTTATCTCAATTGAAAACACCCCAATACAGCATGCCATGTAAGCCAGAAACCTTGACACTTAGCTCTCCCTCATTCCTAGTCCAAAATTAAGTGCTGGTGATCTTTTCTCCTCTCTGATACATTCTGCATACTGTAACCAGGGCAACTTAAAAAGCCCATTATTTTCCACAGCTCCTGTTGGTCTTCCTTTTCTTTTGCTTCTTTTTATCAATTTTGTTCTCTTCCCCGCCTTCCTCTCCCTCCATCCTTCCCCTTCCCTCTTTCCTTCCCCTCCACTTTGAAATGTATACTTTGCACTTATTCCCTGGCATTTGATTGTTAGATCTTTAAATGAACCAGATTCTTTCTTCCTTTTTAACCTTTTGTGAAGTCAGGTTTGCTCTTCCTGGTTGTAGATGGCCATAGCTCAAATTCACAAATGGAATATTTTATTTCCTTTCCTGGGTAATAGCAACTGGGGAAGATTTTCTATGAAAATGGTGGGGGTGAGGATTTGTGATAGATAAGAACGAGAGGACTGTTTTCAGGTTTTGTTCTGAACGTGGCCGTTGATTTCATGAAAACCAACAGTAAACACAGAGACATACAATTTGTTACATTAAAAATCTTTTTTCTTGTAAACTACACATAATGTAAAATTTACCATCTTAACCATTTAAAAATGTATATTTCACATTCTTGTGCAGCCATCCATCCCTATAACTCATTTAAACTTGTAAAACTGAAATCCTATACCTATTAAATAATAACTCTCCGCTCTCTCCCCAACCCCTGACAACTACGATTAAACTTTGTTTCTGTGATTTTTACCGTAAATACCTCATGTACGTGGATTCATACAGTATTTGTCTTCCTTCGACTAGCTTATTTCACTGAGTATAGTGTCCTCAAGGTTCATACATGTAGCATATTGCAGAGTTTCCTTCATTTTTAAGGATTAGTAATATTCTGTTGTGTGTGTAGACCACATTTTGTTATCTGTGCATCCATTGATGGACACTAGGGTTGCTTCCATGTTTTAGCTGTTACGAATAATGCTGCTGTAAACATCGGTGTACAAATATCTCTTTGAGAACCTGCTTTCAGTCCTTTTGGGTATATACCCAGAAGTAGAATTGCTGGATCATATGATAATTCTATTTAAAATTTTTTGAGAAATCACCATAGTTTCCACAGTGGCTGCACCATTTTACGTTCCCACCAACTGTACAAAGGTTGCAGTTTCTTCACATCCTTGCCAATTCTTGTTGTTTTCTGTTTTTTTGATAGTAAAACATCCTAATGGGTGTGAGGTGGTATCTCGTTGTAGTTTTGATTATTCTAATAAATCATTACATTTTAAAAAATTATTTATTTATTTATTTATTTATTTATGGGTGTGTTGGGTCTTCGTTTCTGTGCGAGGGCTTTCTCTAGTTGTGGCAAGCGGGGGCCACCATCGCCGTGCGTGTGCCTCTCACTATCGCGGGCTCTCTTGTTGCAGAGCACAGGCTCCAGACGCGCACGCTCAGTAATTATGGCTCACGGGGCTTAGTTGCTCCGCGGCATGTGGGATCCTCCCAGACCAGGGCTCGAACCCGTGTCCCCTGCATTGGCAGGCAGACTCTCAACCACTGCGCCACCAGGGAAGCCCAATCCATTACATTTTTAAAGTGAGAGTCTTTTAAATTATCTGATCTATTTACAGATCTAACAATCAAATGCCAGGGATTAAGTACAAAGTATACATTTCAGAGGCTTCATTTTTCCATTTAGGCATGGAATATCAGGCCTTAGAACATAAGGCCAAAAGATTAAATGAACCCAAAGCACCTTAGTTTGAGGTTTTCCAAGTAAGAGCTGTTTGGTGGGCAGATCATAGTTTCTGGAGGCTCCTGACATACTCACTTCCCACCGTGGTTTGAGCCCACATCTCCTTTCTTTGTGGTTTATTTCAGTTTTAGTGACTAGAGGAAGGGAAGCATCACTTAAAGAATAGATGTACTATTATGTTAATTTGGAAATTTCTTGAAAACAGAGTCTGCATTCTAGTTGAAGTAGTATAAAATACACAGACAGGTGGAGGACAAACACATTGATTTTCATCACCATTCCATAATTGCCCTCCGAACTGTTGTGGCAAGGTTTGATTGATTTTTTCCCGCCATAGTGATAATCTCATTGACCCAGCAGTGTTTTTTTTTTTTTTGCGGTACGCGGCCCTCTCACTGTTGTGGCCTCTCCCGTTGCAGAGCACAGGCTCCGGACACACAGGCTCAGCGGCCATGGCTCACGGGCCCAGCCGCTCCGTGGCATGCGGGATCTTCCCAGACCGGGGCGTGAACCCGTGTCCCCTGCATCGGCAGGCGGACTCTCAACCACTGCACCACCAGGGAAGCCCAACCCAGTAGTGTTTATAGAAAGAGTTGTCTTAAATCTGTTGCTCTGCTGTGCCGTCTTTGTCACATAAATCAGGTGTCCATATATGTATGAGTCTATTTCCAGATTCTCTGTCCCTTCCCATGAATTTATATGAGTGTCCTTATTCCTATTGGACACTGTTTTATTAATTACTGTAGCTTTACAATAAATCTTGATATATGATATCAGATCTTCCAATTATATCTTATTTGTTACTTATTTGTTATTCATATCTTTTTTTGTTCCTGGTCGTTCTTGGCTGTTTACATTTCCGTATCAACTTCTGAATCAGTTTGTTAATTTACACAGCAAAAATTCCACTAGCCTATTGATTGGAATTGAACTGAATTTGTGAATTAGTTTGGGGAAGAATTAACATTTTTTACCATATTAGTTTTCTAATCTATGAATATGTTGTATTTTTCTATTATTTAGGTTATTTTTACTTTTTTCAATAATGTTTTAAGGCCTTCTGAATAGAGATCTTGTATATCTTTAGATTTATTACTAGATCTGACTTTTTAAGGTAACATTGTAAATAAAATTTTAATTTTTTTCATTTACTCATTGTTCATTACTAGTATACAGAACCAAATAATTCTTTGTATATACCTTATATCCACTTATATTATTGAAGTCACTTATTAGTTTTAATAATTCATCTGTAGATTTTTGGGGGATTTTTCTATAGATAGAAATATGTCATCTCTGAATTATGGTAGTTTTAATTCTGCTTTTCCAGTCCATATGTATCATTTCTTTTTCTTATTGCACTGACTAGGTCCTCCAGTACAATTTTAATTAATTTATTTATATTTTGGCTGTGTTAGGTCTTCGTTGCTGCGTGGGCTTTCTCTAGTTGCGTTGAGTGGGGGCTGCTCTTTGTTGCGGTGCGTAGGCTTCTCATTGCAGTGGCTTCTCTCGTTGCGGAGCACGGGGCTGTAAGTGTGTGGGCTCTGTAGTTTGCAGCAGGTGGGCTCTAGAGTGCAGGCTCTGTAGTTGTGGCGCATGGGCTTAGTTGCTCCGCTCTCCGTGGCATGTGGCATCTTCCCGGACCACGGCTCCAACCTGTGTCCCCTGCTTCGGCAGGTGGATTCTTAACCACTGCGCCACCAGAGAAGTCCCTCCAGTACAATTAAAAAAATTTTTTTTTACTTTATATTGGAGTATAGTTGATTTACAAAGTTTTGTTAGTTTCAGATGTACCGGACAGTGATTCAGTTATACATGTACATATATTCTTTTCCCACATAGATTATTACAGAATATTGAGTAGAATTCCCTGTGCTATACAGTAGGTCCTTGTTGATTATCTTTTTAATAGTAGTGTGTATATGTTAATCCCAAACTCCTACTAATTTATCCCTCCCCCAACTTCCCCATTGGTAGCCATAAGCTTACTTTCTAAGTCTGTGAGTCTGTTTCTGTTTTGTAAATAAGTTCATTTGTATCATTTTCTTTTAAGATTCTCTGTATAAGTGATATCATATACTTGTCTTTATCTGACTTACTTCACGTAGTGTGATAATCTGTAGGTCCATTCATGTTGCTGCAAATGGCATTATTTCATTCTTTTTTTATGGCTGGGTAATATTCCATTGTATATATGTACCACATCTTTATCCATTGATCTGTCGATGGACATTTTGGTTGCTTCCATGTTTTGGTTATTGTAAGCAGGTGCTGCAGTGAACATTGGGGTGCATGTATATTTTTAAATTAGAATTTTCTCCAGATATATGCCCAGGAGTGCAGTTGCTGGATCGTGTGTTAGCTCTGTTTTTAGTTTTTTGAGGAACCTCCATACTGTTCTCCATAGTGACTGCACCAATTTTCATTCCTACCAACAGTGTAGGAGGGTTCCCTTTTCTCCACACCTTCTCCAGCATTTGTTGTTTGTAGACTCTGATGATGGTCATTCTGACTGGTGTGAGGTGATACCTCATAGTTTTGGTTTGCATTTCTCTAATGTTTAGCTACATTGATCATCTTTTCATGTGCTTACTGGCCATCTGTATGTCTTCATTGGAGAAATGTCTGTTTAGGTCTTCTGCCCATTTTTTGATTGTGTTTTTTTTTTTAAAATATTGAGCTGTATGAGCTGCTTGTATGTTTTGGAGATTAATTCCTTGTCGCATTATTTGCAAATATTTTCTCCCGTTCTGTGGGGTTTTTTTTTGTTTATGGTTTCCTTTGCTGTGCAAAAGCTTTTTAAGTTTAATTAGGTCCCATTTGTTTATTTTTGTTTTTATTTTTATTACTCTAGGAGATGGATCCAAAAAGATCTTGATGCAATTTATGTCAGTGTTTGGCCTATGTTTTCCTCTAAGAGTTTTATAGTGTCTGGTCTTACATTTAGGTCTTTAATCCGTTTTGAGTTTATTTTTGTGTATGGTGTTACAGAATGTTCTAATTTTATTCTTTTATCTGAAGCTGTCCAGTTTTCCAAGCCCCAGTTATTGAAGAGGCTGTCTTTCCTCCATATTCTTGTTGCCTTTGTTGTAGATTAATTGACCATAGGTGCATTGGTTTTATTTTTGGGCTTTCTGTCCTATTCCAGTGATCTCTATTTCTGTTTTTATGCCAGAACCATACTGTTTTGATTACTGTAGCTTTGTAGTATAGTCTGAAATCAGGGAGCCTTATTCCTCCAGCTCCATTTTTCTTCCTCAAGATTGCTTTGGCTATTTGGGGTCATTTGTGTTTCCATACAAATTAAAAATTTTTTTGTCCTAGTTCTGTGAAAAATGCCATTGGTAGTTTGAGAGGGGTGGCATTGAATCTGTAGATTGCCTTGGGTAGTATAGTCGTTTTGACAATATTGATTCTTCCAGTCCAAGAACGTGATCTTTCCATCTGTTTGTGTCATCTTTGATTTCTTTCATCAGTGTCCTACAGTTTTTGGAGCACAGGGCTTTTGACTCCTTAGGTAGGTTTATTCCTAGGTATTTTATTCTTTTTGGTGTGATGGTAAATGGGATTGTTGTTTTAATTTCTCTTTCTGGAAGTTCACCCATTTATGATTAAAAACTCTCCAGAAAGTGGGCATAGAGGGAACATACCTCAACATTATGAAGGCTGTATATGAAAAATTTATAGCCAGTATCATACTCAGTGGTGAAAAGCAGAAAATATTTCCTCTAAGATCAGGAACAGGACAAGGATGTCCACTCTCGCCACTTTTATTCAACATAGTTTTGGAAGTCCTAGCCATGGCAATCAGAGAAGGAAAAGAAATAAAAGGAATCCAAATTGGAAAAAAAGTAGTAAAACTGTTTGCAGATGATATGATACTATACATAGAAAATCCTAAAAATGCTACCAGAAAACTACTAGAGCTCATCAATGAATTTGGTAAAGTTACAAGATACAAAATTAATACACAGAAATCTGTTGCATTTCTGTACACTAACAATGGAAGAGCAGAGAGAAATTAAGGAAAGAGCCCAGTACAATGTTGAATAGAGGTGGTGAGTATGATATCATCACACATTCCCATTTGCAGAGAGAAAGTTTTCAACATTTCATTGAGTATGGTTTTTCTGCTGTTGGTTTTATAGGGGTACCCTTTTTCAGATTAAGGCGTTTCCCCTCTATTCCTATTTTGCTTTTAGTTTTGGTTATAATGAAGAGTTTTATTCAGTTTTTTCCTGCATTTATTGAGCTGATTATATGGTTATTTTCTTTAAGTCTATTAATGTATGAATTGCTATGACTGTAACAAACACGGTCACACTGTATTGTTCTTTGTGTATTGCTGAACTTGATTTGCTAGTACTTCATTTAGGATTTTTGCATTCATGTTCATGAATGAGATAGGTCTCTAACTTTACTTTCTCCTAGTGTTCTTTGTCATGTTTTGATATCAAGGTTACATTGATCTCATATCACAAATTTGTACATGTTTCTTTCCTCAGAAAGAGTTTCTATAAGATAGGTGTTTTTTTCTTTTTGAAATGTTTGGTGGAGTCTAAGGTGAAGCAATCTGGTTCTGGAGTGTTTTTTTTGTGGGGGAGGGGGTTTAAATTATTATTCAACCTCTTTAATAGTTATGTAGGCTTATTCAGATTTTCTGTTTCTTATGGTCAATCTATGACAAAGGAGGCAAGAATATACAAGGCAGAAAAGACAGTCTCTTCAATAAGTGGTGCTTGGAAAACTGGACAGCTACATGTAAAAGAATGAAATTAGAACATTCTCTAACACCATATACAAAAATAAACTCAAAATGGATTAAAGACCTAAATGTAAGACTGGATACTATAAAACTCTTAGAGGAAAACATAGGCAAAACACTCTTTGACATAAATTGCATCAAGATCTTTTGGGATCCACCTCCTAAAGTTATGAAAATAAAAACAACTCTTTTGGTAGTTGTTTAGTGGTTTCACCAGGAGCTTGTCAATTTTGCCCTTTTGAAGAATCAACTTTTCCGTTTAGTGAATCTCTCTTTTGTATATTTGTTTTCTTTTTTTAAAAAAATATTTATTTATTTATTTGGCGAGATCTTCGTTGTGGCATGCAGACTTTTAGTTGCAGCATGTGGGATCTAGTTCCCTGACGAGGGATCGAACCTGGGCCCCCTGCATCAGGAGCATGGAGTCTCAGCCACTGGACCACCAGGGAAGTCTTGTATGTTTGCTTTCTAGTTCATTGATTTCTGTTTAGTGTGTGTGTGTGTGTGTGTGTGTGTGTGTGTAATTTTTTTCTACATTTTTGATTTGAGTTTTTATTTTGTAATTTCTTGAGGTAGCTGCTTTTAGCCCCTCCTTTTCTTATTAACACATTTAAGGCAATAAACTTAAGTACATCTCAGAACTTTTGACAATTAGTGTTTTCATTTTTCTTCCTTTCATTATATTTCCTGATTTTTATTGTGAAGTTTTAAAGTTAACTATTTAGAGAGATGTTTTTTAGCTTTCAGAAACATAGGAATTTCCTTTTTTTTTTTTTTGGCTATCTTTTGTTACTGACTTTTTCAGTTCTATTGTGGGCAGAGAGCAGACTGTATAATTTCAATCCTTTGAAATTTGTTGAGACTTGCTATACCCGACACATGATCAATTTTGTAAAAATTCCATGTGCATTTGAAAAGAATGTGTATTCTGCAGGTATTGGCTGCAGAGGTTTGTATATATCAGGTCAAATTTGTTAAATGTTTTTGTAAATCTTTTATATACCTAGTAATTTTTTCTTTGTTTTATGAGTGGTTGTGAGAGGTACGTAAAAATCTCCTGTTGTGATTTGCCTATTTTTTTCTTTCAGTTTTGTCAGTTTTTGCTTTATGTGTTATAAGATTATGTTAAATACATAAAATTTAGAACATTTCCTAATAAGCTGGATCTTTTTATTATTATGAAGTGACCCTCTTTTTTCTTAACAATACTTTACATTATTACACTCTTGCCAACTTTCTTTTTGATATTTTTGATGGTACTTTTGTTTTTTTTTACTCTTTTCTTTACAAACTTTTTATGTCCTTGTATTTAAGATGTATCTTTTGCAAGCAGCATGTAGCTAGATTTCTGTTTTATTATAGTTTTTAATTCAGGCTCAAAATTGCCATCTTTTATTGAAGCTTCTCTGTTTAGATTTAATGTAATTGCTGATATATTTGGGTTTAAATCTATCATCATAATATATGGCTTTTATATATCTTACTCCTTTATCTTTCTTCTTTATTGGCGGTAGTGTTGATAAAGCGTTTTTTTTTTTTTGGTTTTTTTTTTTTTTTTTTTTGCAGTACACAGGGCTCTCACAGCTGTGGCCTCTCCTGTTGCGGAGCACAGGCTCGGGACATGCAGGCTTAGCAGCCACGGCTCACACGCCCAGCCGCTCCGCAGCATGTGGGACCCTCCCAAACCAGGGCACGAACCCGTGTCCCCTGCATTGGCAGGCGGACTCTCAACCACTGCGCCACCAGGGAAACCCTGATAAAGCATTTTGTATTATTTTTTTCCCCATCAAAAGCTTGGTAGGTATTCATTATTTTACTGTCCTTTTATTGATTACTCTAGAGGTAGTAACTGTGTTCTCAGTGTATAAAGGTCGTCAGTTCCTTTTTGCAGTTTGACTTTTTATTTGGGATTCTTTTCCTTCTGCGCGAGGAACATCTTTAATTTCTGTATTGTTGAACTGCGGGTGATGAAGTGTTGGTTTATATAAACTATATCTTATTTACCTTTCTTTTTTGCAGGCATAGAGTTTTTGGTTGGCAGTTACAGCCTTTGAGCACTTTGACGATATTATTTCATTATCTTCTGACTTTTGTTGTTTTGGTTGAGAAGTCAACTTGCAGTTGTATTATTGCTCCTTTGAAGGCATTATGACTTTTCCTCTGGTTGCTTAAAATATTTTTTCTTTTTGTCTTTTTGTTTTCAGCAGTTTTACTGTGATGTGCCGAGGTGTAGTTGTCTTTGCATTAATCTGATTTTGCGTTCTGGTAATGACTGTTGAATCTGTTGCTTGACATCTTTTGTCAGTAATGGAAAATTATCAGCCACAATCTCTTTGAAAGTTAATTTTGCTCCCTTCTTTTCTCTGTTCTTGGGATTGCAGTGAAATATAAGTTAAGCCTTATTATCATATTCATATGTCTCTTATGCTCTTGTTTTCTCTATGCTTTCTTCTGGATATTTTCTTTTGAAATAGTTCTTAGGTTCACCAATTTTCTGTTCATCTGTATCTAATCTGATGCGAAACCCATCAGTTTAGTGATTTAGGTATTGTAGTTCTTCAGTTCTGTCCTTTCCATTTAGTTTCTTTTTATTGCTTCTTGTTCTCTGCTGGAATTATCTTTTAATTTCTTGAACATATCAAGTATAAAATTAAAGTCTGTGTCTAATAACTGCATCATCTAGAACTCCTCCTGTAAGTTTGTTTCTCTGCTTGTCACATATGGAATTTGGGCAGCAACTGATTGTTTTGGAGGTTCTTGAGTCTACTTAAGACCTAGTCAACCATTTATCATTATTAAAGGCTAGCTTTATTCCTCTTCCCTGTATTATTATTATTATTTTCCCTCAAGACTTATTGGGGAATGTATTCAATGAGTAAGTGTTTTAGTGTACAGTTTGTGGTAGAATTTGTTAGGGACATAAGGAAGTTTTAAAATACGGCCTTCTTTCAAAAAACTGATAATGTTGGGCAGATAATACTCACATGAAATAATTATGTAGCAATGAAAGACAACATGGAATTGATTCAAATTATAACTTTTATATATGTAACTTATAATAAATAAGCTATAATAAATAATAACTGAATACAACTTGATAATTATAACTTTAACTTAATAATAATAATAAAACAAGTTAAATAAAATTATGGGATACTAACAAAAGACCAAACACATCAAAGAAACTAATGCTAGTATAGATAAGAATTTAATATATAATTTAGGAATGTATCACATTCCATTAGAGAAGGAAGAAATCTTTCAATAAATTGTTCTACTACAATTGATGACCTGTATGAAGACATATATTTTCATCTTAAGTCATATTCAAACAGTAATTCCACAGTTTCTGGTTGGACATGTAAGATGATTAGAAGTTGTCACTCTATCTTAATAGCAGGTAATGAACTGAAGAACTGTAAAATCAACAAATCTACTGAGATCCATGAGAAAAGTGAGGCCACAGGACGAATTGCTGCCACGGAAGCTGGAGAGACAGAAAGGCAGATAGAATCACAACTTACAACAACCCACCAACAGAAACCTCTGCAGGAACCAGTGCTGGGGTAATGAGACCTGGATGTAACTGGCAAATTGCTGGAGGCTCAGGGCAGAAAAGTCTGAGTGAAAAACCCAGTGGGACCCAGTCTTAGGGGCTCCTCACACTTCTGTGGGGTTTTCCTCTAGGAGTTCTACCAGACTCTCACAGAGACTGTTGGAGAACAATCCTCACATGATTCCATCATGGGTAGGCACAAGGAACCAGCTTTAAATATGCCAGAGCATTCTGTTCTTCTTAACAAGGTGTGCCCTCATGAGAAACTGTTTTACCAGAGCCTAACCATCTGGTGTTTGGTTAGAGCCTAACTGACCTGGGGAAGTGAAATACTCAGCTCCCTCCCATTACTGAAGGCCTTTAACTGAAGTTCCTTCTACCCAATACATTATGTCTGCCTTTCAGAAAAATACTAGGCATACTCGAAGGCAGAAAACAGTTTGAAGAGACTGAACAAGCATTGGAACGTGGGTCAATATGGCAGGGATGTTGGAATTATCAGAACAGGAATTTTTTAAAAAGTTGATTAATATGCTGAGAGCTTTAATGGAAAAAGTGGACAATATTTAAGATTACATGTATACTGAAAGAGATGGAAATTCCAAGGAAGATCAAAAAGAAATGCTAGAGTGCAAGCACACCATAGCAGAAATGGAGAATGCCTTTGGTGGGATCATTAGTAGGTTGGACACAGCTTAGGAAAGAACATCTGAGCTTGAAGATATGACAACAGAAACTTCCAAAACTGAAAAGTAAAAAGGAAAAAGACTGAAAAAAAGTAAAACAGAACATGAAGAACATAATAGGAATGCCAGAAGGAAAAGAAAGAGAAAGGAACAGAAACAATATTTGAAGCAGTAATGACTATGAATTTCCCCAAATTAATGTCAGACACCAAACTACATTCAAGGGAGAGAATGTATACATATAGCTCATTCACTTTGTTATATAGCAGAAACTAACACAACATTGTAAAGCAATTATACTCCAATAAAGATATTAAAAAATAAAAGAAGCTCAGAGAATACCAGGCAAGATAGATGCCCTCCAAAGGCAAGATAGATGCCCTCCAAACTACACCTAGGTATATCATTTTCAAACTTAAGAAAATTACGGAAAAAGAAGCAATCCTGAAGAAGCCAGCAGAAGAGAACCCTTTTACCTATCGAGAAGCAAATGTAATAATTACATCTGACTTCTTAGAAACCATGCAAGCCAAAAGAGTGGAATGAAATATTTAAGTTGTTGAGGGAAAAAACCCACCAGCCTAGAATTTTGTGTACTCAGTGAAGTTATCCTTCAATAGTAAAGGGGAAATACTTTCTTAGACAAACATTGATGGAGTTTTTTGCCAGAACAAATGTTAAAGGTTTGCAACTGCCTTACAACAAATGTTAAAGGAAAACAATACAGGTCCGAAACTCAGGTCTACGTAAAGAAAAGAAGAGTATTGAGGAATGAGTAAATGAGGGTAAAATAAACTTATTTTTCTGATTCTTAATTGATTTAAAAGATCTGTTCAAAATAATAGCAACAGTGTTTTTGATTATGTGTGCTTATGTGCATGTACAGTGATTCTTGAACAATGTGGGAGTTAGGGTCACCAGCCCCCCAACACAGTGGAAGATCTGCATATAACTTTACAGTTGGTCCTCCACATCTGCGTTTCCACGTCTGTGGATTCAACCAACTGCAGATCATGTAGTACTGCAGTAGTATTTATTGGGGGAAAAAATCCACGTATAAGTGGACCTGCACAGTTCAAACCCATGTTGTTCAAGGGTCAACTGTACATGCTTTTGTATGTTTATGCATAAGTGAAAGGAATGACAGGAAACAATATCGGGTTTGGAAGAGAGAGATTGGAATATTTTATATTATGAGGTATTTGTTCTACATGGGATATGAAGTATTTGTACTACATGTGAGTCAGAAAAATAAACATGGGGTTAGTTGTAAATGTATATTGCAACCACTAAAAAAAGTAAAAAAAAAGTGTAATATGCTAAGAAAGAGAATTGTTACATATAAAGTTCTCAGTTAAAATGACAAAAGACAGAATGTGTGGAAGACAAATAGGCACAATGAACAAAGGTAACAAATAGAAAACAGTAACAAATCTGAGAGATACTAGTAATCCATCTATATCAATTACCTTAAATGTCAGTAGTCTATACCAATAAAAAGATGAGATTGTCAGAGTGGATCAAAAAACAAGACCTAACTCTGTGTTGTCTACAAGAAACCCATTTTAAATATGAAGAGACACATAGATTGAAAGAAATGGGATACAGAAAGATATACCATACTAACACTAACCAAAAGAAAGTAGGAGTAGCTGTACTAATTTCAGACAGAGCAGACTTCAAAGCAAGGAATGTCATCAGGTATAAAAAGGGCCATTACATAATAATAAAGGGGTCAATACTCTTACGATATAACATTCCTTAATGTCTCTGTGCCTAACAACAGAGTGTCAAGATATATGAGGAAAAACTGATAGAACTGTGGGGAGAAATAGATGAATGCAGTATTATAGTTGGAGACTTTTCACCCCCCCGTCAGAAATGGACAAATCCAGTAGGCAGAAGATCAGTAAGGACATAGTTGAATTCTTCACAACAATATCAGTGAATTGGATATAATTGATACCTATAAACTGTTTCATTCTATGACAGCAGAATACACATTCTTTTCAAGTTCACATGGAACATTCACAAAGATAGACCACATTCTGGTCTATCTTAATTAATTTAAAAGAATGGAAATCATTGCAATGTCTGCTGTTAGCCCACAATGGAATTAAACCGGAAATCAAAAACAGAAAGATAGCTCAAAACCCTAAATTACTTGGAAATTAAACAACACACAGGTCAGAGAAGACATCTCAAGAGAAAGTTTTTAAAGTTTTGAACTAAATTAGAATGAAAATACATCTTATCACAATGTGGGATGCAGTGAAAATAGTGCTTTGAGAGAAGTGTCTATAATAGAAAAGAGGAAAGATCTAAAATCCGCAATCTAAGCTTCTACCTTGGAAAGCAAGAAAAAGAAGAGGAAATTAATTCAAAGTAAGCAGAAGAAAAGAAATAAGAATTAGAACAGAAATCAATGAAATTTTAGGTAGGAAATCAATAGAAAAAATCAAAACAAAAGCTAGGTTTTTTGTTTCTTTTTGCGGTACGCGGGCCTCTCACTGTTGTGGCCTCTCCCGTTGCGGAGCACAGGCTCCAGACGCGCAGGCTCAGCGACCATGGTTCACGGGCCCAGCCGCTCCGCAGCATGTGGGATCCTCCCGGACCGGGGCACGAACCTGTGTCACCTGCATCGGCAGGCGACTCTCAACCACTGCACCACCAGGGAAGCCCCCAAAAGCTAGTTTTTTGAAAAGATCAGTAAAATCAGAAGTTACTAGATAGGTTAACTAAAAAAAAAAGAGAAGACACAAATTACTAATATCAGAAATAAAAGAGGGGCAATCACTACTGCTTCTGGACCATGAAAGATAATAAAGGGATATTATGAATAACTGGTGAAAAAGTTGATAATTTGATAACCTAGGTAAAATAGACCAATTCTTTGAAAGGCCAGATCTGCCAAAAATCACACAAAAAGAAGTAGACAGGGCTTCCCTGGTGGCGCAGTTGTTGAGAGTCCGCCTGCCGATTCAGGGGACACGGGTTCATGCCCCGGTCCGGGAAGATCCCACATGCTGCGGAGCGGCTGGGCCTGTGAGCCATGGCCGCTGAGCCTGCGCGTCCGGAGCCTGTGCTCCGCAGCGGGAGAGGCCACAGCAGTGAGAGGCCCGCATACCGCAAAAAAAAAAAAAAAAAAGAAGTAGACAATCTGAGTAGGCCTATATCTTTTAAAGAGATTGAATCAGTAATTAATAACCTTCAAACACAGAAAGAGCCATGCCCAGATGTGTTCACTGGCGAATTCTACCAAACATTTATGGATGACATTATACCTGTTCTCTGCAATCTCTTCTAGAAGGTAGAAGCAGAGACAATACTTTCTAACTCATTCTTTGAGGACAGTATTACCCTAATATACAAATCAGACAAAGACAGTACAAGAAGGAAAAAAAACCCCAACAAAACTACCATTGGCCAATCTCATGAACATAAATGTAAAAATCTTCAACAAACTATTAGCAAATTGAATCCAATATTGTATAAAAAACGTTATATACCACGACTAAGTGGGATTTATCCCAGGTGTGAAAGGCTGCTTCAGCATTTGAAAGTCACCGTAATCTATCACAACAGGCTAAAGAAGAAAAACCATGTGATTATTTCAATAGATGCAGAAAAGCATTTGACAAAATTCAACACCCATTCATAATTAAAACTTATAGCAAACTAGGAATAGAGAGGAATTTCCTTAACTTGATAAAGACTATCTACAAAATCCCTACGTTAACACCATACTTAACAGTAAGAAACTCACAGGTATCCCACTAAGATCAAGAACAATGTCCCCTGTCGCCATTCATTTTTAACATTGTTCGGAATTCCTAGCTAATGCAATGAGAGAAGACAAGGAAATAAAAGTATACAGATTTGGAGTGAAGAAATAAAGCTGTCTCTGTTTGCAGATGACATGATTGTCTATGAATAAAATACAAAATAAGTGACAAAAAACTCTTGGAAATAATTATAGCAAGATTGTAGGATACAAAGTTAATATACAAAAGTCTCATCACTTTCCTATATACCAGCAATGAACAAGTTGAATTTGAAACTAAAAACATGTTACCATTTATATTAGAATCCCCAAATGAAATACTTAGGTATAAATCTAACAAAAATATTATTAAAAGATTTATTTGAGGAAAACAAGATTCTGATGAACAAAATCAAAGAACTAAATAAGTGGAAAGGTAACTCTTGTGCATGAATAGGAAGACTAATATTGTCCAGGTGTCAGTTCTTCCCAGCTTGATCTATAGATTCAGTGCTATCCCAGTCAAAATCTCAGGAAATAATTTTGTGGATATCGATGAACTGATTCTAAAGTTTGTATGGAGAGGCAAAAGACCCAGATAGCCAGCTCAGTATTGAAAGAGAGGAACAAAATCAGGGCCTGATACTACCCAACTTCAAGACTTGTTATAAAGCTATAGTAATTAAAAGTGTGGTATTGGTGAAGTAATAGCCAAATAGATCAATGGAACAGAATAGAGAGCCCAGAAATAGACCTACGTTAATATAGTCAGCTGATTTTTGACAAAGGAGCAAAGGCAGTGCAACAAAGCAAAGTCTTTTCATCAAATGCTGCTGGAGCAACTGGACAACCACACACATACAAAAATGAACCTAAGCACAAACCTTATGTCCTTCACTAAAATTAGCTCAAACTGGGTCATAGATCTAAATGTAAAATGCAAAACTATAAAACTCCTAGAAGATAACAGGAGAAAACCTAGATGACCTCGGATATGGTGATGACTTTTTAGATAAAACACCAAGACATGACCCATGAAAGAAATAATTGATAAGGTGGACTTCATTAAAATTAAAAACCTTTGCTCTGTGAAAGACAGTGTCAGGAGAATGAGAAGACAAGCCATAGACTGGTAGAAATATATAAAGAAGTCTTAAAACTCAACATTAAGAAAATGAACAAGCTGATTAAAAAATGAGCAAAAGAATTGAAGTGATACCTCACCAAGATGATATACAGATGGAAGGTAAGCACATGAAAAGATGTTCAACATCATATGTCATTAGAGAATTGGAAATTAAAACAACATTGATATACCACTATATCTATTAAAATGGCTAAAATCGAAAACACAACACCAATCGCTGATGAGGATGTGGAGCAGTAGGAACGCTTATTCATGGCTGGTGGGAATGTAAAATGGTGCAGCCACTTTGGAAGACAGTTTGTCAGTTTCTTTCAAAACGAAATATACTCTTAGTGTACAATTCAGCAGTCATACTCCTTGATATTTACCCAAAAGAGCTGAAAACTTACTTACACACAGAAACCTATACAAGGGTGTTTATAGCAGCTTTATGCATAATTGTCAAAATACAGAAGCCACCAAGATGTCCTTCAAGTTGACTGGATAAATAAACTGAGGGGCATCTAGACAATGGAACATTATTCGGGACTAAAAAGAAATGAGCTATCAAGCTATGAAAAGGCATGGAGGAACCTTAAATCCATTTTACTAGGTTAAAGAAGCCAGTTTGAAAAGGCTATATATCCTGTATGGTTCCAACTATATGACATTCTGGAAAAGGTAAAACAGCAGAGAAGTAAGATTAATGGTTGCTAGGGATTGTGGGGAGAGGGAAGGATGACTAGATGGAGCACAGAGAACTTTCAGGACAGAGGAACTATTCTGTATAGCATTTTAATGTCTTTATGCGTATGTGAAAACCTATAGAATGTACACCACCAGCAGTTAACTATGGACTTTGGGTAATAACGGTGTGTCACTGTAGGTTTGTTGATTTTAAGACATGTGCCCTCTTGTTTGGGATGTTGATAATCAGGGAGGCTGTGGGAGTGTGGGGGTATGGGATTCTTTGTATTTCCTGCTGAATTTTGCTGTAAACCTAAAACTGCTCTAAAAAAATAAAGCTTATTAATATTAATACCTTAGAAAAGTTATTCCCAGATAACAGTACTGATGAACCTAGTGGCAGGGCAGGAATAAAGATGCAGATGTAGAGAACGGACTTGAGGACACAGGGAGAAAAGGGGAAGCTGGGACGAAGTGAGAGAGTGGCATGGACATATATACACTACCAAATGTAAAGTAGATAGCCGGTGGGAAGCAGCTGCATAGCACAGGGAGATCAGCTCGGTGCGTTGTGACCACCTACAGGGGTGAGAAAGGGAGGGTGGGAGGGGAGGCTCAAGAGGGAGGGGATATAGGGATATATGTGTACATAAAGCTGATTCACTTTGTTGTACAGCAGAAACTAACAGAACATTGTAAAGCAATTATACTCCAATAAAGATATAAAAAAGTTATTCCCAGATGGATTAAGAAGTCAGTATTTAAAAAAAATTGTATAAAAGAGGAAAATACAATTGAATATTTTTCAGACTTGAGTGTGGAAGGACTTCTAATCATTAAAGGTGACCATAAGGGGAATACATAGCTAGATTTCAACATTATAATTTCATTTGATGTTTACTAAAAGACAGACAAAAGTATTTTGTGAATAACTTTAATATGTGAAGAAATTAATATGTAAATGGGAAAATAGCATGAATAGACTATCAATAAAAAGTAACTTCAAATTGCTAGTAGAGTTTGGGAAAATTTTAACCTGAACTAAGTCACAAAGAAATGCACATTATACAGTGAGATTAATTTTTAAATTTTATGCATTATTTGATGTAAATACTTTAAAATATTTATATATTTGTTAGATGACATAAAAATAAAACAAAAACTTGCACCCCTCCACCAGAGGGGTAAAAATCAGAACATATTTGATGCTGTGTATTCTCCCAGTGTGTTCCTCCTCAATGCAGCCTCTTTTTCCTGCCCCCCTCAACTATTCTCTTGTCCTATCATGTTTATCATTTCCTTGCAATAAAAAGTTTCCCCATATATGTATGTGTCACCAAAAACTCCTTGTTTGATTTTACTTATTTATAAGTTTTTCCTGATTTGCTTTCTCTTTTATCTTTTTTTCCCCCATTTGTAGCATTTGTATGATAGGAAACAAGGTACTTACATAGATGGAAGGGATTGCATTAAATTGGATTTGTAAGGATAGAGAATTACTGGTATTGCCTGGAGGCTTGCCAAAGTTACTTGGACCAGCTTACACCCATCAGAATAACTAGTGTCAAAAAACTACAAAATTATAAGTGTTGATGAGAATGTGGAGAAATTGGAACCCTTGTGCACTATTGGTGGGTATATGAAATGATGCAGCTGCTATGGAAAACAGTATGGTAGTTCCTCAAAAAATTAAAAATAGAATTGCCATATGATACAGCAATTCCACTTCTGGGTATTTGCCCAAGAGAATTGAAAGCAGGGTCTTGAAATATTTTGTATACGCATGTTCATAGCAGCATTATTCACAATAGCTAAAACGTGTCCATCCACAGATTAATGGATAAGGAAAATGTGGTATATACATGCAATGGAATATTATTCATCCTTAAAAAGGAAGAAAATTCTGCAGTACGCTACAGTATGGGTGGATCTCATGGACACTATGCTCAGTGAAATAAGCCAGTCACAGATGGACAAATCCTTGATTCCTCTTCTTTGAGGTACTTAGAGTCATCACAGTCATAAAAACAGAAAGTAGAATCATGGGTGCCAGGGGCTGGGGTGGGTAATGGGCAGTTAGTGTTTAATGGGTATAGGATTTCAGTTTACAAGGTTAAATGAGTTGTGGGGATGGATGGTGGTGATGGCTGCACAGCAATGTGAAGTATTGATACCACCGAACTGTACACTTAAGAATGGTTAAGATGGTACATTTCATGTGTATTTTACCACAATAAACGAAATTGGTAATTTTACTGGGAAGTTTTTGGTTTTTTTTTTTTTATTAAACTATAGAACTCTTGAGAATCACTGCGAGTCTGTCATATTCCTCAGATGTGTTGGAGCTAAAAAAAAAAAGATTGAGGACTATATTGTGTATCTCTACAAGTTTTCTGATCTTTCTTTTTGATGTCTTAATCTTTGATATAACATAAACGAAGGCTTACTCTGGGACTTTATTGTTTATATAATATAACTGGAAAAGTTTAATTTTATAAGTCTATATCAAAAGTTTATCATGTTCATAACTATGCTGTGCACCTTGGAAGACAGATGAAAAATAAGACATGTCTTTTCCTTACTTGAATTAATAAATTCTTTTTAGGAATTTAAAATTATTTGTACAAGGCAATACATTTGTAAGAGATGAATAAACAAATTACAGTTAGAAGACACAAGAGAATTGAGTATGATTCTTGTGAAAGCATTGGTCAGCAACATTTGCATCGTAGTAAGTCCTAGAAAGAACAGGGAATTTTTAGTAATTAGTAAAGGGGCAGGGAGAACATTCTAGACAGAGAGAACTGCTTAAACAAAGGGATAGAGTTATGAAGTTTGGGGACACATTTAGAAATTTTGAGTAGTTCAGTTTAGTAGAAATATAATATACATTCAGGTACAATAGACTAAAGTTTGGTTTGGCCAAAATAAATTAAAGGCCTTATATGATAAGCTGTAGGTGCCTAGAATATAAGAAACTAATTTTCTAAGATTTTCTTTTTATTGACAAACACCTAAATTACTCTCCTTATATCTAGCCACATTATTAATCATATTTACTAGCTAATGGAAGGATTTTTGTTTACCTTATTATTATATTCCCAGAGCATAGAATGCCTAACATGTAACAAGCATGCCTGAAATGAATGATTTTAGATTTCATAAGAAAGGAGAATTTCAGTGATTGTACTTTAAAGAGATCTTGTCCTAATAAGTCAGGTTGTTTTTGGTACTTTTATAACATGCATCCAAGCTTCACTGTATTCACCTGACTTGGGTTTGCATCTTTGCAGTGTTCTATAACTATGAGCATGTTCTTTATGGTGTACCTTCATTACCAGGCATATCTACCTGTGTGACTCGGTGTAGGTAGATGTCAAAAATCTTTGGCTTTAACTTTACATCTGTTTTCCTGAAGTGTAGCATTGCTTAATTCTTTAGTCTTGAGTTTAATCATTTCTAGGAATTAAGTGACATCACTTTTAGAATTTCTGCTACTAGTCTACTATATTCTTCTGGTTGTTATGTAAATAGTTATATTTGCTATTTATTTTAGTATTTGTAAATGTTAGCTTTGCCATTATATATCTTTGTATTTCTGAATAAACTATTCTTAACTTTATATGTATTTTGAAAACATCAGTTGAGTTATATATATGTCAACTCTACCTGTTTGTATTCTAGTGTTTGTTCCAAGGATTGTAATACGCATCCTTGATTTAACATAGTTTCTCTTGAATTAGTATAATAAATACCATTTCACATAAAACGTAAGAATTTACAATGATATAATTACTTACTACCCCTTCCCCTCCTTTGTGCTATTGGGTTGTCATCTATATTTTACTTCTACATATGTTATAAACCTGATGATACCTAACAATTATTTTTGTTTGCTTTAAACAGCCAATTATCTTTTCAAGAAATTAAGAAATTTTGTATTTTCCCACATATTTACCATCTTGTAGTGTTAGTTAAGCTAGAAGTAGTATCTGTTTTGTCTGAATTCTCACAACATATATTTTGTACCATTTATGTCATATATGACATTACAGTTAGTAGTTCCATGTATATGTCAAATTGCCTTTGCGAGTTTTATGTTTTTTTCTGTCAAGGACTAGAGTTCATACATTTTAAAATACTTCATTGTGTTTAGCTATTGCCTTACACAAAATAGGCAACATTTTTTTAAGTGTGCAAGAATGACTGAAATTTTGTTCTTTTATCCGAGTATTTGTATAATCTGACAAGTTGTATTTTTACAGTTCACCATTAGATGTCACTTTCTAACATTTTATATTCTTACCAATAAATTCCATACCATATTGCTTATCAGATTTGGAAAGTTGACACTCCTATACAAGTGCACTTAAACTGAGAAGTTTCTGTACATTTTAAAGTGGTTACTTTCTAGAACAGAGACATTCATAAATAATAATTATAATTTAAAAAATCTCTTAATTTTATATTGAAGTCTATACTGAACCAACTAATTTTCCTTAAGTTTTCTTTAAAACTTGAATGCTGCTGTTGTTTTTGATTCTTAATTGTTTTGTAATTCTGAAAAGCACTTTCTTATTTCAGGAGCCTAACTGATCCTAGACTCACCAGAAGAGAGTCTCTAGTTAAGCTTTAATGACAACTGCTGGTTTTATTTGGGTTTTTTGGAGAAAGAGGGAGAATTGACTTAGCTGTGAAAAGAAATGTAGAGGTGGAGAAAAAGATTCATGAGGCTCTCCTGGCCAGTCATGGAATACAATGAAGTGCTAAGAATGAATTTTCCTTTTTATTCTCTCCTCTTAAAAGATAGGAAAGGTCAGGTCAAGGAGATTTCAGCCATCCCCAAAACTTTGATGTTTACCTATGCCTAAGGGCCTCAACATCATAACCTGTATGATTTAGGGGTCAGGTGTCTCGGTGCCTAACAGGTCCCTCTGTGCCCAGTGGAGAGTCCAGGCGTGTGGCCTCTTCTTAGAGTACCATCTCTCATCAGACATTCAGGCTGCGACTCCGTGTTTTCCCCCAGTCTTGCAAGGACACAGCTGGTGGCCATTTTCCTCAGTCTATTCAGAATATTGAAATTTGAATAAATTAGCAATGTTGTTTCCTAATAACATAATGAATGACCAACACCTCATCCAAGCATCTGAACATTTCTAATAATGTGGGTCCATCCATGTCATCCTCTGGTATACCAACCCCCAGCCTTTCACACCTCAGCCAGAAACAACTATTCTATATTTTCTGTTTATGGTTTTATTTTTTTAAAAAAGGAATGTTGTTTTCATTATCAGTATGTCTATATTGAATTAAAATATTTAAACCATGAGTATAATAAACTAAAGTACTTCTAATTCGGACATTTAATTTCCATTTTGCATTGATCTGTCAAATTACACACAATGTAATATCAAAAATGAAATTTTATATAGTAACACTTTTGCTTTATAATAAATTTTAAATGTATATTTCTTTGACATATTGGTATAAGATGGCCACTCATTCTTCTTGGGAAGACCTTTTTTACTGTTGGTCTTGTAGTGTCATTCTTTGTGAAGTAATGAAATGAAAAGTTTTATGGAGTAATTGGTGATGTGGATGGTAGAAAATAAAATAAAAAGTTGGCCATACTATATATTGAGGTGCTGAGAGTGTTACTTATATTGATGATAATTCATTTTGTAACCTGTGCTTTTCCCTTATGTTTTTGTATATTGCTACAGCTGAAGGAGTAAACAGGTCATGGCACGCTTAACAAAAAGACGGCAGGCGGACACAAAAGCTATCCAGCATCTTTGGGCAGCCATTGAGATTATACGGAATCAGAAGCAAATTGCCAACATTGACCGTATTACAAAGTAAGTAATTTTAAACAAAAAAAGTCTATGTAAAATTTTATATAAGACTTTGGGAGAAAAGGTCCAAAGATTATTTATTTATTTATTATGCTAATTAACATATATTACAAAGTACTAGATACTTTGCCTTACAGGAGTATAAAGTTGTTAGGGAAATAAATACTGAAACATACACAAGCAACTTGTGTTTAGAGGTTGTATAAATGAATATTAGATAAGTAAAGTATCAATGTGTACTATTTCCAATAGTACACTAATAGATTTATACTTCTCAAAAATTTTTTAGCTCTTGAAAACAAGTCCTTATTTAAGTCTTTTGTTAAAAAGGCTTTTAGTTAATCACTTGCTTTTATGTAAGCTATCTAAAAGTCTACTGTTCATTATTCATTTTAATGTATGAATAATATATGCTACCATATAGCTTGGTGTAGGTATAGTAACATCTTACTAGTTTGTAGTACACTAACCAAGAATTTTTAACAATTTCATTTTATATTTTAGAAGTTAGAGTAAATATATCTTCAGTTGACAGAAGAAAGTTCTTAATTTTCCAATGCTGTTTATCTTGGCAGTCCAAGATTCAGAATAGAAAAAAATCAGACTACTGTATGAATACTCTATTTACATGTTATGTACTAATTATAAGGGAGTCTTCAAATAGAACTTGATTTTGTTGTGTTTGGTATTTTTAAAGGAATAAAGTTGATCTTTTAAAATGTTTGATATTTTTTCGTAATTTAAATAGAATTTCTTTATACTTATTCTCCAACACATTCTTTAGATGCTACCTATAAAAATGGAAAACAGATGATTTACGAAAGCCCATTTAATTAAGTGCTTATTTTTGTCGTTATTAATAAGTAACAAAGTTAAGTATCAGATTTTTGTCACTTAGCCATATTCTAGTGAAGAAGATTATAAAGGTTACTTGAGAGGGAAGGGACATGAGAAAGAAAGATGATGCTGTATATTGCTTTAACTCTATATTTAACCCTTTGAATATTTTAAAGTTGTCCATGTACAACTCCTAGCTCCTGTAGGTGAATAGAAGGGAAAAAAATAGGTAACAGCTATGTGGAAAATAAGAATAAAATAAATAGTACATAATAATTAAATTACTTTTAATATTGGTGATATTGGAATAAAAGTTTTTTTTAACAACCTCAAAGGAAAAAAAGCCTTAAGGATTTTCCTGTGGTTGGGATTTTTAAAAAACCCATAGTTTATGTATATCAAAAATTACTTACAGAAGAATGTAGAAATCTTCGGATTTAATTTTTTAAATTAAAGTCATTTAATCTTGACTGAGCTATTTCAACTTTACAGGCTATTACTTCTTATTAATGCATGGCATCTGTCTCTGAAAGCTCTAGGGACATTCTCTAGGAAGCTGTGGGAATCTCCAGGTGACATGTATAGAGTTTGGCCGACAAGGTTGCTGATATGGGTGTCAGAGTAGTCTTTGGATGACTAACGTGTGTACATGTGTATACATGTTAAATTGTGAGCGATGCAGAGGCTGTTGACAGCACTGCACACCTCTTCTCGTTGTGCACAATGGATTGTCCATAAACATCCTCTCTCCTCCTTTCCTCATCAGTACAACCTTAAGGGTGCCAAGGCTTATTTACCTTTCTGTCCTAAGGTCCATCCATAGATCTTAAGATAGATATGAATAAATTCATTTACCTGCCAAATAGTCATTGTTTCATCAGTCTTATCTAAAGATGAAAAAAATACTGAGAAAATCAGAGGGTAAGTGTTTGAGTGGTTCCCAGTGTTTCTTCTGCCTCATCTCATCTGAGAGTATGTCATATTCCTTTTTATTACGGGGGTGCATTTAGAGCATCTTGTACTTCTTTCATAACACTAGTCACATGTGTAATTATTTCCCTGCCAGACCGTCAGCCCTGGGAAGGAGCTGTCTAGATAATTGCCTAGCCCAGTGCCTTGGCTTCTCAGCAGTGTTAATTTCCTTGCTCGTAACCCTTGCCAAGGTAAGTTAGGAAGAATTGGACCATGACAGGAAGTCAGATCTTTTGCTTTAAAGTCTAATAATCTTATTCTGTATTCTAAATAGGTAAATACTTTTCAAGCTTTAGATTAATTTTAAATCAAGGTACTCTGCTTAGTTACAACTAAGTCTGAACATAGAGGTATCTTTAATCTTTATCCAAATATCTTAAGTTACTGAAGGCTTTAGTAGAGTTGATGTGAAGAATGTATATGTAGTCATTAAGTTTCATTCTATATTTGACTGGTGAGTGACTCCATAAAAATACAAACTGTACAGCTTCAGTCACGCATTAAGTTTTGGGCTTTGGGGTCATGGCTCTTTATATTTTGAAGCCTGGCACATCCTAAACACCATACTTTACCTCTGTATAATGTTTTAGTTCTGCTTGTTTTTATTTAAAATGTCTTTTAAGTCACTTTTAATCTATAGGTTTCTCATTCATCTTTTTTTGTTGTTTTCCTTTGCAATTTATTTATCTAAGGACCTGGTTCATTTGCTCTGTTGTTTCCTATAGCCTGCCTTCACTGGTTTCATCCCTGTGGTGTACTTTAACCTGCTGCTCATTCCTTTGCATCTCATGGAAATTAATAGTTGATCCTAAGGCTTGGGGGTGGGGGTGAGACTTCTTCATAGGTGGTGATGTGTTCTGCCCTCAGGAGGCCATAATGTATTTCATCTGGTGAGGTTAGTACTAAGCCTGGTATGCAGTGGCTAGATCCAATAATTCATTAAGGATTGCAAAATAGTGATAATCTAGTTTTATCTTTTCTTTTTTAACTGGAATAATTCTATAAGGACATAAACTTCCCATCATGTAGTATATGGTTATCATGTGTTATCGTTCATACCAGAAAGGTAGAATAACTGATTCTTTTATTTACCAGTTTTCACAATAGCATCCTCTAATGGCAACCAATTAGGTTTTTTTTTTGTCATTTGGAAGTCATGCGTTTCAATCCATTTGATATATATCAGTCTGTTTCTGATATAATCCCTATTGATGCTTAACTTTTCCCTTCTTTGACAATTTGGAGCCTCTTCACGTTGGCCCCTGAAGTTCCTCTCTGTTTTCTGACATGACAGAATTTTTTCAGGCTCATCTAGGATACACCCTGCTCCAGTCCTGGAACCACTGATTTCTCCAAGGGTCTCTGGTTTCTCGCAGTTAGAAATTATGTTTCAAGAGCATTTTTTGGCCTTCAGTGTGCTCATTGCTGCCAGGTTGGTCTCTCTTTCTAGGTCTTTTAGTGGACGAGTTAGGAAATACATATAATTGTAAAAGAAAAAAACTACATTATGAATTCATAATGATATTTTCCCCTTGAATTTATGGCTACTGGTTTTTACTGAGCTATCTAAAATCTTTAACTCCTTTCTTACACAGTAAGAGTCATGATTCTTTAGGACATCATGGATAATAACATTTTAGAATATCATGTAGTTACTCAATTGTTTCATCCCAGGCTGTCTGAGAATAATAGCATCAACACTTAACTAATAATACATTTCATGGAAACCATATAAGTTGTCTTGCCCATCTTTAAACAGTTGTGCAAATTCTAAACTGTCACAGAAAATAGCAATTATGTATTATACTTTCTTCCTTACAACTGCCATTTAGTCTTACTTCTCCAAGTAAGTGTGTATTTCATGCTCACCACTGATATCTAAAGTTCATTCTCTAGTACATTCTTTAAAAAAAGTTTTTCACTTCCCCACCCCTGCAGTTTTATTGAGATACAGTTGACATATAACATTGTATTAGTTCAAGGTGTACAACATAATGATTTGATATATGTTTATATTGTGAAATGATTACCACAGTAAATATAGTTAACATCCATCACCTCTCCTAGTTATGAAATTTTTTTTCTTGTGAAGAGAACTTTTTATACTCTCTTAACAATTTTGTATTGTTAACCATGCTGTATATTACACACCCAGAACTTATTTATCTTATAACTGGAAGTTTGTGCCTTTTGTCCACCTTCACTCATTTTGCCCACCCCCAGCCCCTGCCTCTGGCAACCAACAGTCTGTTCTCTGTATCCATGAGTTTAGTTTTTTAAGAATCCACATATACGTGAGATCATATAGTATTTATCTTTCTCTGTCTGACTTATTTCACATAGCATAATGCCTTTAAGATTGATCCATGTTGTCACAAAATGATGGGATTTCCTTCTTTTTATGGCTGAATAATATTCCACTGTGCATGTATACCATATTTTCTCTATCCATTTGTCTGTGGATGGACACTTCGGTTGTTTCCATGTCTTGGCTGTTGTAAATAGTGCTGCTATGAACATGAGGGTGCAGATATCTTTTTTTTTTTTTTTTTTTTTTTGCGGTACGCGGGCCTCTCACTGTTGTGGCCTCTTCTGTTGTGGAGCACAGGCTCCGGACGCGCAGGCCCAGCGGCCATGGCTCACGAGCCCAGCCGCTCCGCGGCTTGTGGGATCTTCCTGGACCGGGGCACGAATGTGCGTCCCCTGCATCGGCAGGCGGACTCTCAACCACTGCGCCACCAGGGAAGCCCCGCAGATATCTTTTTAAGATAGTGATTTCATTTTCTTTGGATAAGTACTCAGGAGTGGAATTGCTGGATCATATGGTAGTTCTATTTTTAATTTTCTGAGGAAGCTTCATAGTTTTACATAGTGGCAGCTCCATCTAGTAGATTCATAAGCAAGACTTCCTGGGGACAAATATTTGAGTTCTTGCAGGTTATAATAACAGTTGGTCTGCAGCCTTTTTACTTAAAAGGGAATTTGGTTGGATATAAACTCCTTAGCTTTTATTTTCTTTCTCTGAGGTTCTTATATATGTTATCTATTCTGGCTTAAAGCGTTGCCATCAAAAAATCTGTTGACAAGTTGATTTTCTTTCTGTTGTGACTTTGTCCTTTTGCCTAGGTTCACAAAGATTTTTTTTTCTTTGAAGTCTAGGAACTTGACCGTGTCTCAGTGTTGGTCATTCTAGGTTGTTTTGTTGGGTATACAGTGTCCCTTTAATATGTTTTTTTGAAATATTGAAAATTTAACTTTAAAAATGATAACAGTTTGACCCTTGAGCAACATGGGTTGAACCGTACAGGTCCACTTATATGCGTATTTCTTTCAATAAATACACACCACAGTACTACGTGATTCATGGTTGGCTGAATCCAGATGTGGAACCGCACATACAGAGGGCTGACTGTAAAGGGAGACAGAGATTTTTGACTGCGTTGGGGGTGAGGCGGACTCTAACCCCCGTGTTGTTCAAGGGTCAATTGTATATATATCATCCATGGACTTTTATTATCTTGTTTAGTTGTCATTTATTGGGACCTTCTCTTATACTGTGTTGGTTTCTTTTCCTATCTTCTATATTTGTAATTTTCAGTTTGGGCAGTTATAAATAAAGCTACTATATATTTTTGGTTTTTAATATTTTCTTTCTTTACAACTTCTACTTATGACTTTTTCTGCTATGTACTCACTCTTGTGTGCCTTTTACTTTGGACTTTTTACTTCTGAAGTGAATTTTTTCATTTACTTCGCATGTTTAAGTCATTTCTGAGTTTTTCTAATTCTGATTTATATCTTTCCTATATCTTAGCATCATCTTCTTAACGTCTTTTCACGTGTTTTAAAATAGTAGTTACAGTTTTCATCTGTGTTATAGGCACATCGCTCAGGCGTGCTTTCATTTTAAGGATGTCCTGCTTCTTCAACCACAGTCCTTTCATGTGAAATCAAGCTTCCAGAACTTGTGTCAGGGAAAGGTGGTTGAGAATAGTTTTTCTAGATATGGCTCTAAAGCATCTTCTTATGTCACTTTTATGAAGAGCTTAACAATATGGCCTCATATTTACCATGATTTCCTGCTTCTTCTGTACCTTCTTCCAGAATCGTAATTTCTTTTGTACCCATTGTCCTTACATTGGAGATCTTTATGACCAGACTTCAGTAGTGTTTGGTACTTTTATTACTAGCAATTCCTCTACACTGTGGAGCTCTGTACTGAAAGGGAGCTTTGGATTATTAATTTTGAGCGTTCATAGGTCTCACTATGTTCTAGCCCCTTAAGGCTTTACCATGAATTCACAAATTACCATCAATTACCTGCAAATGGAAGTGTGTAAAACCCTACCCAGTTTCAACTGCTGTTCTCAAATTGGCCCACTTTGCTTTTCAGTGACTGCCTGTTGGTTGTTTTATCCTCCTATACTTACTTCCATTAGGTGGTCTGTTGTGTCCCTTGCTTTCTCCTGCACAGGTGTCAATACCAATTGCGATTGCAGCTCTTGGAGATTTGTCCTCACCTACTAAGACTTTGGGATTCATGGGGATTCTCATCACTTAATTTTGTTGTTTATGTTGTGCAGGGGTTGGGTTGTTTGTTTGCTTTGGCTAACTCTTCTAGTAACTTTATGTAGAGGGTTTGGGAGACATTAAAAACCATGTTACTTCTACCATCTTCCCAGCTCACAGCAGTCTTGCCGTTTTTCTCAAAAAAAAAAAGTTGTTAAAGGTACTGTGTATTTTCTGAAGTCCTAAAGCAGAGCTAAAAGTGGTAAAAATTCCTTCTAGCAGAGGCAAATTCAAGGAACATTTTTCATTTTTGTATATAACACTAGACACATCAGAATCTACAGCAGTATCATCCTCAAAGGATCATTAAAATATTAAATTTGTGTTGAAATTTAAAAAGAAATTTCATGAGTAGAAGCTTCAGGTCCTCCAAGTTAATCGAACAATTAGGGACTAATAACAATTTCTTTAACAAAATAGGATAATTTTTCTGTGTTGCAAATGTTTCTTCCACCTAATATGATGATGTCTAACTTTCAGGGTTCATAGCAGTAGCTTCCTGTTAGTTGTCAGTACACCTCCCTTGGAAAAAGAGTCCTGAGTCTTTTTTACCACTTTTTTTTACTTTTCTTTTTTTTTTTTTTTTTAACCTGCTAGTTTTCTGTTCAAAAAGGAGTAGAAAAGGTGCTGTAAATTAGAGAATCACTGTTGAGATTTATTGAATATTTCAAGTATTTAAAAAACATCACTAAGAGAAACTTCTTTGACAAGTTCTGTTATTTGGGGATGTGTTTTTATAAAAAGAGTCAATCTGAAATCAAAATACATGTATGGGATGAAGTTTGATTGTTTAAAATTAATGGGTAACCTATGCCTCTGATTTAAAAGCTCATGTTTATAAATTTGATTTAATGATGATATAAAATTCCATACATGTCTGCACTTGGAAACTAAATAAGCACAAATAAATTTTGGCCTCTCCAAAATTTTATAAAATATAAAAAAACATTTTATATTTTTAGAAACTGAAAGATGTTTTGTGATGTTCTAGTCATCATAAGATGGAAACAAATGATTCATTTTATCATAAAAAAGAATATACGTTAGTCAGGTTAGATGAACATAAGCATAGGCAAGAGTAGCTTCTCTTTTAAAGGTCTATAAATGCTAAATTATAAGTAGCACATATGAATTCATCAATTTTTTGACATTTGGATAGGTGTAATGAAATTAAAACTTAGAAATAGTTGATTGCTTAGCACTTATATAAAACAAATATTTATAAAATATTTTTATGTTTAAAATCGTGATGTTAGCCCGTGTTTTACAGTTTTTAAATCAAGGAGCAAAGAGGTGAAGATTCATATGACAATGAAATCAGTAACAGAAATGAAATTTAAACTTTGAATCCCTAAGATTCCCAATATGATTCATAACTCATTGTCAGGTTATGTTTTAAAACGTCACCTATATTTTAATATCCAATAAAAATAAGTTACATGTCATTTTTTCCTCTTTAATCCAAACAAATAATTCATATCTAATTTGGATAGTTATAATATAACATTAGAGTTTCATAAGTATTCTAAGTAATAGTTATAATTTAAAGACATATTTTTGAAATAAGTATGGATTTTATATTAGTCTCTGCCAGCATTATTGGCTAACATTATTGGTGTCATTGGGAGAGGTCAAATTAATTTTTTTGTTTACTGTTGGAAAAAGCAGTTGAAACTTTCTTTCCTGTCTTGAACAACTTTGATTTTGTGTTTCTAGAGGTAACCATGTTTGTGACTAGCATGATTAGACTAACATTGGATTGGTTGACTTAGTCCCATTCAAGTTAATGTTTCAGATTAGGGCATCAATTAATTACATGTATTGCTTACTTTAGGGTCAAACCCCAGTTAGAAAATGTGACCTCTGACCTCTTGTGACATGTTTGGCATTGAAATTTGAGTTCTCCTGGAGTTCTTCCTGTCACTACAGACAGACATAAGCCCAAACTGTAAGTCTTCTTCATGTGTAGGTTGCCTTTGAAGTTGCAACTAGGTACACATTATTTATTTATTTGTTTATTTATTTATTACAGTTCAGTTTTATGAAACCCATGATTTCTAGGAACTATTTGTTAAGTTATAATTTTGTCTTTGTCAATTTCTATTCCCTCATAAGATTTATTGTAGAATAGGAAAATGGCCATTGCCTAAGTTACTTCTTTGAAAATAAAGTTAGTTTTAAAAAATTAGCAGTTAATGTTATGCTGTATATGTACTTCCAAGAATTCTTCATTCTCATAACTACATTCTCATTTCAATCTACATTGATTTATTCTTTCTTATATATCTTCTTATGGTAGCAGATTGGCAGGTACAGTTTACCACTGTTACCATTGTTATTTTATTTTACATAATAACAGCCTTACAGAAGAAGTAACTGATTCTGAAGAACCATAATCCACAATTCTACAGTGAGTTTTTTCTAGTGGCACTCGCCTTGGCTTGGATTGTTGTCTAGCTGTTTTCATGTTTCACATTTCTCTGCAGTTCTGTGATGGAAACATACAGACAAGGCACAGAAAAGTGTCAATAACCATTAAAGAATAAAACAATAGTACCAAATAATAGGAGAGGTATCACAGACAGAAGACAGCTCAGCCCCATGTGAGTGGAATGTTTAATTAATAACATGATAGACCTTATTTGAGGGGGCAGTCACTGAGGGAGAGTCAGGGAGGCCTTATGGAGGGTATGGAATTGGTCAGGCCTTGGAAGTTGGATGGGATTTGGTGAGGCAGAGAGGGGAGTCAAAACAGAGGGACTGTAGAGTTTTGGGGGAAAGGGAATGAAAAGGCAGAGAGGCCCAGACTAGGAGGGCCTCTAATGCCAGCATTGAGATTTTAATCCTGTGGCTAGAGGGGAATGTAAATGTGTTTGGAGTATCCTAGACTGGATAGATTGAATGGTCCTCTTAAATGTCTGCTCTTCCCTACCTGGCCTGGGTTTTAGCCTTGAGTAATTTCCTGCCTTTGCAGTGGCAGCAGGTTCCTAATTGGGGCCTCTGGTCTCCTGGTCTTGATAGTCTGTTTCCTCTTCCCGTCACTGGTGTCAGAGATGTTTTTCAAAAACACTATCTTATCAGATGTTCCACAACTGAAAGCCTTCTTCTGTTGCCAATGCTTTCCCAATCCCTTGTTCACGGTGTCAATACCTCGGCCTTCCTCATTTGCATCACCTCTTGCTGTTTCCTGCTCAGAATGGCCTGTACTGCAGACACTGGGCTCTTGAGGGCCTCAGCTCTGCTGTGTTCCACACTTGGCTGGGATGCCAGTCCTCCTGGACTTGTCCACTAGACAGACTCCTTTTTCAAGACATATCTCCTAGGAAGTCATTTCTGACACCTTTAAGTTGACCTAAGCCTCACATTTTATCAGTTTTCTAGATTTTAGGTCTGATTATGTTCTTGATTTCCCCATTGTGCGTAAAGTGCAAATACTTGAACAAGCTGTTTGTGCTGAGCCTTTCACAGTCGGACCCTAACTTTCCTTCCTTCCATGACCTGCCTCCCTCAACTCAGAGTCCATCTGATGAGACTGTTCTCAGTTGCCTCAGAACCCTATTATTTTGATTCTTTATTTTGTATTTTTCCTTCATTAATGGACAGAACATCCCCTTTCTTTTAAGATCCAACTCAAACATGATTTCCTTTGAGATACTGATTTATTCCTCACTATAACCAATCCCTTTACTCTTACTCTTTGCTCACATAGTAACATGTATAAAGCTGAATTTTTATTATGTGTTATAGCCTTTTATGATCTTTAAAAAATATTTCTGCTTCCTTTGCTGTTTGTGAGCATCTTGAGGGTAGGGCATGCATCTTTCCTACCTTTGGATCTTAGTATGAAGCATAGTAGCTGGGACAAGATGCTGAGAAAAGGTTTCTTAATTATAATAAATATTCGGTTGCATTAACTGAAGAAGTAGTTTCAAAGAAGATTATAATAATTGAGAACATCGAGTCATTATTTTGTGACAAGCACAATGCCCTATATGATTTCTCATTTAATTTTCACACTGGAACTCCGTGAGGTCTATTGTCATTACCCTCATTTTGTTGATGAAGATGATGAAGTTTAGGCAGGTGAAATAAAATGCCTACAGCCACACAGGTTTCTGGCGGTAGAACTGAAATTTGAATATAGATCTAATGTCATAGTCCAAGCTCCTAACCATTAAATGTTTCCTTTTGATATTTAATGAATTTATATTTGTATCCTTGCAAACTTTGAAGTTTTAAAAACATTGTCGTCTACTCGGTGTTTCCATATTATCTCATTTCAGCCTAACAAGCAACTCTGGCGTTCATTTTAGCCCCACTTTATGGGTAAAGAATATGAGGCTGTATGAGTAAATTATTTGTCACAGGTTAAATGTTAGAATTAGGGAGAACCTAGTTCTTCAGAGTATAATCTAATTTTAAAAATAAATTCATTGATGATGCTGTTTAGGTTTGAAGTTTATTACTTTTTTGTTCAATGCAATCTTAAAATATTTGTTATATACCTATCCATCTATAAAGCACCTAGTGGCAGATCATTATTATTACTTCTAATTTTTTTTATTGTGGTAAAGTATACAGAACATAAAACATACCATCTTAACCATTTTTAAGTATGCAGTTCAGTGGTATGAAATACACTCACATGGTTGTGCTGCTGTCACCACCACCCATCTCCATAGCTCTTTTCATCTTGCAAAACTGAAACTCATTACCTATTAAACAGTAACTCCTCCTTCCCCCCAGACCCTGGCAGCCACTATTCTACTTTCTGTTCCTATGACTATGACTACTCGAAGTACCTTATATAAGTGGAATCACACAGTATTAGTCTTCTTCTGACTGGCTTATTTCATTTAATATAATGTCCTCATGTTCATCCATGTTGTAGCATATTGCAGAATTTTCTTTTTTAAGGATGAATAATATTCCATTGTATATATAGACCACCTTATGTTTATCCATTCACCCATCATTGAACACTTGGGTTACTTCCACGTTTTAGCTATTGTGAACAGTGCTGCTATGAACATGGTGTACATATACCTCTTTGAGACTCTGCTTTCAGTTCTTTTGGGTATGTACCCAGAAGTAGAATTGCTGGATCATATGATGATTCTATTTTTAATTTTGTGAGGAGCTACCATACTGTTTTACACAGCAGCTGTACCATTTTACATTCCCACCAACAGTGCACAAGAGTTCCAAATTTTCTGTGACCTAGTCAACACTTAAAATTTTCTGTTTTGATAGTAGCCATCCTGATGGGTGTGAATGGTATCTCCTGTTTTGTTTTGTTTTTTTTTTAATTGGAGTATAGTTGCTTTACAATGTTGTGTTTCTACTGTGCAGCAAAATGAATCATCTATACACATACATACACATACATATATCCCTCTTTTTTGGATTTCCTTCCCATTTACCACAGTGCATTAAGTAGTCTTGTTGTGTTTTGATTTACATTGCCCTAATGATGAGTGATGTTGAGCATTTTTTCATGTGTTTATTGGTCCTTTAAACATCTTCTTTGGAGAAATGTCTGTTCAGGTCCTTTGCCTGTTTTTGAATCAGGTTTATATGTTGTTGAGTTTTAGGAGTTCTCTGTATGTTCTGGATAATAATTTCTCATCAGATATATGATTTTTGAATATTTTCTCCTTTTTGTGGGTTGCCTTTTAACTCTGTGGGTAGTGTCTCTTGAGGTACAAAATTTTAAAATTTTCATGAAGTCCAATTTGACTATATTTTCTTTTGTTGCCTGTGCCTTCGATGTCATATCCAAGAGATCATCACCAAATCCAGTGTTGTGAAGCTTTTGTCCTAAGTTTTCTTCCAAGAGTTTTATTGTTTTTGATCTTACATTTAGGTCTTTTATCCATTTTGAGTTTATTTCTGTATATTCTGTTAGGTGAAAGTCTGACATCATTCTTTTGCATTTTGATGTCCAGTTTTTACAGCACCATTTGTTGAAAAGAGTGTTCCCCACTGAGTAGTCTTGGCACCCTTGTCAAAAATCCTTTGGCGGTATATGCAAGGATTTTATTTCTGGGCTATCTTATTCCATTGTCTGTATGTCTGTCTTTATGCCAGTACCACACTGTTTGGATTACTGTAGCTTTGAAGTAGATTTTGAAATCAGGAAGTATGAGTCCTTCAATTTTTTCTTCTTCTTTCAAGATTGTTTTGGCTATTTGGGGTCCATTGAGATTCCATATGAATTTTCTGATTGGTTTTTGTATATCTGAAAAAAAGTCATTGGGATTTTGATAGGAATTGCATTGAATCTATAGATTGCTTTCGGTAATATTGACATTTTAATAATATTAGTTCTTCCAATCCACAAACATGGGATGTGTTTCCATTTACAGTTGACCCTTGAACAACAAAGGTTTGAACTGTGCGGGTCCACTTATACACAGACATTTAAAAAGTAAATATGTACTACAGTACTACATGATCTGTAGTTGGTTGACTCCATGGATGTGGAACCATCGATATGGAGGGCTGACTGTAAGGATATACATGGATTTTTGACTGTATGGATGTAGGTGCACCCAACCCCCATGATGTTCAAGGGTCAGCTGTATTTATGTCTTTAATTTCTTTCAGCAGTGTTTTTTAGTTTTCACTGTATAAGTCTTTCACCTCATTGGTTAATTTAATTCCTAAGTATTTTATTCTTTTTGATGCTGTTGTAAATGGAATTATTGTAATAATTTCCTTTTCAGATAATGTCAAATACTGTGCTCATTTTACTTTTTCTTTTCCAATTTAGATTCCTTTTATATCTTTTTCTTGTCAAATTTCTCTGGCTAGAACTTCCAGTACTACGTTGACTAGAAGTGGTGAAAGCGGGCATCCTTGTCTTGTTCCTGATCTTAGAGGAAAAGCTTTCAGTCTTTCACCATTGAGTATGATGGTTGCTGGGGTTTTTTCATATATGGCTTTTATTATGGTGTAGTAGTTTCCTTCTGTACCCCATTTGTTGAGTGTTTTTTATCATGAAGAGGTGTTGAGTGTTGTTAAATGCCTTATCTGCATCTATTGAGGTCATCATAGGATTTTTTATCTTTCATTCTGTTAACGTGCTTTGTTAACGTTTGTTGATTTACATAGTTTGATCCATCCTTGTGTCTATAAAGCACCTAGTGGCAGAGCATTACTGTTAAATTTTTTTTAAACTTCTAAAAGTAACATAACCATATTGTAGGATACTTGCAGAAAAATAAAAAGCAGAAAAATAATCACCTGTAATTTCTCTACTCCAATCCCATTTTGATGTATTTCTTTCTGGTCATTTTTCACATGCTTATTATTTTCTCAACATTATTTAGCCTTTTTCCTTGTTATATGATTACCATAAATTATTATTAGTAATGGTTGTACAATATTCCATCTGGTGAGACTGTTCCGTGCTGTTTTGGGAGGGAGGAGGGATGAGTAGTAAGATAAACATTTATTGTAAGGTTACATTACATTATCTTACCTTCAAATCAACTGCATGGGTTGACACTATTAATTTTACTTAAGGATATGCCCACTGGGATGCAGAGAGGTTAAATCACTTGTTCAGGGTTATGTAGCTAGTAAGTGGTAAAGCTGGTATTGGAACTGAGACCTGGTGACTTAAGAGGCCATGCTTTTTCCCCTTTACTTTTGTATTGCCTCCATATGTCATTTATTAAATTCTTGTAACAACTCGTGTTTTAATATTCAGTAATATAAGTAATGAAGGTGAAAGCTTAGAGGATAACAGTGGTTGGTACAGGAACCATTGGTGTAGAGTGGGTTAGTGCTGGGCACTGGACTGATCGCTTTACATTCATTACCTTGTTCAGCTTTTATTACGACCCTGTGGGTACATATTATCATCATGCTGCCATTGGTTGGATAACTTGGGTGTTTTCAGTTTTTTCACTAGTCTCCTCATGCTTTGAATTATTTCCTTATGATGGATGCTCAGGTTGTCTCCATTTTCCCTCCACCTTGCAAATAACCATGCATTGCTCCAACTCTTCACAGCTACAAGTAACAGTTTAATTTTGACCCGCATGAGTAATTTGTTGATGTGTGTATCCGGGAACATTTTGACTATAGGAAATGCATCCACTTAATTTGACCAAGCTCTCGAGAGGATGCCCATCTACATGTTCATTAGTGCACAAGGACACAGTTTCTGCAAGCGTCTGCATATACTTGACGTCCAGCATAAATTTTGTCACTCAGATATTTTAATTTACATTTCTGTCTTTATTAATGAGAGCACCAGTTCTTGGTGTTCTTAGAAGGTTTTGGCCTTTCTTTTCTGTGGATGTCTGTTTTTATACTTTGCCCATTTTCCCACTGGGGTTGTCTTTTTCTGTTGGTTTGTAGAAGCTCTTTCTGTTAATTCTCCTATACACTTTATGCTTTGTAAATATTTTTTCTTATTCTGTTAATCTGTTTACTAACCTTTCCCAAAGTGTTCTTTGTTGAACAGAAATTTTAGATTTTAATATCAAATTCAATATTTTTTGCCTAATGTTTTGTGCTTTTGAAATTTTATTTAAGGAATCCTTCTTAATTAGACCACAAGAATTAGGTCTTTATCTGTAGTTCTCTTTTTATGCGGTGGTAGAAAAGGATCCAATTTTATTTTTCTCTCTATAGTGAGTCTGCCTGCTTCTTTAGAATTCGAACTTTAGAGTCAGTAACTCTTGGAGATGTTTTAGGGGCCCTTAGCACAACATATAGTTTACTCTTAAATATTTAGTCGTGCCATTTTTTGTTTGCCCTCGGCCCCTGCAACCTCCTCCCACCAATAAGTAAGCTTTATAGGTACGGATCTTTTTCTGTTTTGTGTATTGGTATATGCCAAGCACCAAAAGATAGTGACTGGCACATGACATTCACTCAGCAGCCTTCACCTTACTTGTGAATGTTGGGTGCATGTCCGCTCTTTTCCTGTAGCCAGTTGTCCTTGCTACAGAAAGCTTGAAATCTCTACTAGAACTAGACTGTTTCTGTTATCAGCTCTCCTATTAACTAGCTGTGTTTTCTCAGGGAAGTCAGTTTCCTTTCTTCATCTGCAAATTAATGCCCCTGTGTAACCACCGTCTTAATCAAGATATAGAAAGTTGGGCTTCCCTAGTGGCGCAGTGGTTGAGAGTCCGCCTGCCGATGCAGGGGACACGGGTTCGTGCCCCGGTCCGGGAAGATCCTACATGCCGCGGAGCAGCTAGGCCCGTGAGCCATGGCTGCTGAGCCTGTGCGTCCAGAGCCTGTGCTCCGCAACGGGAGAGGCCACAACAGTGAGAGGCCCGTGTACCGCCAAAAAAAAAAAAAAAGATATAGAAAGTTGTCATCACCCCCAGAAGTTCCCTTGTAGTCCTTTGTAGTCAGTTCACCTGTTCCTCAGCCCCAGGCAGTAGTGATTGGCTTTTCTGTCACAGTGACTGATTATCTTTGCTTGTTCTAGAATTTTATATAAATGGAATCATATAGTATCTTCTTTTTCATGATTAGCTTCTCCTGGTCAGCATGTTTTGAGATTCATGTGCTACGTATATTGATAGTTTATTCCTTTTTTATTGCTAAGTAGTAGTCCATTATATGGATATACCACAGGGTTTTTTTGTTCATTTGTTTTACTTTTTGGTCACACCACATGGCATGTGGGACCTTAGTTCCCTGACCAGGGTTTGAACCCATGCCCCCTGCAGTGGAAGCGTGGAGTCTGGACTGCCAGGGAAGTACCTCTGCTACAGTTTTTAAAATCCAGTCACCTGCTGAGGGGCATTCGGGATTATGATAAAAGCTACAACGTGTTTCTGTGTACTGGTGTAGTGATGTATGTTTGGATAAATACCTAAGAGTAGAATACCTGTAACTGGGGCCATAAAAAAGGATGGATGGTGGATGGTTTTTAATTTGTGTATATATATTATATTATATTCATATGTGTATCAAATAAATATAAACAGCTAGAACTTCATTTGTTCCAAAAATATTTTGGGGACAATTAGAGAAAGAATTAAGTAGCGTAAATAGAGTAAGGTAGTATGTATCAGAAGGGGATGGGAAGGGTGAAGAAAAGAGAAATGAGCATTGATTTGAGTAACCTAATCAACCATTACAGTAGTATAACTCTCTCTCCTATATGTATATACATGTATATATTTTAAAATCATGTCCATTTAGATCTTTAATATTATACCATGAACATTTTCTCACACTGTTGTGTTTTTTAAAACAATAACTTTATTAGGTGCATTTTGCTCTATTGGGTGAATATGTAACTTATTTTATATCCATAATTTATTTTACTGTTATGGACACTTGGATCCTTTTTTTCCCTATAAAATTTCAGGTGTGAGGAACATTTTTTTACATAAATCCCATATCTCATACAGATTGTTTCTATAGAAGTAGAATTACTGGGTCCAATGATAGGGCCATCTATAAGGTGTTGTGAGAAAGTGCTTTCCAGACGGTGTTTTTAGCAAAGCTGTGTTGAGAGTTGGCTGTCTTAATGCATCTTTACCAGCTCTGAGAATAATTTTAAGTATCTTGCTCACTTGACAGGTGAAATAGTTTTCTTACTGTTATAGTTTTGCATTTTAAGAATACAGGCTCTTTGTCTTATTTGTAATAAAATATTCCATTTTATTGTTTGCTTTTCTTTTTTTAAATATTTATTTATTTATGGCTGAGTTGGGTCCTCGTTGCTGCGCGCGGGCTTTTCTCTAGTTGTGGTGAGCGGGGGCCACTCCTCGTTGCAGTGCGCGGGCTTCTCATTGTGGTGGCCTCTCCTGCTGCGGAGCTTAGGCTCTAGGTGCATGGGCTTCAGTAGTTGTAGTTCGTGGGCTCTAGAGTGCAGCTCAGCAGCTGTGGCGCACGGGCTTAGTTGCTCCGTGGCATGTGGGATCTTCCTGGACCACGGCTCGAACCCGTGTCCCCTGCATTGGCAGGTGGACTCCCAACCACTGCGCCACCAGGGAAGCCCCTGTTTGCTTTTCATTTGCAGAATGGAAGTCAGTGGTGGTTGCTCCAGAGGCTAGGGGAAAAAAAAAGGATTTGTGATGTTTATGTCATGGAGAAATTTCACATTTCTTATCTAGTCAGATATTTTGGATCTTCTCCTCTGTTATGTCCATAGCTTTTATACTCAGAATCTCTGTTAACATCATGAGATTAGATCAATCTTCACTTAAAATTTTATCTCAAATGTGATGTTTTCAGTTGAGTCTTTTTTCAGCCCCTGAGCCAGTTCAGTGAGGCCAGTTGGGAGCCGTTAGGTACTGAAATTATGGGGCAGTACTGATTTTATCCAGATCATCCAGAGTACACTTAAAATAAATTTGCTATATTGCCATCAAAACGAAGGCCTCTAGCCTTCATGATAGTGTGAAGGTGTAAGTAAGGCAGTGGTCCCCAAACTTTTTGGCACCAGGGACTGGTTTTGTGAAAGACAATTTTTCCACGGAGCGGGGGTTGTGGGGAGGTGGTTCAGGCAGTAATGGGAGCGATGGGGAGTGGTGGGGAGGGATGGGGAGCGATGGGGAGTGGTGGGAAGCGATGGGGAGCGATGGAGAGCGGCAGATGAAGCTTCTTCGCTCACTTGCCTGCAGCTCATCTCCTGCTGTGCGGCCCGGTCCCTAACAGGCCTTGGCCTGGGGGTTGGGGACCCCTGAGGTAAGGGGCAGGAGGACAATACAAGGCGTTCCTTGTATTTTTTAATTAACAGAAAACATACCAGTGCATTTTTTGGTGGTTCCTTCTTCTGCAGGATATGATCATAGTTATATTGTTTTCATTAGTGTGCCCATCTCTCAATATACTCATTTCAAACTGCATGACATGTTTCTGAGATTGAATCATTAGAAGGGTTAAAGATAGATAATTAATTTTAGGAAATTATGATTCATAAGACTTCTTACTTTTGTAAGAATGTAGCAATGGCTGTTACCGTCAACCATATTTTTTTGTCTTGGAACATGCAGAATTATCTCAGGGGAGATGAAATAACCCTGGGTTCTGCAGCCTTTTGCTTGGACACACCAGTGCTCAACACCTGTTGGAAAGTAGCATCCTAGGAGAGACGTTGGGAGGGAAGTTATTGGAAAGAAAATGGATAGGATGGGAGAAAATTAAAAAGCTGTTGAAAAAGTTCAGAGAAATTGACTATAATATTTAAATTGTGAACATTTACATACTATTTCATGATTTATACTAAGTGAAATTAAAATAGGAGACTAGATGGCCTTTGTAAATGCATCTCAAACCCAAACTGCTATTTTTGTCTCTTTATTTGAAGATCAGCCCTTGTGATGGATATGTAGCATGTAAGAAAATGAGAGACCTGGAGTGGCCTTAACCTGAATTATTAGCATAAGTATTTTCACAGGAACTAAACCTTCCTGAGTACTTGATGATCTAAGAAAAGGAAGAATGGGTTGGGACCCTTTGTTATATTTAAGGTATTGTTTGAGTCACTCAATCCTTCAGAATATATTTATAATTACCTTGGATAGTCTTAAGGCTTATCCAGTATGCTTAGCCTATAATACTGAGTAAGATGATGTTACTCCTCATTTGTGTAACATCTGCAGCACTCTGGTTCTGTTCTACTTTTTGAGAAAAACAGGTGAGAAAAAGTAAGGAATTCCTCAAGTTTAGGCATTGCTCTGAACTAAGGAAGTCGAGCCCAACATGCTGTCACTAAGAGAAAGGAAAGTTCTCTTCTATTGTGCCTTCATCCATGCTCTACTGTTTGAGTGCACAGTGGCTAAGAAGACCCATTTGTGTGGTGAAATTCAGTGGATTAAAATGTATCAAGGAATAATAAAGTATAATGCGTTTCTTGTTAAAACAAAACAGCAAACTGGGACTGGAAAGGAATTTTCTTAATAAAAGCTACCAGTATCCTTTAGCAAGCATCATATTTATATTTGTCACTTTATATTGATAAAATATATCTAATAGTAACCTTCAGCAAGTGTGTTTAATGATGAACTGTTATCTGAATCCTTTGTAAGATCTGAAACAAGAATATCCATATTAATACTACCTAAGGGTACATTGTACTGGAAGTCCTAATTAGCACAATAAGAAAAGACAAGTTTAGTAGACGTACTTAGACAAACCTAAAACTAATACAGGTTTAGCAGGGTTTCCCAACCTTGGTGTACCAGCAACCACCGACCAGAAAATATTAAATAAAACACTCTTTTCAAAAGAAACAAAAAACATGCAGTACCTAGGAAAAACCCAAAAGATGTGCAAGAGTTTTATGGGGAAAAATTATAAGACCTTATTAAGGACATAGAAAAAGTTATAAATAAATTAACAATTATGCAAAGTTCATCAGTGAAAGTTAACATTACTTAATATTGTAATGGTATTTATTCTCCTCTAATCTAAATCACAGCAGTGTTTTTCATGGATCTTGCCGATTGACTTTAAAATTACTATGGATGAATAAAGGACAGAGAGCTAAGATGAGTTTAGAAAGAAAGGAGGGGACCTGCCTAAGATTGGCAAGCTTGTGTGGGACCAGGGAGCTTTCGTACATTTGGATGGATGGTAGATGGTGGCTACTTTTTCGTAAAAATAGTCTTTAGCCAATAGGTACATGAACAAAAATCAAAAGGGAGTACTGTTTAAAAAAAGAAAAGTCTTCCTCCTACCCCTGCCTGCTGAACCAATGTTCTTGGAAGTAATGTCTTTTTTTTTTTTTTTTTTTTTTGCGGTATGCGGGCCTCTCACTGTTGTGGCTTCTCCCGTTGCGGAGCACAGGCTGCGGAGCACAGGCTCCGGACGCGCGGGCTCAGCGGCCATGGCTCACGGGCCCAGCCGCTCCGCGGCATGTGGGATCCTCCCGGACCAGGGCACGAACCCGTGTCCCCTGCATCGGCAGGCGGACTCTCAACCACTGCGCCACCAGGGAAGCCCCGGAAGTAATGTCTTTTACAGTTCCTGGAATATACCTCTAGAACTCTTATACAGAGATAATTATATAATGTTTTTGAGAAATTGTACCATTTTATACCATGATTTTTTTTCACTGACTTTTTTTTAAATTGAGGTATAAGTGACAAATAACATTGTATTAGTTTTAGGTATACAAGATAATGATTCAATATTTGTATGTATTGCAAAATGATCACCATAAGTCTAGTTAACATCCATCACCACACAGTTACAAAAAACTTTTTTCTTGTGATGAGGAATTTTAAGATCTATTCTCTTAGCAACTTTCAAATATGCAGTACAGTAGTATTAATTATAGTCACCATGATGTACACTATATCTCCATGAGTTATTTGTCTAATAACTGGAAGTTTGTACATTTTGACCATGGTCACCTGTTTTGCCCACTCCCCTCCCCACTCCCCACCTCTGGCAACCACCAGTCTGTTCTCTGTATCAAATGAGCTTTTTTTTTTTTTTTGGTTTGTTTCACATATAAGTGAGATCATATGATATTTGTCTTTACATGTCTGACTTATTTCACTTAGCATGATGCCTTCAAGATCCATCTATGTTGTCACGAAAGGCAAGATTTATTTCCTTTTTTGTGGCTAATATTCCATTATATATCTGTATCTCACATTTTCTTTATTCATTTGTCTGTCCATGGACACTTAGGTTGTTTCCATGTCTTGTCTCTTGTAAATATCTTGGCTATTGTAAATAATGCTTCAGAGAACATGGGGGTGCAGATGTGTTTTCATTTTCTTCAGATAAATACCCAGAAATAGAATTGCTGGATCATATGGTAGTTCTATTTAAAATTTTTTGAGGAACCTCCTCTATTTCTTTTCCATAGTGGCTAAAGCAATTTACATTCCCACTGACACTGTACAAAGGTTCCCTTTTCTCTACATCCTCACCAACACTTGTTATCGCTTGTCTTTTTGATGATGGCCATTCTAACAGGTGTGAAGTGATATCTCATTGTGATTTTTGATTTGCATTTCCCTGATGATTAGTGATGTTGAGCATCTTTTCATATACCTGTTGGCCATCTGTATGTCTTCTTTGGAGTGTCTATTCAGGTCCTCTGCCTGGCTTTTAGTTGGGTTGTTTTTTACTATTGAATTGTATGAATTCTTTTTTTTTTTTTTTTTTTTTTTTTGCGGTACGCGGGCCTCTCACTGTTGTGGCCTCTCCCGCTGCGGAGCACAGGCTCCGGACGTGCAGGCCCAGCGGCCATAGCTCATGGGCCCAGCCGCTCCGCGGCATGTGGGATCCTTCCAGACCGGGGCACAAACCTGTGTCCCCCACATCGGCAGGCGGACTCCCAACCACTGCGCCACCAGGGAAGCCCCATGTATGAATTCTTTATATATTTTGGATATTATCCTTTATACCATGATTTTTTAAACACAATATATCTTAGAACTTATGTCATCTTAATGTCTGTAATACTGCTTCATTTCTTTTAATGATTATATAATAATCCTTGGCATGTTATATTATAAATTAGCCAGGCCCCTAAGATGTATGTTTAGATGTTTCTCATCTCTTCTTGCTGTCAAAAATGCTAAAATGAATTTCCTCCCTTGGGTATTATTTCACACGTGTCTGACTATGTCTATAGGATGAATATCTAGAAGCAGAATTGCTGAGAAATTCTTGTTTAATCCTCTACAGAACTTTAGAATCAACTTGCCTAGTTTGTGGTGGTGTTCAGTTAAATTATCTTAGAGGCAATTTGGATTTTGTTGTCTTTCATCTAAATATCGAGCATGTCTTTCTTTCCATTTGCTCTTTTTTTATATCAGTAGCTTTTCAAAAATTTCTTCGTATAGTTCTTGTCCTTTCTTCTATTACTAAGTATTTTATTTTTCTTATTGCTGTAGTAAATAATTGGGGTCTTGTCTTTTTTTAAATCTCCTAAATTTTTTTGTTATGTATGTGTATATGAATGCTATTAATTTTAGTATATTAGTTTGTACCCAAACAAATAATTGATTAAATTCTTTGATTTAAAATAGCACACTAGCTGATTTTCTTGGGTTTTATAGGTATGTATTATGCAAATAATGATCATTTTAACTCCTTACCAACTTTATACCCCATTTCTTTCTCTATTTCAGCTATGTTGGTTATTACCTTTGGCAGAGTGTCAAAGACATTTTTTTTTGTTTGTTTTGTTTTTGTTTTCTTTTTGCGGTACGCGGGCCTCTCACTGTTGTGGTGTCTCCCGTTGCGGAGCACAGGCTCCAGACGCGCAGGCTCAGCAGCCATGGCTCACGGGCCCTGCCGCTACGCGGCACGTGGGATCTTCGTGAACTGGGGCACGAACCCGTGTCGCTGCATCGGCAGGCGGACTCTCAACCACTGTGCCAACAGGGAAGCCCCAAAGACATTTTTGAATATGCCTGATCAGGTTAAGGAAGTGCTTATTCATTCCCATTTTGTTAGGGGCTAGATGTTGAATTTTACTGATTTTCAACATGTTTAGAAATTCTGTGCTTTTTCACTTTCGATCTATTAATGGGATGAATTATATTTCTAGATTTCTTAATAAATCGTCCTAGAAATCCTGGAATTAAATACCCAGTTATGGTACATTCTTTTGATATTTGAATGTATTAATATATTAACATTAATTTATGTTAATATTTAATATTAGACTGTATATTCAAATATTTTATTTAGGATTTTTTAATACCAGTATTCCTATGGGACACTAGTTTTCTTTTTCTATGCAATTTTTATGGAGTTTTGTTACCATTATTATGTTAGATTGCTTGCTTTCCTTCTTTATTATGTTCTGGAAGACTCTAAATTGCATTGGAGTTACCTGGTCACTAAAAGTCTGATAGAATTACCTTGTGAATATGTCCCTACCTGGTGTTTTTCTGGACAGGTTATTTGCCAACTTCCTCTGTTTATTTCTTTGGAAACATTGGCCTTTTTAAGTATTCTTTTTTTTTCTGTGGTCAACTTTTGATCATTTATATTTTCCTAGAATATTGTAGTGATTATATCTTCGTACAGAAATGAACAAAGTAGTTGCTTATGACTGTTTTAATTTCCCTTTTATATATGGCTTTGTCTCTGTAGACATTTCTTAGTTTGTATGTTTTTGTGCTTTGTGTCTTCATTCTTGATTAGATTAGCTAATGATGTCTTCATTTTATTTTTCACTGAGAAGGAGCTCTTGGATTAATATTCTACAATTTTTGTTTTTTTTCCACTAGCACTGCTTTAGCTTTTTAATGATTTTTTTAGATTTTTTGCAGTTTTCAGATAACCTTCTGAATCAGTAGTTTATGAGAGTTTTCTAGTTTCATTATTAATGTCTGGTTTAAGTTCACTGCAACTAGGAAATGTCTATATCACTTTCGGAATCTATTAAGGTCATTTTTTTTGGCTGTGTTGGGTCTTTGCTGCTGCGTGCAGACTTTCTCTAGTTGCAGCGAGCAGGGGCTACTCTTCGTTGCAGTGCGCAGGCTTCTCATTGTGGTGGCTTCTCTTGTTGTGGAGCACGGGCTCTAGGTGCATGGGCTCAGTAGTTGTGGCTCACGGGCTCAGTAGTTGTGGTACATAGGTTTAGTTGCTCCACGGCATGTGGGATCTTCCTGGACCAGGGATCGAACCGGTGTCCCCTGCATTGGCAGGCGGATTCTTAACCACTGTGCCACCAGGGAGGTCCCAAGGTCATTTTTATGGCTGACTTCATGCTCAATTTTAATGAATCTTTCTTGGACCTATTGACAAGTTTGTTTTGGATTTCAGAATGAAATCAATTAGATCTGTCTTACGAATTAGGTCTTCTGTATCCATACTTAATTTTGTTCAGTAGATGTTTTTGTGGACTGAGAAAAGTGAATTAAAGTCTCATAATTCTGTATTCCTGTCCATATTTCCTTTCTTTCTTATAGTTTTTGTTTTATAACTACCTATGCCCTATTTGTCTTTTTTAAAAATGATTTTTGCCCTGATTTCCAAATCCTATCCATTGCAGTATTGATCCCTGTTTCATTTGGATTGCATTTTTATGATATGCCTTTGCCCATTCTTTTTCAGTCTAAGTCACTTTAAGTGTCTCTTGTAGATAGTATATTTTTTGTTTTGTGATCCAATATGTGTTTTTCTTTTAATTGTTGAGTTTAGCCAATTTGTATATATTAGAAAGACAAACTTGTTTGGTTTTGGTCCTCTCATGTTTAATAGCCTTTCTTTTGTTGGTTTTTATCTTGCTACATAATGTGTTTTTTATGAGTTTCTTCAGATAACTTAGAAATTTTGTGTTTTTGTTCAAAGAGTACCTTTATAAACTTAAATGCAGTGGTGTGCTTAATTCCTAAGAGAATTTCTGTTGGCTCCCTATTGTGAACAGTGAGGAAATTAGTACATTTTCACTTTTGCCCATTTCCCTTCCCCATTTTCCAAACTTCAGTTGATTATTTCCATTGGTGTTGACCTTTATATATCAAAATATATTTATACCTCTACTGCATGATTTGTCTCCCTTGACTGACAGTCAGTAAAGTTGACAAATCGGTCTGTGTGGACTGACTCCACCTTGTCTTCTCCTGCCCCTTCTCCTACTACAGTGGGGCTGCGACTCCCCACGTCACTTCCTTCTTACCCTCCAGTTAACTTTAAATAGTGCTGTTTTCTCTGCCAATGCAGTTATCTCCTAAACAGAAAACAGTTCTCTTCCATGAACTGAAGACACAGAAGGCTCTGCAGTCCCTCTGCCACAGTTTACTCCTTGTCTTGCTTGAAATTCATCCCCTGAGTTTAGAAGTTTCTTCAGGGATGAGTTCTTGCTTTTTTTTTTTTTTTTTTTAATTTTTGGGCCGCGCCGAGCAGCATATGGGATCTTATTTCCCCGACCAGGGATCGAACCCGCAACCCCTGCACTGGAAGTGTGGAGTCTTAACCACTGGACTGCCAGGGATGTCCCAAGTTCTTGCATTTTGTTTTTTTAGGTTTTTTTAAAAATTAATTAATTAATTATGTTAATTTTTGGCTGCATTGGGTCTTTGTTGCTGTGCATGAACTTTCTCTAGTTGCGGTTGAGCGGGGGCTACTCTTTGTTGTGGTGCGCAGGCTTCTAATTGTGGTGGCTTCTCTTGTTACAGGGCACGGGCTCTAGGGCCTGTGGGCTTCAGTAGTTGTGGCACACGGGCTCAGTAGTTGTGACTCGCGGGCTCTAGAGTGCAGGCTCAGTAGTTGTGGCGCACGGGCTTAGTTGCTCCACGGTATGTGGGATCTTCCCGGACCAGGGCTCGAACCCATGTCTCCTGCGTTGGCAGGAGGATTCTTAACCACTGCGCCACCAGGGAAGCCCTTGCATTTTGAAAATGATTTGTTTTGACTGCTTTGATACTTAAATGACAGATTAACTGGATACAGAATCCTCGTGTCGTACTTAATTTTCTTGCAGACACTTGGGCACTTCTGCTCTGTCTTCCAGCACAGAATGTTTCTCTGGAGAGACTGAGGCCAGCCTGGTTCGTTTCATAGTACGTTTTTGTGTCGGGATATCCTAGTTTACTGGTAGAGGGTGTTGGGGTTTGATTGGAGGGGAATGGAAAATGGCACAAATTCAACTGTAGCTGTAACATTTTATTTCCTTAAAAAACAAAATGATATGAAGCAAATATGCCATGAGTTCAGTATGATTGCTGAGTACAGGAGATTCTGCAATATTATTCTCTGTGGTACAGGGTGTGTTTGAAATAAAATTTTTTAATTAAAAAATATGCCAGGTAACTATAAATCAGGAAGAGCTTGTATTCTTTAGTGATCGAGTTCAAAATATATTTAATCGAAAAATCACATATTTGCCTTATTGATCACAGCATTCATTCTTGTTTTCTTTATATGTTGACAACCACTTGTGTAATTCCTGTATTTTCTTTAGTGTCATTCCCTAAGTTTTGAGTAAAAGTACTTTATATTCTAACATCTTGAAGATTATAAAATTCTAGACTTAGGATCTGTAGAGTGGAGGTTAGTGGCAATTGCTACAGAGGCTAGAACTAAATGGGATGTTTGACTAAAATCTGTTAAATGATTTATATATGCTAGTTTGGGACTATTTTGAAGAAATATTCCTCTAAATATACAAAGTAGACTTAAGGTTTAAAATATCGTGATAATTGAAAGAGTTAAGTATTGAGGACTGGCTTTTCTCTCTTTCTGCAGGGCTCTGATAAGTATGTCACAATAAAAGAGAAATCACCTCTATTTTCTTATTTTTATTCATTTTTATTTTTTAGTACTAAGGGATTTTAAATTTGTTTTTCCTCTGTATTCAGGTACATGTCTCGAGTCCACGGTATGCATCCAAAAGAGACCACTCGTCAGCTGAGCTTGGCTGTGAAAGATGGTCTTATTGTGGAAACGCTAACAGTGGGCTGCAAAGGTTCAAAAGCTGGTATCGAACAGGAAGGATATTGGTTGCCAGGCGATGAGATTGTAAGTTTTTTTTATTTTATAAATCTGGAACGTTATTTAAATATAACCCATAGAAATTTATTTTCAGAAGTTTAGTAATATTCACTTCCACAGTTTTTATTAACATTAAGGACTACATTGGTAGGATGGATACTTTCCTTCCTGATTCTTTAGGAGAAAACTTGGAGCCTGCTTTTTCTGTCTAGATTACCTTGAATCTGAAAAATAAAACAAAGGAAAGCCCTTTTAATGTACGCACAATTTAATGGTACTCCTAAGCGTTTTCTTCAGTAAATATTAGTAAAAAATGTTTCGATGAGGATAATGTTGATGCCATCTAGACAGATTTGAAAGGGATATATACTTTTTTGCTTAGGGGCACATATAGAAGTATATTTTTTTAATGTAAAGCTTGGTTTCATGTGTACTGTTTCTGTCTTCCTACCTTATTTGCTTTTGATTTTTCTAATACCTTCATGAAAAGTCTATTTTTGGAAAGCTTTCAAATATAATAAACATTAATTTTTTAGTTCTGAAAGGAATAGATTTAGTAATTAGATATATTGAGAGTGTTTTATCATGAATTCTCTAAAACCTAAAATTATAAAAATGACACAAAATCTTAAAATTGGTTATTTGTGGAAACATTTCCCCCAAACATTGTCTTTCCCTTTCTGGCTCTAGGCAATTGAGCCAACACACAAACACCCACCTGTTAGGTCTGAGAGCAATAAACTAAGAACACTGTTTTCTGTGGGGAGCTGGTCCACAGAGGCAGCTATCAGTTATATACTTAGAGAAGCTGTTAGTTTTTTACACTGTTTTTGTTAATTTAATATGTGCCTTGAAAGTTTCTGGAAAAAAAATTCACGTTTTCCACAAACAGAAAACATGGAAGAAAAAAATGTTTAATTTCATTGGTATCATTTGATTTGTGCACTAGAAGTATTCTTGAAAACTTAGGTGAAAATGTTTATAGGAGTATAATTCTTCTGTAAGCTAATTCTTCTTTAGCTTACAGAAAAGTAAAGCTTTTTGCCAATAAAGAAACTTTGGGTGCCAGGCCATAATAATAATAATAATGTCAAGTGACATAAATCTGTCTACAGCAGACATTTAAAGGAGGGCCATGATTAGCTGATACCTTATTATACACTCAAAATAATCTAGATAATATAAAATTTCTAGTCCCAAAACACTTAGCCATGTACAGATTTAGTACAGAAGGGTATATTGATACTGGGTTGGCCAAAAAGTTTATTTAGATGTTTCTATAACATGTTACAGAAAAAAGCGAACGAACTTTTTGGCCAACCCAATAATTTCTGAGATGTATATAGTAACTAACCAATAGTAAATGCAACTTAATCCACAGGACTTTGGTTTGTGGATCATGTGTACATTTATTCATAAAAGTGATTTTATTTCTCCTTTTTAGTTTTGTCCTTTTCCATCTGCTTTTTTTCCCCTTCAAGTTGAGGCTTTTTTGTTCAGTTTAATTCAACAAGCAGTTAATGAGTTGTATGTTCACGACTACATTAGGTTCTGTATTCTACTTTTATTTTTGCATGTTCTTACTGCATATATTTTTATAGCATCCTTTTTCTTTTTTCTAGATGAAATCTTACATGTAAATCAAACAGTGTATACAGATTTTATTAATTCTGGTTGGTTCTTATTCACAAGCATTTTTATACCAAGTATGTGTATATGATTTAACTACAAGTATATCAAAATTATACCTAGTTTATGAAATATGCAACTATTAAAAATACATAGGCAATGTAGTGTAGTTGAAAGAGCTAAGGTCACCTATGTTACAATTGATGAGAGTTTCAATCCCATCTCAAGTATTTTTTTAGTTGTATGACCTTGAGGAAATTTCTTAACCTCTGATCCTCATTCCTCAGCTGTAACAGGGACACATTAATACAGCTTTCATTTGATTGTTTTGAGGATTAAATGAGATTATTTGTAGAAAGCATATAACTATGTACTCAAAGCAAGTTTTTGACTAGTGAATAAGTATGTTTAAAACAAGAAGTGCCTATATATAGAGTAGCAAAAGCACACAAATTTCTTACTGAACAGCAAGCAAAAATTCCCATCACGTTTTTTTTTACTTTTAACCTGTAACCTCAAACACAAGATTTGTTAAGAGATTTTCCCATAAGATGATGGATCTATATTTAAGGCGCAGATATAAAATGATGAAACTAATTATATGTGTATCTCATGGCTATGGCTGGTGGACCACCTGCCGACCCTGGGGCTGTCTGTGTGCTATAGTTTTCATGCCCTAAGAATACTCTAGAAGGACACGTGACTGACATGGGTCACACTTGGCACAGCACAGTCATCTTACAATGGCCAGCTCTGTGTGTTTGTAGGGACTGTGTGGCCTGTGCATGCAGGCTGCTGTGTATCGGGGCCGGTTTTGAACCGCACAGCTTAGGAAGTGCCATCTACTTCTCAGACATCAGGTACTTGCATGTTTATTCAGCAGATCTCTAGCAGATGGCAGTAAAGCGTCCTGTTCTAACAAAATCAGTCTTAGGGAAGGGTCAACTTTCTAATTGGCACAAAGGTACTTTGTGGGCTAGTGACAGCCCTGCATGCTGGCATTTCAGTCTGGGACTCTCCTTTATAGTTTCTCCACTTTGTATATGATATGATTCCTCTAAAAGCTTGAGTTTTTAGATTGAAAGGTGTACGTTATTATTTTTGTTGACTTCCTACTCATTATCAAGAGAAGAAAAAGTCAAGTAGGTATATATGGCCTTGGGAAGGAAAGGGATAGGAGTTTTTGGCTATTCATTTTTAAACCTTTATTCAAAGTTACAAAGATTCTTTACTCAGCAAGTCATTTGAAAAATGGTAGTAAAGCTCTTCTTCTTTTCCTTCTATAGCCTCTAAAAATAGTAGCTATAGCTCAGAGGTGGGGGAAAAGTTGATTCCTCTTGATAAGTCCCACAAGTTATATCCCTCGAGATACCTTGTATTAGCAAAGAGGCTGGAATCCTCTTGTATTCACGGCCATGATTATGTTGAGAAAGAGAAGGTAGGCAAGAGTGTCATTTCTTTAGGCCACTCAACTATCATTGAGCAAAGAGTCTGTTGTGTCATGTTTTTATTCCGCCTTGCTACCTTTTTTTGAATGCTTATTTTTAAAAACTTGATGCAATTGAAAAATACGCATATCTTGAACAATATTTTTATTAAACCCAGCTCTCATGTAATAAAAGCCTAACTCTAAGACTATTTCAGGATATAATTATATATAACCGTTTAAGAGGAAGCCTGTGTAAGTCAAAGAGTAGCCTCCATTGTACTGAGACTCTTTCTGCTAGGAATGGAATGATTTTTAGACATTTTGAGATGCTGATATTAACCACCATTTGTATCTCTATTGAAGTGATAATTTATTTGGAGAAACTATGATAAAATTCAGCAATAGACAAGCATCTTCACGGTGATATTTTAAATATGTCCATTTGAGATAGTAGAATGAAAAACATAATTATTAAAAATGAGGCCTCTCTCAATTTTAAATGGTTAGCTTAAATATTAGCAGAATTAAACAAGTAAAAGTATATGTACCAACCAATTTTTAAAACGACAAGCTTGCTGAACCTGGGCAACACTTGTAAGTTTTCTATGGTAGTCCTTAATTTCCAGATTTCTGTCATTAAGATTCACTCATGATCTGAATAATTCTTTTAGAGATCGTTTTTAAAGCTTTTGAAATTATATTAGTAAAAGGCCACTAGACCTGGGCACAGTGTGAAACTGTTGTGTTATATCAAGGCTTGTTTCTTTTGATTTTTCAATTTTTAAAGAAAGACTACATGTTTCCATAGATTGCTTCATCATCTGCTTGCTCTAAACTAATGTACATGGATGGTTACATTCAATCCATATTCGATCAAGATATTTCACATCCTCTATTCTAACAACTTGAGAAATATATTTCTTGGGCAGAATTTTACCATTGCTCAGCTGAGTTGAGTTTGGTATTTAGCTCCCTTTGTAATAAATACAAGTTAATTTCTTATGAGTTAAACTCTTAACCCACTAAAGATAGAAAGGTCTTATAAAAATATTTAATGTAATACAGGCATACCTCGTTTTATTGTGATTTGGCTTATTGTGCTTTTTTTTACAAATTGAAGGTTTGTGGCAACCCTGCGTTGTCAGGTGATGGTTAGCATTTTTAGCAATAAAGTATTTTTAAATTAATGTCTGTACATTTTTTTAGACATAATGTTATTGCACACTTAATAGACTGCAGTATAGTGTAAACACAACTTTTATGTCACTGAGAAACCAAAAAAATTCGTGTGACTCACCTTCTTGCAATAACAGCTTTATTGCGGTGGTCTGGAACTGAACCCGCAGTATGCCCGAGGTGTGCCTGTGTAAGTACAGTAGGGCCGGTGACCTTGATTTATGGATCATTTGCAGATAAAACATATCAAACGTGTGTTTTAATATTGAGGCAGTTGATATTATTTATTTGGTGACTCCCAACTTGATTCATGGTCCCTGGCACAAAGCTATGACTCTCCCTATAATTTGACAGATACTTTTTATCTGACATTAAATAATTTGGTCACCAGTGTAGAGGATAACTTAGAAGTGTAAAAAGGTGATGTTTGCTATGAGACTACTTCTCTCTTTACTTACCTGCCAGATCTGGACTCAGGGTCTCATTTCTTCTTGCGTGGTTAATGCCAGTCCAAAAATAAAGTATCAGCTTAGGAACCACAGCTTAAATTTTCAGTTAAAGTCCTTCCACCAGGTTCGAGAGCAACTGCAGACATGAGCTCAGGTCTTGGCTGGTCAGCCCTGCTTCAGCTTCAGTACTTTTTACATAATCCAGTTTGTTCTGCTGATAAGCAGGACCTCATGCTAGTTTTTATGTAGGTCTTTAGTTAAGGTTTGATACCTTTTAAGAAGCATCATTAATGAGAATACAAATTTTATGGTTTCTTGAAGAGATTAACATGTTATGTTGGGGATAAGTGGATTTAGTTTTAGTTTACAGAGGGACAAGATAGGCACTTCTTTCCATCTTCATCTGCTTCTCCTGATTCAAAAGGACCAGTCTAAAAGAAACTAAGGTTTATATACCTCTTAAAACTTGGCTAAAAGCTCACATCTTTTGTATAAGAGGTAGGATTGGATTTATGTCTTATTCTTCAGAAATCACACCATTAAACAGCCCTGTCCAGAAGTGTTCTCTTGCTTTGTTCTTGGAAAAATATTGAGAGGCCTGCAAACAGCTTGACTTTCCTAGCCCACTTCATAAATATAGCTCAGTGAAGTAAGATTTTTTTTAAAAGTTTATATCTTTGCATTTTTCTTGTTATAATTATAGTTGTCATAAATTAATCAGTCATATGTTTTAAATACCCTAAGTCCAAAACTTCATATCCCTTGGATTCTGTTAATTTTTTAATGTGAAATATATTTTATTATATTTATGTTAATTATGTGCAGAACTACACATTTCTTCCAAAGGTCGTTACCTGCATCAGATACAAAAATATAAACAATTGTTTATTTACTAAGTAAAGTATTAAGTAGTAAGTGAAGTATTGGTGATTATTAATTAGAAAACAGTTATACTATGGTTCTATGTGCAAAACTGTAATGTACTTAGACGTTATTCTTGCTTTGGTGAAGAATTTCCATTTTATTCAATAGAATATTTTGGGTCACGCTATCCTGTTATACTCTTTTCACCTGTGTGTGTGTGTATGAGAGTTCTGTCTTTTTTTGCCCTCTTTCTAAATTTTATTTCACTAAGCAATGTTTTAATATTTTAATTAAAAAATAATATTTAAAATTACTGCAAATATTTAACCATAAAATTCTTACCTCTCAATGATGAACTGAATTTATTAACAGAATTAAACTAAACCTAGAATTGTATAGAATTAATTAATTTTACATTGTATCTTTGTTAAAATACCGCATGAAACACATATTTGATGATGTAAGATTTATCTGCTCATTATGTAGGAATAGGGAATTAATTTAAAAGCTGAACTCTCTTTTGAATATGAGGGTAGATAGTTTGGGAGACCCTGTCCAGACACAGTTCTCCCACTGAGCCCTCTTGCTTCAGCGTCTTCTCTAACGCCAAGTTAACAGTGTTTTTGCTCCATCTTGCTTACAGAGTCAGCTGTCTTAATGAACTTAAGGTCCTGAAGAAGAAATTCACGTGTATAATTGAAAGTGTCACATCATTTTGTGACTTGTCAATTCCTGTTCTGTGCTCTATAGCAAATAGATCATCTTAATAACACCAGCTAACAGTTTAACGAGCATTGTAACTCGTTTGATTCTTACAAAAACCCTATAAGCTGGGATTTGAGCCGGTCTGGCTCCAGAGTCTTAACCGAATGCTATAAATGGTGACAGAGACGTAGATCAGCAGGCTGCCTCTTGGTGGTGGAATGTTTTCTACTAGGTTCTGAAGACAGCCTGTATAAACTTCACACTGTGGTGAATTATCAAGTTTACCACATTTACATTCATCACTCCTGATTTTTTAAAAAAAGTCCAGCTTGAACCAGTTTCGGATCAATAAGACATACATTCATGATCTTGTGCAAATTTATAATGACGCTGAATTTGTTAGTAAAATGTTTTTCTAACATCTTTATAGGTTTCATGGCACATGAATTCCTATAGATTTTCTCTATGTCCATTTTGTAGCTTTTGTGGTAGTGTAAAAGTTTCCTCTTAAACTAGTGATGATTCTTGAGTTTGCATGCTACTGTCTTTTCATTAATGATTAGCACATTGATAGATTATCAGTTGATATCATCTGCAAAATAATATGTCGTAAAGCAAATAATAAACAGTTTGACCATGTACAAAATCCCTTTAGCTCTGTGTATTGCCTGATATTGAGCAAAGTTATAGTAGAGAGACCAAGATTATTTTGTTTTTATTTTGAAAGGCCTACAGTATGCAGCCTTTCTCCAGGACAGCAACCCCAAACAAGGTGAACTAATTTTGCACTATGTTATTTTACTTTAATTCTGCTTTTTTAAAAATTAAATTTCTCTTTCTTTAGGCTAGCTTAGTTAACTCTTGCTAGAATTGTTCATTAAAACCATACTATCTTTACATTGCTTCTAGTTTTGGATTTTGTGCTCATAGGTTTGCTTTTTAAAAACTTTCTTGTATTGAAGTGGCATTTCACATATTATGATGTTGATCAGACTGAATGTAGAGTAGTTGCTGATTTCTGGTGAAATCCAGTGAAAATGCAAGCTTAGCTTTTTGGCATACATTATTGAGTATTAGTCAAAAGCACTGTATAAATGAATTCTGTTTACTAAAAGACAAAGCGTAGGCAACTCTACCTATAATAAACATGCTTATATCGTTTATACCTCAGAAAAATGTTTCCTGGATTCAGAATGTAGTAACTTTTGAACTTGACTTTTGCATGTTTTGTATATTCTAAACAGCTATTGCAGTGATTAGAAGAATGAACAGCACATACATTCCCAGCTCATACTTTCTTTTATATCAGATAAGAGTTAGTTGTATGCCATTATATAAACATATATCCAAATGTTTCTCTACTTTTACTTCATTTGAATTACACTTTCATTTCTATAATTTTTATGAAAAACTAGGTCTAGAATTAAACACCCCATTGAAGAAAGATCCGTTTTCATCCTCGTTTCATAGGTGGATGGGAGAAGGTAGGGATAGACGAAGGTAGGAGGTGATATGGGGAGGCTGGAGCTATGGACCAAACTTGTGTTCTCTTGCTTCCTTTTCTTAGTTAACCTAGTAACTATCATTTTGAGAATCACAGGAAGATGAATTAATGTAAAAAAATTCAAATGATGAAGAATGGCAGTTTCTTTTGTTAATAATGAGTATATATAAGCCACGAAAATCCTTTAAGATGTTTCTGAACAGATACGAGGAAAATATTTTGAAATCCTTTGTTTTAAACTTGGGAAGAGTTAATTAAAAAAAAATCTTATCTCCATTGAAACCTAGATCATCAATGATTTTTTGATACAGACATTGAAAGAGCTAAAATGCAGCTTACTTATGAGCTCTGTGAAAGGGGTACACCAATGATTGTTATTTTAGTACAGCCAGGCACCACAACTTACTGTGTCTCTGTGGCATCACTGTGTCAAACTTTTTGGGGGAGATTTTTTCCTACCATGCACAGATTAGGGTTTTCTGTCAAATCAGTATCTTACGATTTTTTAAGCAGTCTGACTGAAATTATTCCTCCATAGTAAATCTCCAGAGTTTATACATCTGCAGCAAATAACTAAAAATGGTCATGCTTTTTTCTTTATTACTTTGGTTGATAAAGACCGCCAATTTCTTACTAAAAAGCAAACCAAAAAGTTTACATTTTTGTAGAACTTACTAATGTACTTTAGCCATGACTCTGAATGTAGATTGGAAGGTGTGAATTTCAGAACAGTAGCAACTCCCTTCACTTTTGAAGGAGAGAGACGTAGCCTTCTCATATGGTCAAGCAGTAATACATTTGAACCTTAGGTGCCAGTGAGTCAGTGCTTACTAGACAAGTGCTCTATCGAAGCCAATTTATTGGGGGAGTTATTGATGTAAGAGGGAATGAAAAAGCTGCTCTCTCCCAGAAGCAGAGTAGACAGTGATTTATAAAAAGAAAAATGATGGCAGAATCCAAGTTTGAAATTTCAAGATCCCCATTGGGAAGTGGCCTTGATAACACTAAATGTGGGTTTAACCCTTATTCATGTAACTACCACATCTACAAAAGAAGGTTGAGAATTAATCCATCACTCTTAACAGGGGTATTTTTTGATAAAAGCTAAGAGTGATATTTATGAAGAATGAATTCCAAATTAAGGGAGCTTACACTATTCTCCTGTTTGTGTTTAAATGGTACTGGCTGTACAAAAAAAAAGAGTGTAACAAAAAAGAAAATGTTGAAGAAACCTGTATACCTGCAGTTATGGTCTTTTATTTCCAGGAATAGTCCCAATAAGAAAATAAGCCTGCTTCCTTTTTTGTTTTTTTTTTGTGGTAATGTCCTTTGGAGAATGTGATTAAACCTTTAGTTTCACATTTTCAATTTATTTTTCCAAATTCAACAGACCCTGAAAATTTGACAACCTATCAGAACATGGACATTCTGATTAATGGTTATTTTCAATAAAGCATCCAATACCATGGATGAGAAGATAAGAATAGTGAGCATCACCATTTATTACTATTCTCTCTGTTCCCAAAGTATGCTAAGTACTTAGTATATTTTTAAAAAATCAGAACAAAACAGAGGTTTGTTTATTTGAAATACTAAGTTATAGATCTTGCTTTGGGGTATTCCATTTACTGAAGAAATTATCCCATAGACTATATAAAAACGAAAGATAATGTTAGAACTGGGATTGGCTTTGGACTTATTTCATTTTGGACTGGTTTTGTTATCAGATCACCTTAAGATATTTCTGAATATTAATATGTTTAGGAGAGAATTAAAAATTTAAAGAAGCGAATTTCTAGGTATTTTTTCCCTCTTGTTTTAACACAGTAAATGTCTAAAATTGTTTATAATGCCTAACTTCTGATGGACTTTAGTTTCAATTTTGTTCTTAGTCATTGCAGATATTGACAAAATGTCATACGAAACTATTTTGTATTTTTTGTAGGACTGGGAAACAGAAAATCATGACTGGTATTGTTTTGAATGCCATTTGCCTGGAGAGGTGTTGATATGTGACCTGTGTTTTCGTGTGTATCATTCCAAGTGTTTGTCTGATGAGTACAGGCTTAGAGACAGCAGTAGTCACTGGCAGTGCCCAGTTTGCAGGGTGAGTACCTATGAGCTTTAATGTGCTGGTCAGAGGGGTGGAATTCATTAATAATAGCTGCACCAAGATATCCCAGGTGGTCTTGCCAGGTTAATGGATAAAGTACTGGAGGGTGGGGGTTATCTACTGCAATGTTGGTTAATGAACATAGAACAATCATAAATGAATATCACAGGACACATATTCAGGGTATGGATTTTAGAAAGTTTCAATCATGTAAAAATATACTCTTTTCTCTTACTTTACAATTCCCTCTGGATTGTGTGACTCTTTAATGGATAGCCTTTAGGAATCAAGAACCACTCTCCCATCCCAAGGTCTGTTCAGTCAGTCCTCTCTGCTTCTCAGAAAACACAGGGAGCAAAAGGCACATTGTTGGAAACGTTCTGTATCTACTTCCCATTTTATATCCATGTAATGTGGCCTTTATTTTTTGTCATATCATGGGTTAGTTTATTTCTTTTATTTGGAGGGTGGAGGGATGGAACAGTTGTATATAAAGAATTCTACAAAATGAAATAGTCTGGTAGGTAAAATAGGTACTTCCCACAATTATTTTCATTCATATTATTTCCCCATTGAAAAGTATACATGGCTGTGCTTGTTGGTTGCAGATGTGGTATGTGTGTATATGAGTGATGTGAGATGCCTAAACACTACATTATGTATGGCATTGATGGTGATCAGTAAAGAATTATTTGATTGGAACTTCTATTGTTTTGTACTTACAATTGTTAAGATACTTACTTGGAACCATGCAAATTGCCCAGATTACTCATGAGTCCTGTTGGTGAATATGTTTTATAATACTCATTTATTCGTCCAAAAAAAGTTTTGTCTTTATCTCCTCTTTGGTATCAGCTAAAAATTTCCTGGCTCATTTGCCAGCACGACGAGCAAAGTACAGTGTTCATTCTAGTCTTCCCTTAGTGTCTGTGGCTTTGTATTACCTTGGTATGTTTCTTAACAGCACTGCTGTACATGTTCAGTAGGCAGAAAAAAAAAAAAGACCATAGGGATTGCATTTTAAAAAATGTGTAATGATGACTTGTAATCAAATGCCTAAATGCTAGGTAAGTCGTGATAAATCCCTAGGTCTGAATAAATCAGTGTCAGGCCTCAAGGTATAGACCTCCTCTTTGAGGTCTGCAAGAATTATAATGGCTACAAGAAATCAGTGTTATTGGTCGTGTGGGAACTGCATTAATACTCATAATTTACTCTCATGGATTTGTGTTTTACCAGTAAATATATCCTGGTTTTTGGTAACAATTTACACTAGAGGAAGTAAAGAATTAATGAGATCTGAAGAACAAAAGCATTAATGTAGTGAAAATATAAAAGAGGTGTGGTCACTGATCAAATAATAGGGACTCAGGGACTTAGGAAATACAATTCTGGACACACCTGTGTCTTTATAGCCATAGCTTTTTAATATCTAATATTTAGTTCATATTCTCATAGTAAAGAATTTAAACAAAAACACTGGGATTTTTGAGGTTGGGTTAAACGTGATGGTAGATGTTTTATATTCCTTACATGAAGAATGAAAGCTGAACATTTATACCTTTGAAGAAAATGTGTAATACTTTCTCCATCAGAATTCTCTATCAAGTAGTCAGATTCCATTTTCTAAATGTGTTTGCTCTACTCTTTACTGATAAGATGAAAAATTTTAAATTTCAGTGAGTTGCTGGCTCACACAGAAAAGTGATAGCCAAAGTAGAACTTAGCCAATCCCATCCTGCCTTTCTCTTCTTTCCTTTGGTTTTCTTTTTGTCTTTGTCAGGCTAGATATTTTCACATTGTGATATAATTATGCTTACTGAAATGATGCTGTGAGTCAATAAAAAATTGTGATTCACATATTCCTTTCATAGACTGTGAGCTACTCTTTCGTTAGACTCAAAAAGCCTGTGTCTGGGTTGGGGATGGTGAGTTTTAGCTTGAGCTTTAAAAATTCCAAAGAGATAGTTATTTCTATGTTAGATCTGTTCTATTTTTTAAATTGTTATGTTCAAGAAAAGGATAAGTGCTAACGGTTTCTTTCCTGAGAAAAGGGATAATAATAACCTTGAGATTCTAAGAGAATTTTAAATATCTTTTTTGGTTGGTTTTGGGTTAATTTATTTTTTTAAATGATGTGTCAAGACTTCCAGTAAAGCTGTTTTTAATAATCTAACGTGAGAGTGACTGACCAGATTTAAATATTCTTGGATTAAGAGAACTAAGTCTATAGACCGAAACTTAAAAATTATGGTTCCAAGTCAGCATAATGACTTCTCTACTTTTCTTTGAAATTAATGTTTGGAAAGAATATATATTAATTAGATTTACTAATGAGGAATTTTGAAGATAAGATGCGAGGGCCAAATTTCAGTACAGGATAGAAGCCAATCACTGCTATATAAAATTGAAGATGAAAACATTTTTAATACTTAATAGTGGTCAGAAGACTTGTTTTTATATAACCTCTGTCCCTTACAGCATTGAATAGGTTACCTCTCACCCAGCTGTGAGCTGTTACCAGATTCACTTCAGCTCAAGTAACTTTATATCATATATCTGATGAATTCCAAAATATCTTAAGGCAATGATGGGAATTTTTCTCAATTTAGAATAGTTTTTTCAGTTTTCATAATAAATCTCAAGAATCTCAGAACCCTGAAGATATTTCTTTGGAATGTATGCCTTTCTAAACAATAATTAAACTATTGTTTTACAAGTACAGTAGATTGTTATTGAAATAGAGCCTATGAATATCAGATTAGCATTTTGCTTTGAAAAAAGTTCAAGTAATGTCCTGTTTCACACTCCTGTTACTGAGAACTCCTATTAATTGAAAATAAAAAAGAATTTTAAATTACTTTTTTAAAAGTTTACTGTAAAAAAAAATTCAAATAATTTAGAGGAGGATAAAGCAAAAAAATAAAATTCCCAGAAATGCAACTGCATCATAGGTGAATGTGCTCACAGACCTCTCTGTGCGCACATGCACATCCATTTGTATCCATCTGTGTAACTGGATGGATTGATGGCTTACATACACTGCTGGATCATAGCCAGTTTGCTTCCTCAACAGTGTCCCAGACATCTTTTTTCTACAGTGTGAAAGGGCTTCCCTGATGCACATTTATGTTGTTTCCATGTGCTGTCTGACAAGCAACACTGCACTGAAACTCACCTGTCAGGGTGGGCGGGGGATGGGACACCAGTACCACCGTGTTTGGGATCGTGCCCCCCTTACACCTGGAAGAGCAGTCTGCTCATAATAATTTATTTCTGTATGAAACTGAAGTTTATATTTTGTTATATTTAGATATATTTGAGTTTTATATTCCTGAAATAGCCATGAATTTTCCAGAAAAAAGAGAAAACCATAACTTTTAAGTGAAAATTGCTTTAGAGATTTTATTTGCCTAAAGGATATATCTTCTAAACAAAATGTAGTCAATTATATTTTTAAAAAAGAGAATTAATTTACATATGTCTACCTAATTCTGTTTGATTGCCTTCACAGGATAAATTCATTGAAGTGGAATTCTTAAAGGATAGGCACATTTCAGTTTGTGATTAAAAGAATCACCAAGTTGTCCTTCAGAAGATTATACCCATTTATACCAACATTGAAAGTATTCTCCAACTTTTTGTTACCAATTTGATAGGCTCCAAATGGATATCTCATTTTAATATTCCTTCATTTTCATTTATATGGTTTGCAGGTTACAGTCATTTTTTCCTTGATGCCATAATTGCAGAAGGCAGGCCTGTGTGTGTGCGCACAAGACTGTGTGTGTGTGCGTGTGTGCCTGTGAGCATACGTGTATGCAATGTATGTCTGTGTGTGAATGTGTATGTGTGTATGCATGTCAGAGTTGTGTGTATGCATTTGTGTGTCGTGTGTGTGCAGCTATGCATGTACATGTATGTGTGTGTGCGTGCATGCACGCACTGCACACTTGCTGGCCTCCAACCCTGCTGGTAAACATCATGGTACTGTTTGAATGATATCTACTCGGGTTTTTTAATACATGGGCAAGGTGACATCTTACAGGAAACCCTAAGACCACCCCGCAGGTTGGTGCCATGTTGCCTTTTAGATCATAGCTATCTGGTAGATCTTTCTATGGGCATGGAAGTGTTCTCTCTGTGCTGTCTGGTAGGAGCCACTGGGCATGTGTCTGTTGAGTACTTGAATGTGGCTTGGAGACCCAGGAACTGGATTTCAGTTTGGCACATGTGGCTTATGGCTACTTACTGTATTAGTGCAGTGTTATAACTGCATATCTAAATGCCTGTAGTACTCCAAAAGAAACATTTTGGTATAAAATGTCAGCCTCATGAGTGGCCTGGCATTTGTTCTCCCCATCAAGCCATAGTTACGACTTGGAAGAATTCTAAAGGAAGGTTATAAACCAGCTTGCGCCCTGCCGCCCCTCCTCTGCACAGCAGATTGTACAGCAAGCACTGCATTGTGGCTGTGTAAGTTACAGTGTGGTGTAATGTAATGTATAGTGCACAGATCAATGGCTACAATATTTGATAGTGCTGTGTTTGCTATTAAGCTGGTACTTCCCAAAAATCAGATCAACTGCAGGGGAAACTGTATAGCAAAACAAAATAGTTGGCACTTTCCAGGCTAACAATTCTGAGACAACAGTATTTTGAAAGGTCCCTATTTCCTCCATCCTCTTTTAATACGTTCATGTTCCTTACATAAATGAATTTTGTTTTTATAACTTTAAGGAGTTGTAGATTCATGTTACTGCTTTCAAATTCAGATAAATGAAAATTTTATGTTAGGACTAAAATCTGTCATTAGGGAGCAGAATGGAGGGCTCTGAACTGTGCTCCCATGGAAAGTACTAGAATGGGAAGTCTGCAGTGACCTCCTTGCCTCCTTTTCCATATTTGGTCCACTGTGCTGCTCCAGTGAAATCCATCCAAAGATTTTTTTTTTTTTATTGAGGTATAGTTGACATACATATTATGTGTTTCAGGTGTACAACATAGTGATTCACAATTTTTAGAAGTTATATTCCATTTAGTTATTATAAATATTGGCTATATTTCCTGTGTTGTACTAAATATCCTTGTAGCTTATTTATTTTATGCATTGTAGTTTGTACCTCTTATTCCCTTACCCATATCTTAGGCTTTTATAATTGTCTTATAATATAAAAATGTTGTATTACTATTTATATCCTTAACATCTTTGATTCACTTTACATCCCATTTATGATGCACTTGTCGTGACTTACATATGAAGGGATCAACTTAAGTCACAAAAGAAAAAATACCATTCAAAGTATTGGATAGGGGATATATTATTCCAGTATGTCTTTAAAACTATAAAATACTCATCTGCCCACAAATGTTTCATATGGTATTTTTCTCTGTTTAAGGGTCACAAACTTTAAAATTTGTGTTAATGTACAAATGTATGGTGAATCAACTTAGCCTACTAATAAAATACAGAAACACAAGAAAATGTAGATACGAAAATGAAGAAGAATTTATATGGGAGAATTTTACTTATTTAAGAATACTTTGGTTCTACATCTAATCCGCAAAGATCTCCCAAATTTGTAGTGCCTGAGTCTCTGATGCTTGACTAGTAGGCCATCTAAGGAGATCCGAGGAAGGGAGCTACACTAGTAAGAATTATTCCTAAAATCTCCCTACTACTGCAGCTTCTCCTTAAAATATTTAGAATGAAGATGTCTATTTTACAGGCAACTTAATAGATATATACAGAAAGAAGTCTATAGAAAGCATTTAAAATTAACTTTTAGATTGGATGTTAATCCCCAGGTACTATATATTTTTTTCACATGGGGTAGAGTATACTCGGTAGACAGCTACTGAAAACAAGGGAATTTAACTGTTTACTAAAACTAAACCAAGACTGAGTTGCTATTTAGGAGGTCACCATGGGTACATACTGACTTGTCACTGTTAACTTAGTTCTGGGTAAGTTATATTTGAGTCATTTGTACTGTGACTCCTGATGAAAGCTATTTCTTGAAACTGGAGATAGAAATTTACTTCTGAATTCATTTTTCATTCTTTTGGGTATGTAGGCAGTATAGTTTTTTTAAATCTCAAAATTAAGGAGAATTCTCATTTAATGTTCAGAGTGAAACAGGACAAAATGTGAAACGAAAATATTTTGAACGTATATTCTTTACTCTATGTATCTACTGTGAAACTGTATTCTTGCTTTCTGATTAGTCTTCCTTTTTTAATGTGGGAAGTTTATTAATATTTTCACCCTGAAAGTAAGTACTTTTACCTTCAAGATACATATTATCAATTCTGGAGTAGAGATTTGATTTTTAAATAAAATAGAAGAAGCGTTTTTTAAAAATGTAGACAATCATAGTATTAAAAGCTACGAATGAACATTAATCAAATTTTTTTTACAATTTTTAAAGACAATGGGGTCTTATTTTTATACTCACAAAAGTAGAAAATTAATTTTTAAGAAGATCTTTGTCTGAACCAATTACTTTGTAAGGCAGTTTTGGTATTCATTCCTGGCTTTACTAGAGGAAAAAGTAATGGGAACATTGATAAAGGATTTTTTTTTTGCGGTACGTGGGCCTCTCACTGTTGTGGTCTCTCCCGTTGCGGAGCACAGGCTCCGGACGTGCAGGCTCAGCGGCCATGGCTCACGGGCCCAGCCGCTCCGCAGCATGTGGGATCTTCCCGGACCAGGGCACGAACCCATGTCCCCTGCATCGGCAGGCGGACTCTGAACCACTGCGCCACCAGAGAAGCCCTGATAAAGGATTTTTAAAATTGGATCTAGGATATAAAATTGGAAAATCTCATGTATTGTTATATAAGCTCTTTATAAAACTACCTGGAGCCAAGCAAGAAAGAAAAAATCCATACTTTCTACATTGCCTCCCCATGATGAATTTAACAAGTTACAGTCAGAAGGTGTTGGATGTGAGTGTGAAATGTTTGGGGTGTATTTTGTCCTTGAGATGTATCTTTTTAGTGGCTTTTAAAAAATGTTAATTGAGCTTTATCTTTTATTTTTAGCTATAAGGGATTAAAGAGATAATAGTTGGACTGGTTCCTACATCAAGATGGTTACAACTTAATCTAGATAAGTGTTCCCAGTATTGATGTACTGAAAATATGTACAAAGTGCACACAATTTCCTTTTATTGTCTCTGCAGTGATGAGGCCGGAGAGGAAGGGGTGGAGAGGTAGGAGTTGGGAGGTAGGGGAAGGAGTGGGGAGGTAGGTAGTGTAATGTTGGCTGGTTATCAGCCTCATTAAGCAGAGAACATATGATACTCATTCCGTGACCCCAAAACAGAGACATGTAAGTTATTTTCAGAAGAGAGAATGGAAAGGTTTACTCCATTGAAGAATCCGTCCTCCCTCTGCCTTTTGAATCTTGTTCTTTCTTTAAAGACTAGTGTTGGTAGAAGATGGAAGGAACAAGGAGACACAACCTGTGTTCTATGAACTTTTTCGAATGTCCCTTTCCTATTCTTAAATCCCTGTAATCTGCTGCAAAACAACTTAAAGTTATGTCCAAAAGTAAATTTAATTTTGAATGATAAAATTCCTGACATAACAAGAATAACATAACACCCTTCTCTCTATAGCTAGTATTATAGCAATTTCTATGTGGATGTAGTGGATATAGAAATACTCCATGTTTTCACAATACCAGTCAGTTGTGTGACTTGTGGAATTAATTTGAGACTATACTTTAATAGTTGGTAAATCACCCTGGACTGGCAGATACAAAGCTGATTATATCATCTGAACTTAGTCAAAACCTCCCAACCTCAATCAGAGAGCAAAGAGTTGACTCTGTTAAAATTAATAAATATAGATACAGCTGAAGTAGCATTCAGTGCTGTTTTGTAAATCTCCATGAAGAAGTCTGGAAACCCTGTGCATTAGTGATTCAGTAGGAGCAACTTCTCAAGTAGAGAGTGCTTGGGAGTAGAGTCATGTTTGCCAACACACTCCAAGAATCCACCTCAACATGTTCTTTGTGGTTTGAATTATCCTCCAAGTTCAACTTTTACCTATGAGTAAGAAGGCATATTTGTGACAGCCTAGGGGAGATTTTTAAACTTAAGTTTCTTTAACTTAAGTTTAAAAAAAAAAAAAACCAAAAAACTAGTGCCAGAAACTCAAGTGCAAATGATTGTTGCTGGACTGACCATGGGAGATGTAGGATGGAGCTATAGCGAGTCATGCACTCCGAATGCAGAAGTGTTTAACCAAGTTCCTACGCTGGTGCTGGCAGCAGGTGTGGTGTTCTGTTCTTCTGCTCTTGTAGAGGAGACTTAATTTCAGTGTGTCAGTACTGGGGGTGAACAAGACTGAACATTGGTATATTTTTAGAAGACTGTGCTAGAAAGTGATTGTCATTGAGGGGCTGCTGGGGTCCCAGTGGTACAGAGGAGAAATAGTAGGGCTTGGGGCCACTCCCACCAGACCAGCTCTACTGTTAAAATCTCAGATATTGGGTTTCTTATAAATTCTTTGATTCCTTTGTATTCCAGCATTACAAGTGGTTATAGAGAATATTGCAGAGCCCCTGACTTCCTTAACATAGGCAATTTATGTGCAGCTAAAATTCATTGGGATTCATTTCTATTCTGTGATTACAGATAGTTATGGAGGAGAGCTTGGAGCTTCCTGGTTCCTCTGACAATATAGGTAATTTATATGCAGACTAGTGTTTCTCCAGTAAGCCCCAGAGACCATCTGTAGCAGAATTACTGGATGTGCCTCTAGAACACATCCTTGGGGTTGGGGCTCAGGAGTCCTGCACGCTCACTGACATCCAGTGAGCCTCTGATTGTTAGAGGACATCAGCCATGTTTAGGTGTCATCTGACACTGAAATGGTACATTAACAAAATGGTTTATAGTGGCTTGAATGTGCTAACACAGCTTGGGTGTGAATAAGTATTTCACATTTTGGAAGGATCTTGTATTGTTGAGTTCAACTACATGGAATGTTTTTTTCTAGTAGGCAGTGAAGTTGGTTAGTAATGACTGCCATTAGTTCAATTCAACTAGTGTTTATTGAGTATTTACTATTTGATACTGTACGAGGCCCTGGCAAAAGAACACTGAACTAAACCATCATGGACCCTGCTGTCATAGAACTTATAGTCCAGGGGTTGGCAAACTACGACCCATGGGCCAAATCAAGCCCACCACCTGTTTTTGTACTGCTCATGAGCTGAGGGCGGGTTTTCTACTTTCAGATGGTTGAAGAAAAACAGAAATAATATTTTGTGACATGTGAAGATTATAAGAAATTAAAATTTCAGTATCTACACGTTTTATTGGAACACAGCCCTGTTCATGGAACACATGCATTATTTATAGCTGTCTTCTCACCACAATGGCAGGGCTGAGTAGTCGAGACAGCCACTAACTGAATGTCCTCAAAGCCTAAAATAGTTACCATCTGGCCCTTCACAGAAGTTTGCCTGCCTCTGGTCCAGCCTGCTGTGGGAAGAACATTTTGGGTGTTGGGAATCCCCAAGAAAGTGGGAAGCCCTTGTTAATAACAGACTTGGGAGCTTGGATTTGGCGAGGTGAGCAGCACAGATATATTATCTGAGGAAAAGACCCCTGGATTTCTGATTTTACACTTCTTTTTTTCTTTTGGATACTTGGTGTATAGAAGTGGTATTTCCAGAAGTTAATTCTCTGCTGAAATATGTTTCTACAACTGAAGTGCCCTATGTTTCTAGGGCACATTGAAAATTCCAGACTATTCAGTCCTGAATGTTCCTTCAAATAATGGTGCTTGGGCATCATTATCAATAATCAGCTGTGGATAAACCTTGACAGGATCAAAACTTGTTCCTACCTGCTTCCAGCCAAAAAACACTGTAAGGCACTGAGCATGGCTGAATTACTTTATTCATGTTTTGTCTTGTGGTATCTACCTAGACTCATTTGATTTGCTATAATCCAGCAATTATTGTAACTGGCTTAAGAATTCCTTACTCAAGAAGATATTCAAGATTTTCTGTTATTTTTCTCTTAAAGGGAAGCAGCCCCTTGGTTATCTGTAATATACCTAAGTGCATCTTAGGTTAGTGGATGTCTTATCCACCTCTGTAACACAGCTTTGGCCATGTGATTTCTGTTGTCTAACAATGGTTGCAGCAACTTTGGGCATGTAATAGGAAGTTTCGCTCTTTATTATTTGTAGATATTGACCAAAGTCACTCCTGTATGCTGCCAGGTGATATGGGCAATTACCAACACTTACTGGGCTTCACTCTGGTGGATCCTGAGCTGTCACTCTTACGAAAAGGCCTTTACTGAGGAGTTCTGAGGTCTGCAAAGCAGTTCTTCAAAGTCTGAGAAAGAATTGGATCTGAAATAATCTGCAGATTTTATACAGCACTATTTTTCTCTTTTTCTTACCTTGTTGTCAAGAGCTATCTGCTTAGTTATGTTACAAGCAGAATGGTGTTTACCTTAGAAGCTACCTCTTTCATTTCTCTTATAGTGGCTTTTTCCAAGCCACGCCGATGTCCTGGTTTGGCCGACAGGCACCAACTCTGCTGTGACTGTCACATAAGGCAGCTCACAACATGCTAACTAAGATGTCCTTAGAAGTCTTAGGGTGCAGCCCTGGACGGAGCTGTGTGCTCTGTTGACTTCCTTTGTGAAATGCCAACTCTCTAAATCATAACCAGAAAGTGTTAAAAAGAAAGCCCACAAGTTTAGCAAATGTGAAAGCGTCTTATAACAAGTGCTTCGTCCCTACAAATTGTTGAAAGAGATTTTGCATCTGTTCAGGGTCTTCTCTTTTGTTTGCTTCCCTTCTCTGAGCAAGTGCCTCAGCCTGCACGTGTGGGAAGTGGGCTCCCCCAGCCTCCTGGATACACCTACCAACTGGAGTGTTCACACGCACTTCAGTTCTTGCCCTACATCTTCAGTAGAATCCCATATCTGTCACCAGAAAAGATGTATTGGGTAGCAAGTAAAAAAATAAACAAGTAACATAGAGGCTTTCAAAAAAATAATCCTTCTTGGATAGGAAACTTCTTTTGGTGACTCCTATACAGCCAGAATGATTGAAGTTTCTAATACCTTAACTGCAGAGAACCAACAAATAGTTGGAACGTAAGAGAGGTGCCTTTCTGTTAGTGTGAGCAAGTAGACAGAGCGGCTTCTAGACCTGGTGTCACTTTAGAAGCCAGCTTCGCAGCTTTGCCTTTTGACTCTTCTTGGGACAGCAGCAGAGGTGAGTTGGGCCACTGCATGTGTTTGTGTAAGGAAACAGCCTCTCTTATGTTGCTGTGCAGTGGTTCTCAGTCGGGACTGCCTGGGAGAAATACCTGGGGTGTTAGGACTGCCAGTGCCCAGGCTCCTCTGTAAACCAGTGTCAGCACCATCTCTGGGTGGCACCTAGACAGTGGTGGCTTTTTCCTTGGAGGTAAAATTTACATTGCAGTGATTTGCACAAGTCTTTAATATGCCACTTGAGAAATAGACAAATGCACACATAGCTGTGTACCCAAGTCCCACCGACATGACCATTGAATCCCACCCCATACCAGATGGGCGTCACTGTCATTAATGTCCGTCAGATAAGTTGTTCCTGTTCCAGAACTTTGTATAAATGGACATTGGTGTTTTTTTAAAGGCTTTCCCAGGCGGTTCTAATGCACAACCAGAGGTGATCAGCACTGAAGTGGGCTGCCTAAATCTGGGTGGCACTTTATAAAATGTGTAGGGGACTTTCTAGGTAGTAATATTTTGCCAGAGTTGGAGCTGTGAAGGGTGGGGGTGGGTCACATCCATGTAGCCGCAGAAAGTCATCCATCCCCCTTGTTTCCTTTTACATTTTGCTGAAATATAGTCACTTTCCTAAGCGTATATCACCACTTTAAATTGCACACTGAAGAGGAGAGATACTCTTAGCACCTTACTCTAAGCAAATTTAAACATGATACAAAATCAGATTTTTATCCTCTAATTTATCATTTATTATATAGTTTTGTAAAATTAAGGCCCTCGGCCTGAACTCTGTACATTTGGAGTCTTCCCAGAAAGAAATGTTGCTGCACATGGTTATGCTAAATTAGCAATTAATCTAGAAATGTTTAAACAGGTGAAACCAAAGTAAAAGCATTCTGAGAGCACGTAATACCCATGTATTTTGTAGATTCTCTATGGAAAGGAAATACGAACTGAAAATAGACCTTCATTTAAACAGGGGAATTACATGAACAATGTAATGCACAGTTACCTAAACTTAAGCAAAGTAAAATAAGGTTTTCCCTACTGTTTCAAAAAGTTTCAATATTTTTTTATTTCAAAGAACGAACCAGTTGGTTAGGATATTTTAGCTATACAGGCATACCTCGGAGATATTGCAGATTTGGTTCCAGACCACAACGGTAAAGCAAATATCACAATCAAGTTAGTTGCACAAACTAGTTGGTTTCTGGATGTACATAGAAGTTATGTTTAAACTAGTAAGTATGCAGTAGCATTATGTCAAAAAAGGTACATACCTTAATTAAAAAGTACTTCATCGCTAAAAAATGCTAACCATCGTCTGAGCCTTCAGCGAGTCATAATCGTTTCACAATAGTAACATCAAAGATCATTGATCAAAGATCACTGTAACAAATATAATAATATAGTAATATTGAAAAAGTCTGAAATACTATGAGAATTACTACATGTGACCTAGTGACACTAAGTGAGCGAATGCTGTCGGAAAAAGGGCGCCAATAGACTTGCTCAATGCAGGGTTGCCACAAACCTTCAATTTGTAAAAATCACAGTATCTGCGAAGTGCAATAAAACGAGGTATGCCTGTAGAGATATTCTGATTCTAGCACTGCATAAATTTCACCCACAGAGAAACATTGAATTGCTTTATTTTCTAAGGCTCTAAAACCAAAAGGAGTTGGATTCTAACTAACAGTGAAGTACTTCATAGGTTGATGTTGAGAGTGCAGAAATGAGAAAAAATATTACTGTGCATGTGTAGAATACACAGCAGCCCTGGAGACAGGGCAGCCATGTTGCAGGGGATGCAGTGAGCACCCATCCCCACTGTCGCCTCTCAAGTGACTGCAGACGTCCCAGCACTAGTGGACATCGGCTTCAAGAGCACTCATTGCCTGGTTGAGCTCGAGGTGTTCAATGGGAGACCCAGAGAGGAGAGTGTTCCCACCCTGCTTAGTTTGGCACAATTTTTAGTGAGCATTAAAGTAATATTTCAGCACTACATACAGTGCTGGTTGTATATTTCACCTGAATAATATGTTACCTATTAAAAGAACCATGACCCCACAGATAGTATTACAAGACTTCTAATCTGATGTAGGTTGCTGTTATACCTGAATTTATACACAGTTGTATGATTTAATGACCAGAATGATATTTGGGATCTGCAGTGTTGGTAGTCCTCCCAAAATATTTCCAAGTTGGCATGATAGAGCATGTAGTTGGAAGCATTTGGCTTTTTTGTCTGTTTGTTTTTGGCCATGCCATGCGGCTTGCAGGATCTCAGTTCCCCAACCACGGATTGAACCCGGGCCACGGCAGTGAAAGCCCGGAATCCTAACCATTAGGCAACCAGGAAACTTCCTGGAAGCATTTGTTTTTATTCTCCTCTCTTTTTAAGGGAATATAGGTTTCCCAGGAGGTGAGGAAAAAGCCTTCTTGGCCTTCTTACCCTTTCTTCCCTATATCCAATAGCTCATCAAGCTGTTTAGTATAGAAAGCAGTGCTTGGAGGGATGGCCGTGCTAGCAAGAATGTTTACACAAAAGCATTAATAGCTGATTGTGTTTCAGATCCACTGTTTTACTCTGGCTTACAGGAGGGAGCCGTTAATAGTTCTCATGTGTTTGTGTGCCTGGGACTCACTGGGGATTTTGTTTAAAATGAGAATTTACAAGCTACATCAAAGTCCCTTTCCCCAGAGATTATAAAACCTGGGGTTCAGGAAATGTCATTGCATTTTAAACTCCACATCTACACCATTGGTACTTGGTCTTGGCCAGATGTCACAACCACCTGAGCAACTTAACAGTGAATGAATGAACTTTCCCTTAGAAATTCCAATTCAGATGCTCAGGGGTGGAGCCCAGCTGCATTTTATGGGAGTCCACCAGTGTATCTGAGGTATGGCCGGGGTTGAGAAAAACTGCTCCATAATAAAACTGCACAGGTCATAGAATAAAGCTGAGTAAGGAGAGCACTGACTGCATTGCCAAAGAATCCAGGTGAGGAGGAAGGGAGGGGATCATGTCAAACATGAAGTGTATGAAAGTAAGTCTCCAGCTCAGAAAACAGTTTTCCACTTGTTATGCAGATATTTTAATGTTGTGTATGTACAATCAGTTTGCTTAAGCCATAGCTAAGGTTTCTCATTTACATGAGAAAGTTTTGCTCCTTCTTCCATTGTACTTAGGATATTGAGATGACTTCCTGTGTATAAAATTCTTTTGGGAGTAAGTAATAATACCACTGGGTAGAGACTCATAATGTAGCAGCCTGAAAAAGTTAAAGCGTCTATTAAATAGTGGCCCAAACCTACTCAGTCCTCTGCAGTGCAGTCTACTTATGGTCCAGTGTCTGTCATGGTATATTAACCTTGACTAGGGAAACGGGAACATTGGTCCTCGTTTCCTAGCTGTCTAGAAATGACATAAAAGTTAAAAAATCCTGTCTTTTTTTCTTCATGTAAAGTTAATTTTCTGAGAGATAAATTAAGGAACCTAATTAGCTTTTAGGCAAGACTAACAGGAATTGGAGTTATTACTGAAGAGATCTGTGACACTTTAGAATAGTTATGTAGATGTGTGTGCTGCAGTGTATGTAATTCCTTTGTGACACAGACATTTAATAATCTTTTTAACAGAGAATAATGTTATGTTGAAATTCACCATTCAATATTGCTATTTTAAAATATTCCCTAAAGGATTTCAGCCATTAATTTTTTTTAATAAAATAAGTGATTCTACATTATATCATTATTATATCATTATTGTTATTATTTCTTTTCATCTGAAAATTGGTTGACGTTTTAAACATCAAGAAAAGAAAAAAATGCATAGTTCTCTAAGTTATTATGTCAGGGACAGTATAATATTTTCCGATTCTTACCTTGTTAAATGCTGTTTTTGGTATGCAAATTTTGAAGATTTCTCGGCATCAGATAATGTTGGAAATAGTACATCTTTTAAGAAAATCTTTGCACACTATAATCTTTTATATAAGAGACATCTTTTACAAGAATATAGACTTATAAATGATCAGATTTTATCTTGGCCTTTTCTATCTTCAACAGAGCATCAAGAAGAAAAATACGAACAAGCAGGAGATGAGTACGTACCTGAGGTTCATCGTCTCCCGCATGAAAGAGAGGGTGAGTCCTGTAAGGGGGGCTCTCAGAATCGCCCAGAATATATTTCACTCTGGCTTACTCCTTAAAAGTTAGTGACTGACAAGGAATAGAGCAGTATGAGGGGTGGAAACCACTGCTGTCCCGTTTCTTTTGTGCAGTAAATAGTTCTATAAAAGGCTTTTAAATTTGTTTTGTCTTTGTTTTCAACTCAGGCATTTCTTTAGCTGTATTAGATTAGAAACATTTATATTTTAAAATTCCATTTATCAGAATGAACATATTCATTGATAATTAGTGTTTAAAATGAAATTGAATTTTCCAAAATAACTGTTCTTTCTATTCAAACCTTAAGGAATGCCACATTAAACTATAGTGCATGTACATTTTTCATTAAGTTCTAAAGTACTTGTTGTTTAGAAATTGATGTTTTACCCCTCTCTCTAGCCACGTTTAAACTGATGTGTCTCATGACCTTTCAGGCTATTGACCTTAATAAAAAGGGGAAGGACAACAAACACCCCATGTACCGGCGGCTGGTGCACTCGGCGGTCGACGTCCCTGCCATTCAGGAGGTAAAGCTCCCTGACAGCACAGCCCTGGTCGTGCACCTGCCGCCCTCCTGCCTGAGCAGCTGCCCTTGTGAATGGCATGCACTCCCTCTAGTGCTCTTTAGGGGTCATCTTTTAAGAGGCTTGGTTTTCAGCAGCCTGTTGATTCTTGACACTTGCTGCTTAAAGAAAATGTATTGTAGCCTGGTCAGTGTAATGTTCCAGATGTAATTAACATGTGGATGTGGTTTCCTAGTTTCAGAAGCAGTACTTAGGAGTTTCTCTCAAGGAAAGATTAGAACATAGAACTGATCTAGGATCTTGGGAAACACAATGACATGCACTCGAACAAAACAGTTTTAACTAGAAAACTTTATCCTTCTTTAATGAAGTTCTTATTTTTACCTACTCTAGCTGAGGATTGTTAATGGGTTTGTTAATATTTAATTACAAATTGCAGTAAAATGCAGTGAACACTTTGACCTGTTTCCAATTAGCTTTGCAGATTTATTAATTCTGTACCTATGTATCGTTTTGAAGTTTTAAAATCTTATGGTTGGCCATAATAGGGAGACCATAGGAATAATTTAAAATCATCTTACTCCTTTCTTAATCTGCTTAATAGCTGAGGAAGAATGAAGGTGTATTATTTCAGTGGAAGAAAGGGATAAATGAAGGTTGTTCATAAAAACGAGCAATTTAAATTTTACCTCCTACCCCTAGATTGTGTGGCTTCAGGCATAGCCTCTTTTCCTAACTCTGAGCCTCTGAGAACAATGAAGAACTCAGCTGCCCTTCCTGCCCTCTCCCTGTGTGGCCCCTCCCCACGTTCTGCAATCTGATCCTGTTGGGTCCATGGAGCACACTGGCTGGGCTGATGGTGCCTTGTTAGCAAGTGCTGACCATGAGCGGAAGCACCATAAAGAAAATGAAGAGGAAGACATGATTTTCATGCTTTCAGGAGCTTACAGTCCAGACCAAAATACGAGCTATGATGGTGCTTGGGGACTGTGGGGTGCGGTTGTCCCCACCTGGGTATAGGCAGGTAGCCTGGGAGCGCTGCACAATGCCAAGGCCTGAGCACCTGCGAGCCCAAGGCCATGAGAAGTTCAGGGTGGAGTTCAGATATCAATATTCATAAAAGTGCCCTGTGACCCTTGATGCCAGACAGAACCATCATTTGCCTTGGTGCATATAGGACCTCCTAGGACTTTAAAATTGTTTATACATCAGCACCTAATCCCAATTCAGAATTACAACCGTATCTTCTTTGTGATAACGGTAAACTGTCACAGAGGCTAACAGCTCTTTCTTCTTTCAATTTTTATTCTCTTGAGTTATAAAAATAGTAGATATGTAGTTAGGGTCTCATCAACCCCACTGACCAAAGCTTTCGTTATTTACAGTGCTTAGCAGCAGCTTTTTAAATTACAGAATGAGGTGTTCACGCTGCAGAGTTCATACTAGTAAATAAATATCGGGGACAACGTGGCTGCAGGATGTTGGCTCTGCACACTTCACCATCCTGTAATAGTCTAACTGCAGACGGAGTTGTGGGTTTCTTTTACGCACATTCTGTCAGTACCATGGGACACAGGAGTAGTTGTAATGCCATTCTGGAAAATTTGCCTGTTTCCTACACTCTAACGCTGTAATGCTGACAGGTGTTTTCACCATTAACCCTTTGCCATTTTGTTGTTTTCCCTCTGCAGAAAGTGAACGAAGGGAAGTACCGAAGTTACGAAGAGTTCAAAGCTGATGCTCAATTGCTTCTCCACAACACAGTGATTTTCTATGGAGGTTGAATATTTTTTGTTTTTTTCTTTTGTATAGTTTTTTAAAATTCATACCATTTACATTCCATGTTGAAAAATATCTTATATAAAATATTACATTAAAATAATACCTGAATGATCTGTAAGTAATAATGTTAGGGTTTAAACTTAAAAATATTTGGTAATGGAGTTATAGCTTATAGAATTGACTGGCCAAAAGCAGAACTCTAGTTACACTAATATTCATAGTTTTATATATAAACTTAGTTGAAAGGCTTTTTATAAGCACTTTGATTGCTTTTGATTTTCTGCATTAATATCCCCTCATTCAAAAGTAATGAAAGAGGTCCCTCTGTACCTAGAGTATTATGTTACATTGGATATAAAATTAAAGCTGCTGATAGCGTTTTCTTTTACTGCCTTAATTTTATTTTAAATATACATTTTTTGTTTTAAATGGTATGTGTCCACTTTTGTTAAAAATGAAAGAAAATTTAAATGGCTGTATTAATTTTGATAGTCTTGTGTTTCTAGATCACTGGTAATAGATACCTGTCTTTAATTACAGCAGACAGTGAGCAAGCTGACATAGCAAGGATGCTCTATAAAGACACATGTCATGAGGTACTATCCATGCCTAATAACTAAACTCTTGCTATATTCCACATTAATCTATTTCAGAATTCCACTCTGATATGTACATTTTAATTTTGCCATTTTCTTTAAATATAATTTTATGTCCATGTATGACATACATGGGAAATAACGCAAACAGAAGGGGAAGAATTCTGGCAGAACTATTTTCAGAGAAATCCTGGGAGTTAGATTTAGTCACTAAGTAACTTCTACTAGTTAGAAGAAAAGGAAACTTTGTTCTCTTCTCTTTAATTACCCTAAAGAGTATTAGTTATATAACTGCATGTAAATGTGCTGCACTGGGCAGGCACTCAATAAACATTACCCTCTGCGAATGAAAGGTTCAAATTTGAGTTCAAATTCTTACTACACTACACAGGCAAAAAAGCATCCAAACAACAGCATGCATATTTATACAATAAATGAAATATATATTTAGGGAAGGATTTTTTGGGTGGTCTTTTCTTATTTGAAACACTCATCTATAACCATACTATCTTTGCAAAAGCATCTCAATTTATATAAAAAGTTTTGTTTCTTGATTCCATTTCACATATGACTTTTTAAAAATTCGTTAAACATGTTTATTGAGTGTCTACTATGTGCTGTGTTAGGAGGAATAAAATGGGGATCAGGATGCTGGCTTCCTGCTCATACAGTTGTATTCTGAAGAGGGAGACTCAAGAAAAGGACAGACAAAATAGGTTTCTTTACAAGTTATAAAAAAATGTTATGAAAGAAAATAACACTAAGAGAATGAGGCAAAGTAGGGACTGCTTTTATTGGTAGCGGATATTTTATATGGGTAGATCAAGAGACATTTCTGAGGAAATAGCCTTTAATCTGAGTGCTGAACTGGAAAGGTATCAGTGAGGCTGGGGAAGCAGAGGTCAGATGCAGTGGTCCCCTAAGGAATCTGTCCTCTATTCCAAGTGCAATCTGGGACCTTCGGGAGGTTCCAAGAAGAAAGTGGCAGGCTCTTCTGGTATTATTCATTGGAAAATTAGAATTTTAAGCTTAAGGAACAAACCTGGAGACTGTATACATGAAAGAGAATGTTAATTTGCATGGATCTATTTTATATAGTTTTATGCATGTGTGTATTTTATGTAGGCTAAATAGTTGATTTTCTTCTTCAGCTGGATGAATTACAACTTTGCAAGAATTGCTTCTATTTATCAAATGCTCGTCCTGACAATTGGTTCTGCTATCCTTGTGTATGTAAAATTTTGAGATTTTTTTTTTAACCTCTTAAGTGTCTGATGTCTTATTTCCAATTTGCTTGAAGATTATAATCCTTCTAAATATTTTTCTTTGTGTCATAGTATGTATGGTTTTAATGAGTATAAAAACTGAAACATGGAGGAAACAACTTGGGATCAGTATCCATTTCTGACTTTAAAATGAGGACCCTCAAGAGTAGGAATAAACATTGAATCCCTTAATACATAAAGTAAAAATTTGCTTTTCCTCTCATTCTCTCACAAGAAATCTAAGTCTTTATATATACTTATAGCTGTGTGATTTCCCCTAAAATGGCATGATTTCAAGGAGTGTTCCAGGGGCAGTCGCCCACCGCTGGCCATGGTGTAAGAGCCTGCCTGAGAGCCCCTATTCTCCGAGATATTGGTGTGCTCCTCAGTCACTTGAGGGTCTCATTAAAGTTTGCATCTCCGACTTGATAGATCGGGAGGAAGGCCTAAAATTCTCCCATTTCTTATAGGCTCCCAGGGTTGGACTGTATTTCATGAAGCAAAGTTAGGGTGTTCTGTTTGCCACTGTTACACTGCTGGCTTCATTCCAGATGCCACAGGCTATGAAGAGATTCTTTTCACTGTCTTTTCTGCGAAATGAAGGTCCACATTGCTTATGCAAATTTTAATTTTTTTGGTGTTTTTCTTGGAGGCAAAATCAGTCAATCCTGGGGTGGGGGTAAATTCTGTGTGCTTAGGAGTTAGAAAAAAAATATTTTCAAAATTATGGATTATGCTTGACTGAGTAGTTCAGTATTAATGATATTCTTGTATTTAATACTTTAAAAGTAGTATGACAAGGTAAAACATTTTATTTCCAGATACCTAATCATGAACTGGTTTGGGCTAAAATGAAAGGTTTTGGATTCTGGCCGGCCAAAGTCATGCAGAAAGAGGACAATCAGGTTGACGTCCGCTTCTTCGGTCACCACCACCAGAGGTAAATCATGTGCAGCATCACCCCTGGGCCTCCAGGAGTCGTGGGGGGCGCCCAGTCCTGCTTTACCAGTGCTCTGTGGGCTTTGCCATTAGAAACTGTGTGAACTGTATTTCATTTTATTTTTTTATGAATTTATTTATTGTATTTATTTATTTTTGGCTGCGTTGGGTCTTTGTTGCTGTGCGCAGGCTTTCTCTAGTTGCAGCGAGCAGGGGCTACTCTTTGTTTCGGTGCATGGGCTTCTCATTGCGGTGGCTTCTCTTGTTGCAGAGCACAGGCTCTAGGCGTGCGGGCTTCAGTAGTTGTGGCTCACGGGCTCAGTAGTTGTGGCATGTGGGCTCAGTAGTTATGGCATGTGGGCTCAGTAGTTATGGTGCACGGGCTCAGTTGCTCCGCGGCATGTGGGACCTTCCCGGACCAGGGCTTGAGCCCGTGTCCCCTGCGTTGGCAGGTGGATTCTTAACCACTGTGCCACCAGGGAAGCCCTGAAGTGTATTTTAAATTAAAAAACAAACCAGCACATAACTTGACTGGGCACCTAACAGTGCTTTCTATACATGGTATTTCTAGGTGTATTTCAGATAATGGTTACTAAACAGGACAGTTTCAATAGCTGACTGTTGAGTTCAGAAGCGTGTTAATGGTGGGATTGAATCCATATTAGGAGTTAAGTGGAAGGTTTCTCAGGATGTGTTCATTTCATAGAATTGTAATATCATTACGGTAGTTTCAACTGTACTTTCAAGGTTCTGTCAAAGCCATAGACAAAAATAATCAACTCAGGAGTACAGGAGAGTGTCGATGTTATGATCTAAGAATGTACATGAGGGAAAAATTTGACTTAGTTTTTTGAATTTCATTAAATAAACAGTTAATTTAGAAAAATGAAGAATTCAGTTATTTTTAAAAAACATACTACTAGATGAGAACAATCTGATAATCAGAATTTTCCTATATTTTCTTTTTTCACTAATTTTAAAACAACTTTATAGTATCTTCAACCATGAGTGGTATTTTATTAATAATATGAGTTTGTTTTATATCATTCAGTATATACTGTGCAGAAAATATTTTAAAAGAATAATTGAGCTGATTTACTTGGGTCCTTAGAGTAAGTTTGTCATCTGAAGAGGGAATTAAAACAGAAAATTACATTTCCAGAGTCTTCTTCCCCCAGACTTCTAATTTCTTGGAAGATTTTATCTAAAAAAATTATGGACAGATGGGACTCTAAGGACTTTATTTTAGAAAATAAAAGATCTACAATTTTACTATAAATACAGTTTTATTATGAATCTTTTTCATTTGCTTTTCCTGGTTACAATATAGCAGCAAGATATTTCAAGTGAATGATGGGGACATACCTTAAAAATGATACTCTATCATGTTAGAATAATTGATATATTAAAAAATGAACTCTATAAAAATAATAGTTTTAATTACTTAAGCAACATGTTATATACCAAGAAGAGATGGCCTATAAGGGCCCCCAGCTACAAGTTTTCATTAGTAAATACTTTTTTAAAACTATTGTAAACATTTTTTAGTGTGCCATTCAGTGGCATTAAATACCACATTGTTATGCAGAGATCACTATGAATAAATACAATAAATATTCTTTAGCCATTTTATCATGTCTCTACACTTAGGTGGGAGAAAAAAAATTTAAGCAAATAAATGATTTTGGACTAGTCCCTCTGTATGCTCACACCAGAACATGCTGCTCCCTCCCTAGACCCTGAACCCTGAGCAGGTTGTAATGTTCAGGGAGCAGATGCCTGTGGTCCTGGTAAGTACAGGCAGGGTTTTCATAGGGTATGCAGGGTTCTTCCTGTCAGAGGAAAAAAAGTAGCTGATAGGGTCTGACTGTCAGCAGGGCTAAATCTTCTGCTGCCTGTAGTTGGAGGGAGCAATGGCACAGGGAAGAAAGAAAGGGGACATTTTGGGTTCATTTGCCATCATATCACTGAGCCATTTTATTGTGCATATATTCAGAGAATTCCGGATTGACAGATGTGTAGGTATAGCCAGATTCGATTTTACCTCTTTTTATTAAACTTACTGTAAAATTGTGGGGTGCAGTTTGCCTTTTATTTTTAGTGTAGGTCAGATTGCATGCTCAGTGATACTCTTTAAAACTGAAATCTGATTATCTACAATAATGGAGATGATTGAGAGAATAGGAATGTTTTTATGAATTGCATTGAGATGTAAGTCTCATGTTAAGAATAGATTCAGTTGATTAAATCAGTAGATTAAATTCAGTAGATTAAAGGCAGTGGCCATGTATGTAGAAGTGCCAACCTAATAATTAGGCACAGTGAGGACCCTCACTGGGTTCCAGCTGGTAGTAGATAAATGAATAAATTCAATAAATTCAATAGATTAAATAGATTCAATAGACTAAATATATCCAAGGGGATAAGATTCTCTCCTAGGTCACAAGTTGATTCCAGGTAGTCAGCACTGCTTATAACAGAAATCTCTCTCAAAAAACATACTGGTTTTAAAAAGTGTTTTAACTTTTATTGATTGACTGGTATGTAATAGGTGCTCAATAAATGTTTGTTGACTGAAAGAGTAAATATAATATAAATACAAGATCTAATGGTAAGGAACTCTTCCACAAGCAAAATTTTATTTGCACTCTTTTTCAAAGTGTAGTTTACTTTGGTTTCTAATAAAGCACTGTCAGATGATACTGTTAATGTAATATTTATAAATAAGTTCAAATTTAACAATTTCAGTTACCATTACCATATAACTATGGATTATTATATATTTAAAATGTGCTTTTAAATTCTAAAGCAAACAGCTTAGTTTGTACAAGCAAATTAGAAGTCTACATTTTTGGCTTTAGGCATATGTGCCGGGATTCAGTAAGATCCCTTCAGAACAGTCATAGGTCTAGTATTTCTGAAACTCCTGATAAGACTGAAAAGAGCAAATCTGTATATTCATAGTGCTGGATCCCAGCTTGTACCCTGTGCTCTAGAAAATGTCATACTAACTGTGGCTCACATGTCCTTATATTTTCTTTTTTCATTTGTGACATCCCTTCTGCCTAGAAGTCCTCCCCTCATATGGTCCCCTGTTTAAATCTTACTCCTCCTTCAAGATGGAGCCCAAATGAAACCTGTGACCACTCACAGCCAAATGAAACCCTCTTCCTCTCCAGAGTACCCCAGAGTCACCTCAACTCTGTGCTGCACTGTTTTATCATTGTTTCTCAGTTAAAGGCAGTGGCAATGTATATAGAAGTGCCAACCTAATAAATTAGGCGCAGTGAGGACCCTCACTGGGTTCCAGCTGCTAATAATAGCTTTCCTTAACCCCATTTTGGCAGCACCTCTGCCAGCTGTCAAATGAGGTGGGAACAGTCAGTCATAGGTCCCATGCACTGTATGCTTTGTGGTGCCTTCCACTGGCACATGGTAAGCCCTGGTTGAGTTGGATACGAATTTAAGTCCAGTCAAGCAATTAGCACCCAGGAAAATTTTCTTAAATTTCTAGCATTCTTCCCAATAGAACCAAATGTAGTTTTAGATCAACTTATGTGTTCGCAGTTGAGTACTTGGTTGCTGAATGATACAAACGGTTTTCCATTTGTTGGTCATGGTTCATCTGATGAATAGGGATGTGATGACTTACTAGATAATAGTTGTTTGTATGTAAGTGTCTCATGAAAATTTCTGGGCATTTACAAATGATTCTATAGTTCTAACATGCAAATAGCTAGATTTTGAATAATTTACAGTATTCAAAACAATGAGATATTGTACATTTTAAAAAGAGCTGTGAATCACTCCCATTCTGAGAACTTTGCCTTGATGACTGTGAAAAACAAATGTCACTTCACCTATTTTCTACTTGGTAAGAGTTTTTATTCAAGCCACAAATTGTATTTTACAATTGGTAGAGTTTCTACCATTTTGGAAATTTCTTCTTCTTTTTTTTTGATGTGGACCATTTTTAAAGTCTTTATCGAATTTGTTAAAATATTGCTTCTGTTTTATGTTTTGGGTTTTTGGCCACGAGGCATGTGGAATCTTAGCTCCCCGTGTGTTGGAAGGCCAAGTCTCAACCACTGGACGGCCAGGGAAGTCCCTCCCATTTTGGAAATTTCTAAGCATCCCTTTCAATTTTGTTCACAGGGCCTGGATTCCTTCTGAAAACATACAGGACATCACAGTCAACGTTCACCGGCTGCATGTTAAGCGCAGTATGGGCTGGAAGAAGGCCTGTGATGAGCTGGAGCTGCATCAGCGCTTCCTTCGTGAAGGGAGGTTTTGGAAGTCTAAGAATGAGGACCGAGGGGAGGAGGAGGCAGAATCCAGCATCTCCTCTACCAGTAATGAGCAGGTGAGAGGCGCCAGTGAGAGCCTGTCGGTTCTTGTTCTGAATGTGCAGGTGTCAGCGCACACTCCTCACTGGAATGAGCAGATTCTGACTTTCTTCTTCCTTTCGTGTAACATTTGTAAAGTGCTCTGCGAAAGAAACCAGAAACAGTTCCAATACAGGGAAGCCACCACCAACCCTGATCCTGACTCTACCAGCATATTAGCTCTTTCAAGCCCTCGGCCCAGAGGAATCATTCTGTGAGTGCCAACCACGTGGTCCTGAAAGAGCTAATGCGAAAGGGAACAAGTGCTCACCCCTGACCTGTGGTTCCCTGGCTAGTCTTAGCAGCAGAGAAGTGTTTCATAGTGTCGGGAATAATGTGCTGTTACTTTTATGATGCCCACAGCTAAAGGTCACTCAAGAACCGAGAACAAAGAAAGGACGACGTAATCAAAGTGTGGAACCCAAAAAAGAAGTAAGTTGCCTGCCTTGCAGTGTCTAGGTGGCAATTGAAACAGGAAATATTTTCACAGTTGTGATCAAGGCAGTGCTCCTCACAGGTCCTTGCGAAAAGCATTGCCGTCAGTCAACCTGTAGCAACCAAGATGGACCCAGTCTTCCCACTGTTCCCGTCATAGAGTAACACACGGGAGCTGCAAGTCTCCTTACCAGTTAAACAGCAGTGACCACGGCTGGCTAAGTGGGAGGGCACTTTGCTGTATTTTCTAGAACTCTGATATCTTCTCATAGTACTAATAAAAAACAAAGTGTTTATCCAACAAATCAATGAGGCCAACATTTAAAAACTGGAGGAAACTATGGCTGAGCTCAGCCTTTTAAAATTATATAATCCATGCATATTTTAAAATCAGGTGTAAATATGGGCAAAATCCTACCAGATATTCAGTGAGAAGTGGTTTAGGGTATTTGTTAAAGAATCTAAACCAAAGAAGTGACTATAAATTGATAATGATTTTGTACGACAAATTTTTTTGTTTAGTCTGTTTTGAAAAGAAAAAACAATATTGATATGTAATTGTAAATGACATTCCTTTTTAGAATTATTGTACCTACTAATTGCATGTGTTTTAAATTTTTAAAAATTAGTTTATTTTTAATTGTAAAATACACAAAACAATTTTCCATTTTCTTACATTGTGTTTGAACTGCAGTTTTTTATATGGCTATTTATGTATATCACTCTGCTTTTCTCCTAATAGAGCTTGCTCTTGAACTAGTGAATTCTATAGCACTTTCCTTATCCTTTAGGAACCAGAGCCTGAAACAGAAGCAGTAAGTTCCAGCCAGGAAATCCCCACGATGCCTCAGCCAATCGAAAAAGTTTCCGTATCAACTCAGACCAAGAAGTTAAGTGCCTCTTCACCAAGAATGCTGCATCGAAGCACCCAGACCACCAGTGACGGAGTGTGTCAAAGCATGTGCCACGACAAATACACCAAAATTTTCAATGACTTTAAAGACCGAATGAAGTCTGATCACAAGCGAGAAACTGAAAGAGTTGTACGAGAAGCTCTAGAAAAGGTAACGCAGCCTCCACTGCCAGTGTTGCCTTCAGACGTCTGGGCAGGATAAGTGAATAGTCTTCCTATTGTGGTTTAGCTTCTGTCACTGAGGCATCAACCAGGTAGCTGCTTTTTAAAACTAGGACTATAATAAAATACCTTTTTATAATATTTTAATTAACAGTAGCACTTTTCTCATCTAAAATATTTTATAGCCCTTAATGAAATAAAGGGAAGAGGTACATCAGTTAAGTAGAAACTATGTATTAAGGTTTTGCTTAATGGTCTGTGTAAATTATGAGCTGACATATTGTGGGTTAACTTTTTTTTTCATTTCAGCTGCGTTCTGAAATGGAAGAAGAAAAAAGACAAGCTGTAAATAAAGCTGTAGCAAATATGCAGGGTGAGATAGACAGAAAATGTAAGCAAGTAAAGGAAAAGTGTAAAGAAGAATTTGTAGAAGAAATCAAGAAGCTAGCAACCCAGCACAAACAACTAATTTCTCAGACCAAGAAGAAGCAGTGGGTAAATACCACTATTTTCTTAGAATCTGATTTCTAAAAAATATACCATAGGTATGATGAAAATTAATTCAGAAAGATATATATGGCATATGCAAAAATTACTCCTGAAATAAGTTCTGATGTGAAATTGTCAACTTTAATTAACTAAAAAAATTTTTTTAAAACTCCAGATCCCACATTACTGAGTATTGCTCAGGATTATTTTGTTAAATTGAGATTATGATACTTTGGGACATAACATATTTAGTATAACTGATTTATATAACTTTTCCATCTATGCAAGTATTTTATTTTGATAAGTGGGCTGGCCCTGACTTTTGCTGGTAACTCCTGACAGGTAATATCTAACTTGTAAAATTGTAAATTTAAGTATCATAATAGCAAACTAAGGATTTTCAGATTTTACTGCACTTAACATTTATACATTAGATTCTAGTAAAGAAATCGATTACATTTACTTTATGATAGTAACATCTCACGGGTCTCTAACTTAACTAAAAAACTGACAAATGTTCATTTTTTATGTCCTGTTTGTGACTCCTATCTTCCGCTCAGATCAGCAGCTTCTGAGCATACAGATGTTTCTCTGCCAAATGACTGAGCTATGTGAACAAAGTTTTGTTCCCAAAAGCTCATAGCTTGCTTTTAATTTTGATGAATTACTGTATGAAGTTTTGTGATTCTTCATTTGATCCAGACTACATTCTGAAAAGAGTCTTTAAATATATGTAAATGTTTCATGAGGGAAAATAAACATTTTAAAATTTTTGATGAAGATTTGACAAGAAGGAAAAGAGAAACAGATATAACTTAGAAGAATATATGAAGATAACTTAGAAGGAAAAACAGATGAATGATGAAATATAAATATCACTAGATCGAATTATTAAGGTGTGCTCAAGATCTTATCAAGCAGAATGCCCCAACACCATGTCTGTAATTCTGTCTTCATGCAAAGATGAGAGAAAGCTAGAAAGTAGACACTAGACTTATAAGGGGAAGTTCCCATAAGTTTACTCATGAATCAAGGAAATGGGAAGAGGTGGCTAAAGAAAAGAATTATAATACTGCTTTTTATAACATTTTACCATTGATGAAATAGCTGAATTATTATACCTATTTGATTCCACATATAAATGATACCATGCGATATTTGACTTATTTTACTTAGCATAATACCCTTGAAGCCCATCCATGTTGTCCCAAAGGGCAGCATTTCCTTCCTAACTTGTGGCTGAATAACCTTCCAGTGTGTGTATGTGTGTGTGTGAGTGTAGTAGTATATATACATACATCACACTACGTTTTCCTTAATCTGTTCATCCACTGATGGACATGTAGGTTGTATATAGATATCTTGGCTATTGTGAATATGCTTCAGTGAATGTTGGAGCACAGATATCTTTTCGATACCCTGTTTTCATTTCCTTTGGGTAAATACCCAGAAATGGTATTGCTGGATAGTATGGTAGTTTTATTTTTAACTTTTTGAGGAACCTCCATACTATTTTCCATCATGGCTGCACCAGTTTACATTCCCACCAACAGTGCACAAGAGTTCCCTTTTCTCCAAATCCTCACCAACACTTGTCTTTTTTTATGATGGCCATTCTAACAGGTGTGAGGTGATATATCACTGATACTGATTAGCATTTCCCTGGTGATTGGTGATGTTGAGCTGTTTTTATGTATCTATTGGCCATTTGTATATCTTCCTTGGAAAAATATCAATTCAGGTCCTCTGCCTTTTTTTTTTTTTTTTGTGGTACGCGGGCCTCTCACTGGTACAGCCTCTCCTGTTGCAGAGCACAGGCTCCGGACGCGCAGGCTCAGCGGCCATGGCTCACAGGCCCAGCCGCTCCGCGGCCTGTGGGATCTTCCCGGACCGGGGCACGGACCCGTGTCCCCTGCATCGGCAGGTGGACCCTCAACCACTGCGCCACCTCTCTGCCTATTTTTTGATTGGGTTATTGGGAGTTTTTTTTTTCCACTGAGTTGTATGAGTTCTTTATGTATTTTGGATATTAATCTCTTATGGGATATGTGGTTTGCAAATATTGTTTCCTATTCCAAGGTTGCCGTTTTATTTTGTTGATGGTTCTCTTTGATGTGCGGAAGCTTTTTAGTTTGATGTAGCCCCACTTTTTGTTTTTACTTCTGTGGCCTTTGCTTTTGGTGTCAAACAAAAAAATCATTGCCGAGACCAATGTCCAGGAGCTTACCCCCTATGTTTTCTTCTAGGAGTTTTATGGTTTCAGGTCTTGCGTTAAAGTCTTTAATCTATTTTGAGTTGATTTTTGTGTATGGTGTAAGATAGCGGTCCAGTTTCATTCTTTTGCACCTCATTGCCCAAGTTTTCTCAATACCACTCACTGAAGAGACTATCCTTTCCCCATTGTATACTCTTGGCTTCTTTATCATAAATTAATAGACCATGTTTGCATAGGTTTATTTCTGGGCTGTCTATTCCATTAATCTATGTGTCTGTTTTTTTTGGTTTGTTTTTTACATCTTTATTGGAGTATAATTGCTTTACAATGGTGTGTTAGTTTCTGCTTTATAACAAAGTGAATCAGTTATACATATACATATGTTCCCATATCTCTTCCCTCTTACATCTCCCTCCCTCCCACCCTCCCTATACCACCCCTCCAGGCAGTCACGAAGCACCGAGCTGATCTCCCTGTGCCATGCGGCTGCTTCCCACTAGCTATCTACCTTACGTTCGGTAGTGTATATATGTCCATGCCTCTCTCTCGCTTTGTCACAGCTTACCCTTCCCCCTCCCCATATCCCCCAGTCCATTCTCTAGTAGGTCTGTGTGTTTATTCCTGTCTTACCCCTAGGTTCTTCATGACATTTTTTTTCTTAAATACCATATATATGTGTTAGCATATGGTATTTGTCTTTCTCTTTCTGACTTACTTCACTGTATATGACAGACTCTAGGTCTATCCACCTCATTATAAATAGCTCAATTTCGTTTCTTTTTATGGCTAATATTCCATTGTATATATATGCCACATCTTCTTTATCCATTCATCCAATGATGGACATTTCAGTTGTTTCCATCTCCGGGCTATTGTAAATAGAGCTGCAATGAACATTTTGGTACATGACTGTTTTTGAATTATGGTTTTCTCAGGGTATATGCCCAGTAGTGGGATTGCTGGGTCATATGATAGTTCTATTTGTAGTTTTTTAAGGAACTTCCATATTGTTCTCCACAGTGGCTGTATCAATTTACATTCCCACCAACAGTGCAAGAGGGTTCCCTTTTCTCCACACCCTCTTCAGCATTTATTGTTTCTAGATGTTTTGATGATGGCCATTCTGACTGGTGTAAGATGATATCTCATTGTAGTTTTGATTTGCATTTCTCTAATGATTAATGATGTTGAGCATTCTTTCATGTGTTTGTTGGCAGTCTGTATATCTTCTTTGGAGAAATGTCTATTTAGGTCTTCTGCCCATTTTTGGATTGGGTTGTTTGTTTTTTGTTATTGAGCTGCATGAGCTACTTATAAATTTTGGAGATGAATCCTTTGTCCGTTGCTTCATTTGCAAATATTTTCTCCCATTCTGAGGGTTGTCTTTTGGTCTTGTTTATGGTTTCCTTTGCTGTGCAAAAGCTTTGAAGTTTCATTAGGTCCCATTTGTTTATTTTTGTTTTTATTTCCATTTCTCTAGGAGGTGGGTCAGAAAGGATCTTGCTGTGATTTATGTCATAGAGTGTTCTGCCTATGTTTTCCTCTAAGAGCTTGATTGTTTCTGGCCTTACATTTAGGTCTTTAATCCATTTTGAGCTTATTTTTGTGTATGGTGTCAGGGAGTGATCTAATCTCATACTTTTACATGTACCTGTCCAGTTTTCCCAGCACCACTTATTGAAGAGGCTGTCCTTTCTCCAGTGTACACTCCTGCCTCCTTTATCAAAGATAAGGTGACCATATGTGCATGGGTTTACCTCTGGGCTTTCTATCCTGTTCCATTGATCTATATTTCTGTTTTTGTGCCAGTACCATACTGTCTTGGTTACTGTAGCTTTGTAGTATAGTCGGAAGTCAGAGAGCCTAATTCCTCCAGCTCCGTTTTTCGTTCTCAAGATTGCTCTGGCTATTTGGGGTCTTTTGTGTTTCCATACAAATTGTGAAGTTGTTTGTTCTAGCTCTGTGAAAAATGCCAGTGGTAGTTTGATAGGGATTGCATTGAATCTGTAGATTGCTTTGGGTAGTAGAGTCATTTTCACAATATTGATTCTTCCAATCCAAGAACATGGTATATCTCTCCATCTATTTGTATCATCTTTAATTTCTTTCATCAGTGTCTTATAATTTTCTGCATATAGGTCTTTTGTCTCCTTAGGTAGGTTTATGCCTAGATATTTTATTCTTTTTGTTGCAATGGTAAATGGGAGTGTTTTCTTGATTTCACTTTCAGATTTTTCATCATTAGTGTATAGCAATGCAAGAGATTTCTGTGCATTAATTTTGTATCTTGCTACTTTACCAAATTCATTGATTAGCTCTTGTAGTTTTCTGGTGGCATCTTTAGGATTCTCTATGTATAGTATCATGCCATCTGCAAACAGTGACAGCTTTACTTATTCTTTTCCGATTTGGATTCCCTTTATTTCCTTTTCTTCTCTGATTGCTGTGGCTAAAACTTCTAAAACTATGTTGAATAAGAGTGGTGAGAGTGGGCAACCTTGTCTTGTTCCTGATCTTAGTGGAAATGCTTTCAGTTTTTCACCATTGAGAATGATGTTGGCTGTGGGTTTGTCATATATGGCCTTTATTATGTTGAGGAAAGTTCCCTCTATGCCTACTTTCTGCAGGGTTTTTAATCTTAAACGGGTGTTGAATTTTGTTGAAAGCTTTTTCTGCATCTATTGAGATGATCATATGGTTTTTCTCCTTCAATTTGTTAATATGGTGTATCATGTTGACTGATTTGCATATATTGAAGAATCCTTGCATTCCTGGAATAAACCCCACTTATCATGGTGTATGATCCTTTTAATGTGTTGTTGGATTCTGTTTGCTAGTATTTTGTTGAGGATTTTTGCATCTGTGTTCATCAGTGATATTGGCCTGTAGTTTTCTTTCTTTGTGACATCCTTGTCTGGTTTTGGTATCAAGGTGATGGTGGCCTCGTAGAATGAGTTTGGGAATGTTCCTCCCTCTGATATATTTTGGAAGAGTTTGAGAAGGATAGGTGTTAGCTCTTCTCTAAATGTTTGATAGAATTCGCCTGTGAAGCCATCTGGTCCTGGGCTTTTGTTTGTTGGAAGATTTTTAATCACAGTTTCAATTTCAGTGCTTGTGATTGGTCTGTTCATATTTTCTATTTCTTCCTGATTCAGTCTTGGCAGGTTGTGCATTTCTAAGAATTTGTCCATTTCTTCCAGGTTGTCCATTTTATTGGCATAGAGTTGCTTGTAATAATCTCTCATGATCTTTTGTATTTCTGCAGTGTCAGTTGTTACTTCTCCTTTTTCATTTCTAATTCTATTGATTTTAGTCTTCTCCTTTTTTTTCTTGATGAGTCTGGCTAATGGTTTATCAATTTTGTTTATCTTCTCAAAGAACCAGCTTTTAGTTTTATTTATCTTTGCTATCGTTTCCTTCATTTCTTTTTCATTTATTTCTGATCTGATTTTTATGATTTCTTTCTTTCTGCTAACTTCGGGATTTTTTTCTTCTTCTTTCTCTAATTGCTTTAGGTGCAAGGTTAGGTTGTTTATTCGAGATGTTTCCTGTTTCTTAAGGTAGGATTGTATTGCTATAAACTTCCCTCTCAGAACTGCTTTTGCTGCATTCCATAGGTTTTGGGTTGTCGTGTCTCCATTGTCATTTGTTTCTAGGTATTTTTTGATTTCCTCTTTGATTTCTTCAGTGATCACTTCGTTATTAAGTAGTGTACTATTTAGCCTCCATGTGTTTGTATTTTTTACAGATCTTTTCCTGTAATTGATATGTAGTCTCATAGCGTTGTGGTTGGAAAAGATACTTGAAACAATTTCAGTTTTCTTAAATTTACCAAGGCTTGACTTGTGATCCAAGATATGATCTATCCTGGAGAATGTTCCATGAGCACTTGAGAAAAATGTGTATTCTGTTGTTTTTGGATGGAATGTCCTATAAATATCAATTAAGTCCATCTTGTTTAATGTATCATTTAAAGCTTGTGTTTCCTTATTTATTTTCATTTTGGATGATCTGTCCATTGGTGAAAGTGGGGTGTTAAAGTCCCTTACTATGAATGTGTTACTGTCGATTTCCCCTTTTATGGCTGTTAGTATTTGCCTTATGTATTGAGGTGCTCCTATGTAGGGTGCATAAATATTTACAATTGTTATATCTTCTTCTTGGATCTATCCCTTGATCATTATGTAGTGTCCTTCTGTGTCTCTTCTAATAGTCTTTATTTTAAAGTCTATTTTGTCTGGTATGAGAATTGCTACTCCAGCTTTCTTTTGGTTTCCATTTGCATGGAATATCTTTTTCCATCCCTTTACTTTCAGTCTGTATGTGTCTCTAGGTCTGAAGTGGGTCTCATGTAGACAGCATATATATGGGTCTTGTTTTTGTATCCATTCAGCCAATCTGTGTCTTTTGGTGGGAGGATTTAGTCCATTTACATTTAAGGTAATTATTGATATGTATGTTCCTATTCCCAGTTTCTTAATTGTTTTGGGTTCGTTATTATAGGTCTTTTCCTTGTGTTTCTTGCCTAGAGAAGTTCCTTTAGCAGTTGTTGTAAAGCTGGTTTGGTGGTGCTGAACTCTCTCAGCTTCTGCTTGTCTGTAAAGGTTTTAATTTCTCCATCGAATCTGAATGAGATCCTTGCTGGGTAGAGTAATCTTGGTTGCAGGTTTTTCTCCTTCATCACTTTAAATATGTCCTGCCAGTCCCTTCTGGCTTGCAGAGTTTCTGCTGAAAGATCAGCTGTTAACCTTATGGGGATTCCCTTGTGTGTTGTTTGTTGTTTTTCCCTTGCTGCTTTTAATGTTTTCTTTGTATTTAATTTTTGACAGTTTGATTAACATGTGTCTTGGCGTGTTTCTCCTTGGATTTATCCTGTATGGGACTCTCTGTGCTTCCTGGACTTGATTAACTATTTCTTTTCCCATATTAGGGAAGTTTTCAACTATAATCTCTTCAAATATTTTCTCAGTCCCTTTCTTTTTCTCTTCTTCTTCTGGAACCCCTATAATTCGAATGTTGGTGCATTTAATGTTGTCCCATAGGTCTCTGAGACTGTCCTCAGTTCTTTTCATTCTTTTGTCTTTATTCTGCTCTGCAGTAGTTATTTCCACTATTTTATCTTCCAGGTCACTTATCCGTTCTTCTGCCTCAGTTATTCTGCTATTGATCCCATCTAGACTATTTTTAGTTTCATTTATTGTGTTGTTCATCGTTGCTTGTTTCCTCTTTAGTTCTTCTAGGTCCTTGTTAAATGTTTCTTGCATTTTCTCTATTTCCAAGCTTTTGGATCATCTTTACTATCATTATTCTGAATTCTTTTTCAGGTAGACTGCCTATTTCCTCTTCATTTGTTAGGTCTGGTGGGTTTTTATCTTGCTCCTTCATCTACTGTGTGTTTTTCTGTCTTCTCATTTTGCTTATCTTACTGTGTTTGGGGTCTCCTTTTTGCAGGCTGCAGGTTTGTAGTTCCCGTTGTTTTTGGTGTCTGTCCCCAGTGGCTAAGGTTGGTTCAGTGGGTTGTGTAGACTTCCTGGTGGAGGGGACTAGTGCCTGTGTTCTGGTGGATGAGGCCGGATCTTGTCTTTCTGGTGGGCAGGTCCACATCTGGTGGTGTGTTTTGGGGCGTCTGTGGACTTATTATGATTTTAGGCAGCCTCTCTGCTAATGGGTGGGGGTGTGTTCCTGTCTTGCTAGTTGTTTGGCATAGGATGTCCAGCACTGTAGCTTTGGTCATTGAGTGAAGCTGGGTGCTAGTGTTGAGATGGAGATCTCTGGGAGATTTTTGCCGTTTGAAATTATGTGGAGCTGGGAGGTCTCTTGTGGACCAGTGTCCTGAAGTTGGCTCTCCCACCTCAGAGGCACAGCACTGACTCCTGGCTCCAGCACCAAGAGCCTTTCATCCACATGGCTCAGAATAAAAGGGAGAAAAAGTAGGAAGAAAGAATTAGTAGAAGTAGAAAGAAAGAAAGGAGGAAAGAAGGAAGGAGGGAAGTAAGGAAAAAGAGAAAAAGATAAAGTAAAATAAAATAAAGATAAAATATAATAAAGTCATTAAAATAAAAAAATAATTAAGGAAAAAAACGGACGGATAGAACCCTAGAACAAATGGTGGGAGCAAAGCTATACAGACAAAATCTCACACAGAAACATACACATACACACAAAAAGAGGAAAAGGGGAAAAAATCATAAATCTTGCTCTCAAAGTCCACCTCCTCAGTTTGGGATGATTCGCTGTATATTCATGTATTCCACAGGTGCAGGGTACATCAAGTTGATTGTGGAGCTTTAATCCGCTGCTTCTGAGGCTGCTGGGAGAGATTTCCCTTTCTCTTCTTTGTTCTCACAGCTCTCAGGGGCTTAGCTTTGGATTTGGCCCCGCCTCTGCGTGTAGGTCGCCGGAGGGCGTCTGTTCGCTCAGACAGGACGGGGTTAAAGGAGCCGCTGCATCGGGGACTCTGGCTCACTCAGGCCGGGGGGGGGGAGGGAGGGAGGGGCGCGGAGTGCGGGGCGAGCCTGCGCCGGCGGCAGAGGCCGGCGTGATGTTGCACCAGCCTGAGGCGCGCCGTGCGTTCTCCCGGGGGACTTGTCCCTGGATCCCGGGACCCTGGCAGTGGCAGGCTGCACAGCCTCCCCGGAAGCGGGGTGTGGTTAGTGACCTGTGCTCACACACAGGCTTCTTGGTGGCGGCAGCAGCAGCCTTAGCGTCTTATGCCCGTCTCTGGGGTCCGCGCTTTTAGCCGCGGCTCACGCCCGTCTCTGGAGCTCCTTTAAGCAGCACTCTTAATCCCCTCTCCTCGCGCACCAGGAAACAAAGAGGGAAGAAAAAGTCTCTTGCCTCTTCGGCAGGTCCAGACTTTTCCCTGAACTCCCTCCCGGCTAGCCGTGGCGCACTAGCCCCCTGCAGGCTGTGTTCACGCCGCCAACCCCATTCCTCTCCCGGAGCTCCGACCGAAGCTGGAGCCTCAGCTCCCAGCCCCACCCGCCCCGGTGGGTGAGCAGACAAGCCTCTCGAGCTGGTGAGTGCCAGTCGGCCCTGATCCTCTGTGCGGGAATCTCTCTGCTTTGCCCTCCGCACCCCTGTTGCTGCGCTCTCCTCCGCGGCTTCGAAGCTTCACCCCTGCGCCACCCGCAGTCTCCGCCCGCGAAGGGGCTTCCTAGTGTGTGGAAACCTTTCCTCCTTCACAGCTCCCTCCCACTGGTGCAGGACCCATCCCTATCCTTTTGTCTCTGTTTAATCTTTTTTCTTTTGCCCTACCCAGGTACGTGGGGGGTTTCTTGCCTTTTGGGAGGTCTGAGGTCTTCTGCCAGCGTTCAGTAGGTGTTCTGTAGTTGTTCCACGTGTAGATGTATTTCTGGTGTATCTGTGGGGAGGAAGCTGATCTCCGCGTCTTACTCTTCCGCCGTCTTCCCGGAAGCGCCCCTCTTCTGAATAACTAGGCTTTAAAATGCTTAGGCCCTGGATTCTACCTCAGCAAGTTTCTGCCTAAAACTGAATCTGTGTGTCTGTTTTTATGGCAAACCATAGTGCTTTTATTTATACCCATTTTTTTAGATAAGGAATTTGAGGCTTATGAGATTAAACAGAGTGACTAGAAACCTGGTCGGTGAGCTGGGACTCACCCTCCTAAGCTACTTCTGCTCGTATATCGATTCTAGTAGACTGGTAAAAGGTTTAGAATTATTCTTGTATTATAGTTATTCTTGTATTATAGTTAAATCTTACATTATTGTAAGAAGCAGTACAGTACTGTAGGACAAGAGAGTATGTAGGTAAATCAGATACCCAAAAAGTGGATGTTAAGATGGCATACAATCAAGAGAAACATAGTAAGAATGATACATCCTTTAAATATATTCACAAAGAAAGGCAGAAATACAAAATGAATGCATTAAGTAATAGAAGGGATGGTGCTGCCTGAAGTATTATCTGAGGATGAGGAAACTAAGAAGTTAAATAAACGTGGTCTGAACTCACTTGATTAATTAGCACAGATCTAAGATTCAAACCCAAATCTGACTATTACAGCTACTTCCAAAATTAAAACATGCTATCCACACTTTTTAAATAGTAACCTCACTGAAGTCACAATTGCTGACATAGTAAAATCACAGGAAATATACCAGAGTACTACTGACATTTGGACCAAAAAATTGGGGGCACTCCTGTGCACCGTAGGATGTTTAGCAGCAGCTAAGCCTCTATCCCCACCCCGAGTGATGACAATCAAAACTTCTCCAGACGTTGCCCCATAAGATGAAGGCTGAGAATTAACCACTGGTTTTAGACCATAAGTGACCTTGATAATAGCGCATTCAGTGGCAAGGCACGGGTGAAAGACTGCAGTGGGCTTAAAAAAGAGGGGAAGAGAATACTCTGAAATAACAAGTGTAGGTAATTCTTCCAAGATGTTTGGGAAGGGGAGCAGAAAAATGGGGGTGGTAGATGGAAAGAAATATGAGGTGAAGAGCCTTTTTAAAAAACTGTGGTAAAATAAATTTACTATCTTAATCATTTTTAAGTTTACAGTTCAGTGCTATTAAATACATTCATGTTGTGCAACATCACTGCCATCTTATTCCCATAACTTCTTTCACCCTGTAAAATGGAAACTCTTTACCTATTAAACAGTCACTCCCTGTTCTCCCCTCCCCCAGCCCCTGGTAACTACCATTCTACATTGTATCTGTGACTGTGACTACTGATGGCACCTCTTATAAGTGGATCACACAGTCTTTTTAGGACTGGCTGATTTAACTTAGCATAATGGCACCGAGTTTCATCCATGTTGCAGTATACTGCAGAAGTTTCTCCCCTTTTAAGGCTGAATAGTACTCCAGTGCATGTATATACCACGTTTTTGCTTATCCATTTACCCACTAATGGTCACTTGGGTTACTTTCATGGTTTAGCTATTGTGAATAATGCTTCTATAAACATGAGTGTACAAATATCTCTTTGAGATCCTGCTTTCAGTTCTTCTGGGCATATACCCAGAGTGGAATTGCATGGTTATATGGTAATTACGTTTTAAATTTTTTGAGGAACCACATGCTGTTTTCCACAGCAGTTGCACCATTTTACATTCCCACATGACAGTGCACCAGGGTTCCAATTTCTCTACATCCCCACCAACTCTTGTTTTATTTTGATAGTACTCATACAAATAGGTGTGAGGTGGTGTTTCACTGTAGTTTTGATTTGCATTTCCCTAATGACTGGTGATGTTGAGCATCTTTTCATGTGATTATTGGCATTCCTGTATCCTTGATAAATGTCTATTCAAGTCCTTTGCCCATTTTTTGAGTTGAGTCTTAGGAGTTCTCCATATATTCTGGATATTAATCCCTTTTCAGATACATGATTTGCAAATATTTTCTCCCATTCTGTGGGTTGCTTTTTTATTCCATGAATAATTTTCATAAAGTGCCATTTGTCTATTTTTTTCTTTGTTAACTGTGCCTTTGGTGTCATATCCAAAAATTCATTGCCAAATCCAGCGTCATGAAGTTTTTGTCCTTTGTTTTCTTCTAAGAGATTTATTGTCTTAGATCTTACAATAAGATCTTAGAATTATGTCCTTGACCCATTTTGAGTTAATTTTTGTATATGGTGTTAGGTAAGGGTCCAACTTCATTCTTTTGTATGTGGATATCCAGATTTTCCAGCATCCTTCGTTGAAAAGACTATCTGTTCCCCATTAAACGGTCTTGGCACCCTCATCAAAAAACAATTGACCATATATATGTTTATTTCTGTGCTCTCTATTCTGTTCCATTGGTCAGTATGTCTGTCTTTACGCCAGTACTTCACAGGTTGGATTAATGTAGATTTGTAGTAAGTATTGAAATCAGGATGTATAATTCCTCCAGATTTGTTTTATTTTTTCAAGATTGTTTTGGCTATTTGGGGTCCCTTGAGGTTCCATATGAAAATGTGGGTGGGTTTTTCAATTTCTACTAAAAATGTCACTGGGATTTTGATAGGGATTGCATTGAATCTTCAGATCACTTTCAGTAGTATTGACATTTTAACAATATTAAGTCTTCTAATCCATGAACGTGGCATGTGTTTCCATTTATTTATGTTGTCTTTAATTTCTTTTAATTCTCATTGTATAAGTCTTTCATCTCCTTGGTTAAGTTAATTCATAAGTATTTTGGTTTTTTTAGGCTGTTTTAAATAGAATTGTTTTCGTAATTTGCTCTTGAGATTGTTCATTGTTTGTGTATAGAAATGCAGTTGATTTTAGTGTATTTGTATCCTGCTCCTTTGCCAAATTCCTCTTTTAGTTCTAGCAACTTCGTTCTGGAGTCTTCAGGGTTTCTACGTATAAGATCATATCATATGCAAAGATAATTTTACTTCTTCCTTTACAATTAGCATGCCTTTGATTTCTTGTTTGCCTAAGTGCTCTGGCTAGGACTTCTAGTACTATATTGAATAGAAGTGGTGAAAGTGGGCATCTTTGCGTTGTTCCTGATCTTTGAGTATGATGTTTGCTGTGTGTTTTTCATATGTGGCTTTTATTATGTGGAGGTAGGTAGTTTCCTTCTGTTCCTGTTTGTTGAGTGTTTTTATCATGAATGCGTGCTGAATTTTGTCAGAGGTTTTTTCTTCACTTACTGCGATGACCATGTGGTTTTTCCTTCGTTATGTTGATGTGGCATATTACACTGGTTGATTCTTATATGTCGCATCACATCACTGGTGTATAATTCTTCTAATATGCTGCCGAATTCCATTTGCTCGTATTTTGTTGAGGATTTTACCTCAGTGGTCATAAGGCATGTGGGTCTGTAGTCTTCTTTTCTTGTAGTGTCTCTGGCTTGGTATCAGGGTTATTCTGGACTCACAGAGTGAGTCAGGAAATATTCCCTCCTCTTCCATCTTTGGGAAGAGTATGAGAAGGGTTGACAGCTCTTTAAATGTTTGGTAGAATTTACTAGAGAAGCCATCAGGTCCAGGGCTTTATTTATTGGGAGATTTTTGATTAATAGGTCAATCTGCTTATTAGTTATGGGTCTATTCAGATATTTTCAAGATTAGTCTTGGTAGGTTTGGGGTTTGTAGGAATTTGTCCATCTCATCTAGGTTATCCAGTTTGTTGTGTATAATTGTTAATAGTGCATTGTTACAATACTTTTTATTTTTGTAGAATCAGTAGTAAGGTCCCCACTTTTATTTTTCATTTAGTAACTTGAGTCCTCTCTTTTCTTCTTGGTCCATCTAGCTAAAGGTTTATCAATTTTGTTTATCTTTTCGAAGAACCAACTTTTGGTTTCGTTGATTTTTCTTTATTATTTTACTCTTCTGTATTTTGTTGACCTCTGTGCTAATTTTTTTTTTTTTCTTCCTCCTGCTAACTTTTGCTTTAGCTTGCTTTTTTTTACCAATTCCTTAAGGTGGACTTTTTGGCTACTGATCTGTTTCTTCAGGTAGATATTACAGCTATAAATTTCCCTCTGAGCACTGCCTCACTGCATAAGCTAAATTTTTCTTTGATCCATTGGTTGTTTAAAAGTGTTTTTTTAAGTTTCCACAACTTTGAATTTTCCAGTTTTACTTTTGTTTTTGCTTTCTTATTTTATCCCATTGTGGTCAAAAAAGATACTTAGTATGATATCTACCTTTTAAAATATGTTGAGACTTAATTTGTAAAGTGTCCCACATGCACTTGAAGAATGTGTGCTCTTGTTGTTGGGTAGAGTGCTCTGTGTATATCTGTTAGATCTAGTTGGTTTATTGTGTTACGCCCTCCCTTTCCTTACCTATGTCTGGTGGTTCTATCCCTTAGTGTGAGTGGGATGTTGAAGTCTCTATTGTAGAACTGTCTGTTTTTGCTTCTTATGTTTTAGTGGTCATTACATGTGTAAATATTTATAATTATTATGTCTTCTTGCTGTATTGAACCTTTTATTAATATATAGTGTCCTTCTTTGTCTGTTGTAACCTTTTTTTGATTTAAAGTCTATTTTGTGTGAAATTAGTATAGCTACCTTGCTCTCTTTTGGTTCCAATTTGCATGGAATATCTTTTTCCATCCTTTCACTTTCAGCCCATTTGTGTCTTTAGGTCTTAAGTGAGTCTCTTATAGACATTATATTATAGACGTGTTTTTATCCATTCTGCCAATCTGTGTCTTTTGATTGGAGAGTTTAATCTGTGTAAATTTAAAGCCCCATAACTTTTTTGACCCTCATTTCCTGCATTCTTGTTTTTGTGTTTAGTTGATTTTTTGTAGGGAAATGTTTAAGTTCCTTTCCTTTTGTTTATATGCTATAGCAGTTTTCTTTGTGGTTACCACGGGAATTACATTTAACAGCCTAAAGTTATGAGACTCTAATGTGAATTTATAGCAGTTTTAGTTTAATAACATATATAAAATCTGTTCCTTTACAGCTGCATCTCAACCCTTTGATTGCTGATGTTATAAGATCACATTATCATACATTGTGTGCCCAAAAACATAAATTAAAAATTCTTTTAAATGTATTAGTCTCCTAAATTATGTAGAAAAAAGATTTGGGGTTACAAAGTAATTTACAGTAATACTAGCTTTTATACTGATAACTTTTTTCTTTAAATCTTGGTTTCTTAAATCGTAGAAGAGAAAAAGTACAGTTACAAGCCATTGTAAGCCATAGTACTGGCTCTTATAATTGCCCATGTGTTTACCACAGTTGAGATCTTCTGTTTCTCCACATGGCTCCAGGTCACTGTCTAGTGTCCTTTCATTTCAACTGCAGGACCCCCTGAGTACTTCTTGCAGGTACAAAGGAGAGTTTTGCTGCATACAGGATTCTCCACTGACAGGTTTTTTTCCTTCTTTTAGCGCTTTGACTATATCAGGTCTTCTGGCCTCCAGAATTTCTGATGGGAAATCTGCTGATAACATATTGATGATCCTTTGTGTGCGACAGCTCCCCTCTTTCTCGCTGCTCTCAGGAGTTTCAAAAGTTTGGTTACAACATGTTTCAGTGTGGCTCTCTGAGTTCATCTGACTTGGAGTTACTGAATATTTATATTCATATCTTTCATCAGATTGAAGGAATACTGACTAAAAACTTCCCCAGTATTCTCTCTGCTCATTTCTCTCTCCCCTCCTTCTGGGACTCCCATGATGCATATCTTGGTCCATTGGCTGATGTACCACAGGTCTTTTTAGGCTCTGTTTGCTTGCTCTCCAGTCTTTTCACCTCTCTTGTTAATTTCCATTGTCCTGTCTTCTCTCTGCTCTGCTCAAATCTGCCTTTGAATCCCTGAAGTCAGTTTTTCACTTCAGTTAATGACTTCTTAGCTCCATGTTTTCTTTTTGGTTTCTATCTTTTTATTGATGTTTCCAGTTCATACATCATTTTCTTGACTTTCTCCATATTTTCCTTTAGTTCTTTGACCTTCTTTAATAGTTGTGTTAAAGTCTTTGTCTAATATATCTGCCAGTAGGTCTTTTTCATGGCCAGTTTCTGTTGACTTGGCTTTTTTTTCCTTTGAAATAGTCATACTTTCCTGCTTCTTTGTATGCCTTGTGGTTTTTTGTTGAACACTAGACATTTGAATCTAGTAATATGGTAACTGGAACTCAGTTTCTCCTCCTTCTCATAGGTTGCTTTTTTTTGTTTCTTTGATGGTTGTAGGCTGTCTATTTCTGTGCCAAAGATCAGATTGGGGTGTAAACTAAATGCCTTCTTAGGTCTTTTCTGAGCCTCTCCTTGGGTATGCACATTCACTTTCTAATTTCTCCTGTATATGCAGTTGATTTTGAATGTCTGGCTTGCAAAAGGGGGAATAAAAGGGCAGTGGCCCTTTAACTCTTCTGAAAGTCACTTCAGCTGGAGGAGTTGTGACAGCGGGGGCAGGGGGTAGAACAGCAATGGCTGCCCATTTCTGTGACCAGAAGCGCATCTTTTTTGCCCACCCTGGCTCCCACAAGGTGCTCCATTCACAGCTGCTTGGGTGGAGAATAGGGAAGAGGTAGCTATTACCGTGCTAAGAGCCGAAACTGACCAAAATTAACCATAACTTACTGTTCAAGCCTTCAGTAGACTTCAGAGTTCCAAAATAGTTACTTCAGACAGATTCTACAGTACAGCTGTTGTCCAGGTGGGAAGGTAGATCCTGGTGCTTCTGCTCTGTCATCTTTCCAGAATCTCAGGCCCTTTAAGAAAATAGAAATTACTTACGCTTGTGTGCTGACGGGAATTACCTAGTGGAGATGGAAAAGTTGATGCTGTGCCCGAGTAAGCTTGAGTTTGCTGACAAAGGACTGCGTGCTGAGCCTCGGTCGTCCATCCCATTGTTTCCTGCCATCCTGCTCAGGACAGAAAACATGTTCTTGGTGATACTAGTTTAAGCTTGAGCCAGAAAGAGCTTTAAAAGCACAGTTTCAAAAGTCTGTCAATCACTGTACCCAACTTCCTATGCATTTCATCCCACGTTTAACTGCTGGTTATGGTTTCTTGCCTGCAGTGCTACAACTGTGAGGAGGAGGCCATGTACCACTGCTGCTGGAACACATCCTACTGCTCAATCAAGTGTCAGCAGGAGCACTGGCATGCGGAACACAAGCGCACCTGTCGCCGGAAAAGATGAAGGCTGGTTCTTTCTGGAGAATCACTGACGATTATTCTTCTCAGACACAGCGGTTTTTGTTTCCAAGAAGCCAAAATTGTTTAGAATTTGCTTCCCATTTTGCACCAGCCTTTAAACACTTTTCGTGAAGAAATTTTGCACAGTAGTTAAATCTTTTGTTAATGCTCCTCTGGAGTTTTTCAGGGGGTAAAAGTAACATCAGTGGAGGGTATTATTTTAAATAAATTTTAATTGAGAGTTTGTTGCATTTTCAGCAAATTTTAAAACATTTTTAGGTTTTACAGAGATTTTAACCTTTAAACAACAGATCTTTAAAAAAACAGCAGGTGAATACAAGTGAGTTTAACAAAGAAACATTTAAAATAGATCTGAATGTAAGAACTACAGAACTGTTTGTTTCAGAAATAAAGCATACTACCTTGATGTGAAATTTATTTCTTAACCTTGTTGAGCTGGTTTTGTTCAGCTTAATTTACTGTTTAAAGGCATTATCTATTGGTTATGCCAGTGGGTATATGATTGATTGAATTTAGGGAACAGGGTTGACACAGCAGGTGCTAGTCCTGCATATTTTTTCTTAAATATTTCCCAATTGTGTTTTTCATTATTTCTTTTCAATATATAACTTTTATAACAAATTATTAGCTTTGATCTTGTAGTTTAAAATTGCAGGGAACTGGGGTAATCTTTTACTGAGCTGGATCTTAGAGAAAATGAATATTTAAATTTTAAAGTTTGCACATTTCATCTTTGTCCTAACATGAGTGCTTGTAACAAAATAAACAAAAATAAAAAGCCAAAAACTACCTTTATCCATACACGAAATTATAGATGAGGCATACAAATTTCTCTAATGCTTCCCTTCCCTCCCCAAATATCATCTGATTGATTGATTGCCTATTATCTGGTGTCACCTCTTACATTGTAAGTTAATACTGAAAGGAAAGAAAGCACTTAAGTTTCACAGAAGCCGTTATGTTTGTAGTAGTGGGTCATTGCCTACTAATGAACTCCACCACTGTACACAGAATGAAGAATAATGCATGTTAATTTTCTTGTATTAAAGATGCCGTGATTTGTAAAAAGTCTGTATTTTGCGGAATGTCTGGATTAAGAAGCATTACCAATAGGAATGGATCGATAGTTGAATAATGATTTTTTTTATACATAGACATATAAAATACAGCCAGGAAAACTTAAATTACTTTTTACAAAAAAAAAAAACCTCACAATTTATGTTTTTTCAAAGACTGATCTTAGACCAAGTCAAAATAAATTCCCATTTATCATTTATTTTTAAGGTTAGAGAAATAATTTGTAAATATTTATTTAGACCTTTGATATTTATTAAAGCAATTACACACCATGTAAGTGAGAGAATCAGGAGAAAAACCTTTTTAAAAGTTTTCTCCAGGTTTGTCAGGGTCACTCTAAAGAGCCTTCTGTGAACTAATCATCCATCCAGTCCTGATGCTGTTACAGACGGTGGTGACACAAGTTAATCGACAAGCTACTGCCCAGTGGCGCCCAATGGCTTGTAGGACCTGCCCAGTAGCCCCATTTCAGCACCGTACCTGGATTACGCAGGGACTCGGCACTCTCGGTCCCTCCTCGTTGCTGTGTGATTTGTCCGTGTTGCCACGGTGCCGTGGTCTGAGCGAGACGACGTAACCATGAACACTTAACCTTCTCTGATTGTTTTGATTTCAAGTTTTAAAACTTCGATCCACCCCTATGAGAGCAAGTTATTGTGGAACTATTTTTGGTGTAAAATCATTCCAGAGTGTGTACTATTTACCGATAGCTGCATGAAAGTAAGATTCGTGTTACTTTGGCTTTTTTGTCTCCGTTGACACGGTTGCACATTTCCAAGTTACTACAGTGTGAAAACTGTGTGTTAAAAAAAAAAAAAAAACAATTAAAAAAAGAGATTGTGGCCTGGTTTTGTAAAAGTTTTAGGTAAAATTACAATTGATTGTTTTAGGAATCATTATTAAAAATTTTCTGCAATCATAAAGCTATATCAAGGTGTTGAGCTTAGCCACTATGCACATTGTAATTATTCATCGTGGCTGTCCAGTTCTATGATGCATTCTGGCATTTTGTAAGCTGCTCTGACTAGCAATATATAGGTTCATTTAATGTGTTAACATTGGTTAATAAATGTATTTAAAAAAACTGCCTTTAATAAATTGTTGATTTAGTCCATTCCCCTAAACCAAAACAAACACAACTGTATCACATGGTAATCATATACTGTGGGCTATCCATTGGTGACTGTTCAACTTTATATAAAATCAGTGTGTTAAAAATAATTTACTTAAACATTTGTTTAAGTTGAACTTACTTTTACCAGTTGTCAAGTTCAGGTTTGTTTGAGTACAAAGCCCCCTTTCTGGGTAAACTTATGCTAGGCTGAACATAAAGATAGATAGAAAATTATTCAGTGAACATTTGAAATTAGTCAATATCATCAATTTCAACGCATCTAGAATCACATCCATCATCTCACCTTGCATCACTGCACTCCTCCAACCAATTCACATGATGCCAATCTCAATTCAAGCCAGCGTCACCCTCCTGACCAGACTGTAATGTAGTAAGTGGCTCGACCCTCTTCTTTGCCTTCCTCTCTAATTCAGTGGTTCTCAAACTTTTGACATCAGGATCACAAGAGGACTTGTTCAAACACTGCTGGTCCCCACCCCCAGCATTTTCATTGCCGACAAGTTCCCAAGTGTTGCTGACGAGGGCATCCTTTCATAATCACTGCTTTACTGATGATGAAAATAAAAACAGACCCTTTCATGAACAATATACATAAAGTTTCAGTATTTTACAGAGTCCTAGGGCCCATCTGTAGACTTCCCACCCCCATAAGGACCCAGGTCCCTCATGTTAAGAATCCTGGATCCAGTGAGATTAGAGAAGCAAAAATAGGAGAGGTAGCAAGAGTCCTGTTACTGTGATCTAGATCAGAGCCTCTCAAATGTTCCTGTGCACACAAATCGCCTGGGGCTGTAGTTAAAATGCAGACTCTGACTTAGATGGTCTGGGGTGGGTGGAGCTGGTGACTCTGCCCTTTCTCATAAGCTTCCAAGTGATAACTGCTTGTACTGGCCAGGGATTACACCTGAGAGGCTAGGTCTTAAAGGATATGTAAGTGCTCAGAAGTGTAACTACTACTACCACACTAAATTATAAACTATAAAACAATGCTGTCAAGTGAAATTATGTAACGTGAGGTACCTAAGAAATTTAAAATTTTCTAGTAACCATACTAAATATTAAACCATTAAATAACCATATTAAATATTTAACCGTATTAAGAAGGAACAGGTTAATTTTAATAATATATCCTACTTAACCTAATATATCCAAAATATTTCAATATTTAATTAATATAACAATGAGACATTTTATATTCTTGTTTTATACTAAGTCTTCAAAACCCAGTGTGTGTTGCATGCTTTCAGCACATCTCCATTCGGACTAGCCACAGTTTATTCACGTGTGGCTGATGACTACCCATGTTGGACAGAGCAACCTAAAAGCAAGAGCTTTGTCTTACCAAATAAGGGCCCCCATCAGCACCCGACCTGTAGTCAACATGCATTTAGCAAATGTTTAGTAGAGGTCCTCCTTGAAACCTAGGAGCTGACAAGAAAAAAATTAATCAGTTTTCAACAGAATTTGACCTCTCTGAGGGTAGGCTTAGTCTTTCAGAGTCTGAGATTTGAGAGCTTAAAAATCTTCCAACAACCTCTAAACTGACATTGCAAGTAGGCAGCCCTGGAAAGTTACCTAAGGATCCCTATGGCTCTACAGGGCAGTTTGAAAACCTTTATCTACTCCAACTCCTTAACCTCATACTGGAGAGAAAGCCGAGACCCAGAGCTGCTCAAAGTCAGGAACCAGGTTCCTGACATCATACCTCCTGTTCTACAGCCCCATGAAGACGGTCTGTGGCTTAATAAAGTCGTGCAGTGATAAATAATCCCTACCTCCAGGAACAGGAAAGAGTATAACTGGGGGTATAGACTGCTAAGGAAATTTAGAAGACAGTGTAAACATTACTCATTCATTTAATAAATACTTGAGCCCCTACAGCATTTGTGTTAGATGCTAAGTGTATGATAATGAGCAGAACAGACACATTTCCTGTCTCTATGTAGCTTATATTCTAGAGAGGGCATCAATCAAATAAGTACAACTTTAATTATAACCCAGAGTTGGGTGCAATGAAGAAAAAATATGGGACTATAGGATACAGAGAAAGCACAACAGGAGGGGAAAGAATTAGGGAAGGCTTAAAAAAACCTGTACGGAAGCTCGAACTTGAAAGGTGAGCAGGAGTTAGCTGGAGAAGAAAGGCATTCCAGAGCATCCAACATTGATTTCGGATGATTCATTTTTTTCCTTCATATTTTTACTATGAACATAACTTTTAAAACCAGGAAGAAAAGTTACAGAAGAAACAAAATTCTTGGCTAGAGCGGTCTGCAGGGTTAAAGGTTACAGGAGAGTAATTCTTTTCAAGCAATGAGAGAGATTTGACATGGTTAAGGAAGCCATCAGACAGGAAGCAGGAATGAGGGTGATGCCACGAGAGAATAACTAGAGGGTAACCTCACAGTGACTGCGGAAGACGAGATGGTTCAAAACGACAGATGATAAAGTGAAGATGAGAGAAGCCTACTCTTGAAAACTGCTCGTGAATGGGAGGGAAATTATGTTTAGGACAAGAAGAGGCATAAACAAGTGATATCAGCATCACGGTGGTGCAGGGTGTTCCTCCTTTTGTCCTTTTTCAACAAAGAATTAGGGCATCTTTCATGAACACAAGGACCTCTGTGGTTGCTGTGGGAACCAGCACCATATGCCAGGGGACCTGTAAGGGGTCTTGCCCACCTCTGCATCTGGTAATAGGGTTAGGGTTAGACCTTGATATGGGCTGTGGAGCCCATGGGGCAATAAACTTGCCTGACCCTTCTGGCTGCAGTTGGGAAAAAACCTGGAGTGTTGACCTGGGCAGACACCCACAGAAGATAGAGAAGTTGCAGAAATCCAGCCTTTCCTAGGGGAGATTCCAGCATGTCATTGGAGAGGGAGAAAGTTTGGATGCAGTGGATCTAGAAGAACTTTCTCAGCACTGCACCCCACCCCCACCCCACCCCCCAAGGAATCACTGCATACAGAGGATCTATCTGACAGTGGTGACCTCTTTCACAAGAGACAAGGAGAGCAATGAGTGAGTACCTAGCTAGCCAGTGGTGTGGGAAGCAGCTGGAGAACCTGTTTCTCTCCAGCAGCACCCAGAGTACTGACGCAGGACTTCCATGACTGCCAAGAGGGAGGAGATCAGGAAAGAAGCAGATAAAAATATCGAAGGTCTTTAAAGGGATGCAGTTCCTGCTGACTGAACTCAGCAAGAAGTTCACCCATGAGCCTCTGGGAGTGCCACTCCTGGGGATCCCCTTACCAGGTCCATGGGCATCCCCAGTGCCCTAAAAGCTAAGCTCACACTCTCCCCCACTCTGCAGCCAGCATCTTGTGCATGGCTCCTGAGTGCAGCAGCAAGAGCAAGCTCCGGTAGACAGAGCGTGTGATCAGAGAACTGGCCAGGGTCTGTGGGCAAAGGAGAAGCCAGAAACTTGGGCTGTAGCATCACCTTCTTGAAAACAAAGAAGCCAGTGGCCAGTCTGGTGAGTTGTAAGAACGAAAAAAGATACAAAAGCTTTAAAAGTTTGCCACAAAAGGGAACAAGCAGAGTGAAACAAGGGTACACAGAAAAAGGCAGAATTAATGACAATATCAACAAACAGAATGCCCCATTTGAAGACAACTAGCAAAGATTTGAGGAGGTGTCTGCTACTTCAAATGCAACAGCAACAACACAAAACTACAAGGAACATGAAAAATCAAGGAACCATGTCATCGTTCAAAGATAATAATTCTCCAATAACCAAGCTTAATGTCATGGAATTTTGTGATCTAGTTGATAAAGAATTCAAAATAGCTGTTTTGAAGAAACTCAACAAGCTATAAGAAAGCTCAGAACGACAATTCAATGAAATCATGAGAAGAAAAATACTGGTTCAAAATGATATTTACCAAAGAAATAGAAATTATAAAAAAGAACCGAGGAGAAATTCTGGAGCTGAATAACTCAATGAATGAAATGAAAAATGCAGCAGAGAGCATCTGCAGTGGAGTCCAGCAAAGGGGAGACAGAATTAGTGCGTTAGGTGATGGGAATTTGAAATAATTCAGTTAGAGGAGAACAAAGAAAAAGAGAAAGAATGAAAAAGAGTGAAGAAAACCTACATGACCTATAGGATTCCATCAAAAGAACAAATAGAATAATTGGAGTTTCAGAAGGAGGAGAGGGAGAAGGGGGCAGAAAGTTTATTTAAAGAAATAATAGTTGAGAACTTCCCAAACCTGGGGAGGGAATGAACTGGAAGTCTAAATTCAAAGTTAATAGATCACCCTGTTTTCTCAGCGCAAAAAAGACCTTCTTCAAGACACATTATAACAAAACTATCAAAAATCAAAGATAAAGAATTCTAAAAGCAGCCAAAGGAAAAAAAGACTGTAATCTACAAAGGAATCCTCATTAGGCTATCAGCAGATTTCTCAGCAGAAACCTTACTGGTCAGGAGAGAGTGGAATAACATATTCAGAGTTTTGGGAAAAAAAAACAATGCTGCCAGCCAAAAATGCTCTCTCAGGCCAAGTTACCCCTCAGATATGAAGGAAAATAAAGATCTTTGTAGACAAACAAAAGCAGAGGGAGTTCATCATCCTAGATATGCATTTCAAGAAATGCTGAAAGGAGTTCCTCCAGCTGAAATGAAAAGATGCTAATCAGTGACATGAAAACGTAAGAAAATATACAACATACTGGTTAAGGCAAATATATAGTCAGACTTAGAAAACTCTAATTCTGTAATAGGATGGTATGTTAATCGTTTAACTGTAGTATAAAGGTCAAAGGAAAGGTATTAAAATAATTATAGATACAATTTGTTACTGCATACACCATATAAAAGAGTTAAATAATGACATACAAAATTTTAAAAGGGGGAGTCAATAAGTGAAGATTTTATAGCTGATCAAAGTTAAGTTGCTATCAACTTAAAATGGACTGTTTTATCTATGAGAGTTCTTCTGTAAACCTCATGGGAATCACAAAGCAAAAACCTATAGTAGATTAAAAAGGGGGAAACAGAGAGAACCACCACAAAAAACCCACAAATTTATGAAGGTGGGCAGAAACAGAGGGAAAGGAAACATTGGAAATGCAGAACAACCAGAAAATAATTAGTAGGATGACATTAGTAAGTCCTTGATGCTAAATGTAAATGGGTTGAATTCACCAATCAAAAGCTAGAGTGGCTAGATGGATTGAAAAAAAAAAAAAGCCACACAAGACCCAACAATATGCTGCCCATAAAAGACCCACTTCAGGTTTAAAGACACATAAGCTCAAAGTGAAGGGATAGAAAAAGATACTGCATGCAAGTGGAAAGCAAAAAAAAAGAGCAGGGGGTTTCCCTGGTGGCGCAGTGGTTGGGAGTCCGCCTGCCGATGCAGGGGACGTGGATTCGTGCCCCGGTCTGGGAGGATCCCACATGCCGCGGAGCGGCTGGGCCCGTGGGCCATGGCCGCTGGGCCTGCACGTCCGGAGCCTGTGCTCTGCAGCGGGAGAGGCCACAACAGTGAGAGGCCCGCGTACCGCAAAAAAAAAAAAAAAAAAAAAAGAGCAGGGATAGCTATACTTATATCAGACAAAATAGACTTTAAGCCAAAAACAGTAATAAGAAAGTCAATATTTAATGATAAAGGGGTCAATTCATCAGGAAGACAAAAACACCTATAAAGTATAAAATATATATGCATCCAACATCGCAGCACCTAAATATATTAAGCAATAGTAACAAAACTGAAGGGAAAAAATGGAAAAAAATACAATAGTTGGGGGATCCAATACCCCACATCCAGCAATTGTTAGATTATCTGGACAGAAAATACCAGGAAATGTTGAGTTTGAACCATACATTAGACTGAACTGAACTAATGGGCATTTATAGACATCCCATCCAACAGAAGGAGAATACACATTCTTCTCAAGTGCATACAGAACATTCTCCAGGATAGGTCATATGATATGACACAAAAAATGTCTCAGCAAATTTAAAAGATTGAAATCATAGCAAGTATCTTTTCTAACCATAATAATATGAAACTAGATATCAATAACAGAGGAATGATGAAAAATCTACAAATATGTGGAAATTAACACACTCCAGAATCACCAATGGGTCAAAGAAGAAATCAAAAGAGAAATGAGAAAATACAGCAAAACAAATGAGAATGGAAACAAAACATACCAAAACCTATGGGATGCTGCAAATGCAGTTCTGAGAGGGAATTTTATACCAATAAATGCATATATTAAGAAAATGGGAAGATCTCAAATAAACAACATAACTTTATACCTCAAGGAACTAGAAAAAGAAGGAAAAATGAACCCCAAATTTAGTGAAAGGAAATAAAGATAAGAGCTGTAATAAATGAAATAGAGACAAGAAAAACAATAGAAAAAAAATCAATGAAACTCAGAGCTGTTTTTTTGAAAAGATAAACAAAATCTACAACTCTTTATTGAGACTAAGAAGAAAAACAGAATGAATACATAAATAAATAAAATCAAAAATGAAAGGGAAGAGGTTACTGGTACTACAGAAATACAAAGGATCATGAAACTATCATAAACAATTATACACCAGTAAATCAGATAACTCAGAAGAAGTGGATAAATTCCTAGAAACATACAACCTGTCAAGACTGAATCATGAATAAATAGAGAATCTGAACAGACTAGTAACGAGTAAGGAGATTAAATCAATAGCCAACACTGAAGCAGACTCACAGATACAGAGAACAAACTGGTGGTTACCAGTAGGGAGAGCGAAGGGGGAAAAAAGGGTTATTATGGGATACATGAAATCATGTGTATAAAACTTTTGAAAACTGTAAAGCATTATAGAATTTAAAGAATCTTTCATTCAACAAGAAAAAAGAAAGAAAAAGAAAAAAACAATTCTAAAATTTGTCTGGAACCACAAAGACCCTTAATAGCCAAATCAATCGTAAGAAAGAATAACAAAGACAGAGGTATCACACTTCCTGATTTCAATCTATATTACAAAGTTAGAGTAAGTTTGTAATTTACGGTCAACCAATTTACGGTCAACCAATATTTGACTAGAGAGCCAAGAACACTCAATGGGAAAAGGACAGTCTCTTCCACAAATGGAGCTGGGAAAGCTTGAATAACCACCCAAAGAGTAATGAAATTGGACCCCTATCTTACACCACTTACATAAATTAACTTGAAGTGGATTAAAGACGTAAGCATGAGACCTGATGATAAAACTCCTAGAAGAAAACATAGGAAAGAAACTCCTTAACATTAATCTTGGCAATGATTTTCTAGATATGACACCAAATGCGCAAGCAACAAAAGCAAAATTCAACAAGTGGGACTACATCAAACTAAAAAGCTTCTGCACAGCAAAAGAGCCAATAAAAAATGAAAAGGCAAACTATGAAATAGGGAAAAATATTTGCAAAACACATATTGGATAAGGATTTAATATCCAAAATATAAACAACTCATACAACTCAATAACATAAAAGCAAACAATCTGATTTAAAAATGAGCAGAGGAACCAAATAAAATTTTTTTTCAAAGACATGCAGGTGGCTGGCTAACAGGTACATGAAAACATGCTCAACATCATCAGTCACCAGGAAATGCAAATCAAAACCACAATGAAATGTCACCTCACACCGTTAGAATGGCCATCATCAAAAAGACACAGAAAATAAGTGTTGACTAGGATGTGGAGAAAGGGAACACTTATGTACTGTTGTTGGAAATGTAAATTGGTTTAGCTACTATGGAAAACAGTAGGGAGGTTCCCCCAAAATTAAAAATAGAACTACCATCTGATCCAGCAATTCCACTCCTGGTATATAGCCAAAGGAAGTGAAAACAGGATATCAAAGAGATATATGCATTCTCATGTTTACTGCAGTATTCACAACAGCCAAGATATGGAAACTACCTAGGTGTCTGTCAGTGGATGGATGGATGGATAAAGAAGTTGTGGTACTTATATACAATGCAATATTATTTAGCCATGAGAAAGAAGGAAATGCTGACATTTGTGACAACATGGATGGACCTTGCGGTCACTATACTAAGTGAGATAAGTCAGACAGAGAAAGACAAATACTGCATGATCTCATTTAAATGTGGAATCTAAAAGAGCCAAACTCATAAAAACAGGCAGTAGAATGGTGGTCACCATTCGACTGAGGGGTGGGGGAATTGGGAAGAAACTTGCAACCAATAGGCAAATAAGTTTTGGAAAACTAGCATGCAACATAGTGATTACAGACAACAATACTATATTATAAACTTTTGCTAAGAGACTAGGTCTTAATTTCCACCACAATTAAGTGATATGATGGAGGTGTTAGCTAACACTACAATGGTACTCATATTGCAATATATAGATGTACTAAATCAACATGTTGCACACCTTAAACTTATACCATGTTATATGCCAATTATATCTCAATAAAAATAAATTTTAAAAAAGAAGAATACATTTATAATTTAACAAGGAGAGCTGACTGAGAGAGCGCAAAGGTGCGAGTCTTCTACAATGTAGAATTTTTTAAAATTATCTTTTGTTTAGCTCTTTTTGGTGGTTCAAAAATAATTATTAAATAGCAATTATGATAACAGTACAACATCTGACTATAGACTGTGGTCCGAATTCTATTATTTATGGAATATAACTTCATAAGAGTTTCTGTATATTCACCACATAGCTCTTTTTTTCTTTATTCTTTTAGCCAAAGAACTTTTATTCCACTGAACCAACTATCTTAAAAAATGTTTTTTTTGCATTTAAAAATATTTTTAGAACAGTTTTAGTTTTACAACAAAATTGAGAAGCAGGGACCAAGATTTCCCATATGTCCCCTTCCACCACACATACACAGCCTCACCCATTATAGACATCACTCACCAGAAGTTTTTAAAATTTTTTACCAAGGATGAGCCTACGTGAACACATTAATCACCTAAAGTTCGTAGTTGACATCAGAGTTCACTCTTGGTGTTGTACATTCTAAGGGTTTGCACAAATGTGTAATGACATATATCCATCATAGTATCATATAGAATGTTTTCATTATCCTAAAAATCCTCTGTGCTCTGTCTAGTCATCTCTCCCCACCACCATCCCTGGTAACCACTAATCTTTAAATTGTCTCTATAGATTTGTCTTTTCCTGAATGTCATATTGGTGGAATCATACAGTATTTAGCTTTTTCTGATTGGCTTCTTTACTTCATAATTTATCATTTAAGGTTCTTCCATGTCTTCTCGTTATCTGAGAGCTTATTTCTTTAGCACTGAATAATATTCCACTGTCTGGATATACTTCAGTTTATTTATCCGCTCACCTACTGAAGGCAACTATGAAGCAAGCTGCTATAAACATCTGTGTGGAGGTGTTTGTATGGACATAAGTTTTCCTTTGGGTAAACACCAAGGAATGTGATTGTTGGATTGTATGGTAAGAGTACGTTTCACTTCGTAAGAAACTACCAAATTGTCTTCCAAAGGTTGCATCATTTTGCATTCCCACCAGCAACGTAGAGAGTTTTTGTTGCTTCCCATCCTCGCTGGCATTTGGTGTTATCAGTGCTTTGGTTTTTGATCATTCTAAGTAAGTTGTGTAGTGTTATCCCATTGCTGTTTTAATTTTCATTTTCCTGATGAAATATGATGTGGAACATCTTTTCATATGCTTAATTGCCATCTGTATATCTACTTTGGTGGCATATCTAATCAGGCCATTGGCCCTCTTTTTATTTGGGTTGTCCATTTTCTTATTGTTGATTTTTAATAATTCTTTCTATATTTTAGATGAGAGTCCTTTATCAGATGTGTCTTTTGCAAATATTTTCTCCCAGTCTGTGGCTTGTCATTTCATTCTCTTAACACCGTCTTTCACAGAGGAGTTTTTAATTTTAATGAAGTTCAGTTTATCAGTTTTTTTCATGGACCATGCCTTTAATATTATATCTAAAAAGGTATCACCATACTGAAGATCATCTATGTCTTCCCCTATGTTACCTTTTAGGAGTTTTACAGTTTTGTGTTTTACACTTTGGTGTAAGATCATTTTGAGTTAATTTTAGTGAAGGGTGTTAAGGTCTGTGTCTAGATTCATATTTTTGCATGTGGATGTCTAGTCATTTCAGCACCATTTGTTGAAGATACTATCTTTGCTCCATTGTATTGCTTTTGTTCCTTTGTAAAAGATCAGTTGGCTATATTTATGAGGACCTATTTCTTGCCTCTCTACTCTGTCCCACTGATCTATTATCTATTCTTTCTCCAATACCACACTGTCTTGATTACCAAGGCTTTATAGTAAGTCTTAAAGTCAAGGTGCATAAGTCCTCCAAATTTGCTCTTCTCCTTCAATATTGTGTTGGCTATTCTGGGTCTTATGACTCTCCATATAAATTTTAGAATCAGTTTGTCAATATCTACAAAATAATTTGCTGGGATCTTATTGGGATTGCATTGAGTCAAGGTAGGAGGAATTGACATCTTGATAATATTAAGTCTTCCTACCCATGAATAAGGAATATCTCTCCATTTATTCTTTGATTTTGTTCATCGGAGTTGTGTAGTTCTCATGTAGTTTTTATATGTATTTTAGATTTATACCTAAGTATTTCATTTTGGGAGTGCTAAAGTAAAGGGCATTGTGCTTTTAATTTCAAATTCCACTTGCTCATTACTGGTATATAGGAAAATGATTGGTTTTTTTTTTTTTTTTTTTTTTTTTTTTTGCAGTATGCGGGCCTCTCACTGTTGTGGCCTCTCCCGTTGCGGAGCACAGGCTCCGGACACGCAGGCTCAGCGTCCATGGCTCACGGGTCCAGCTGCTCCGCGGCACGTGGGATCTTCCTGGACTGGGGCACGAACCCGCGTCCCCTGCATTGGCAGGTGGACTCTCAACCACTGCGCCACCAGGGAAGCCCAAATGATTGGCTTTTGTATGTTAACCTTGTATCCTGCAACCTTGCTGTAGTCACTTATTAGGCCCAGGAGTTGTTTCATTGATTCTTTTGGATTTTCTCCATAGACAATCATGTCATCTACAAACAAAGCAGTTTTATGTATTCCTTCCTAATCTATGTATCTTTTATTACCTTTTCTTGCGTTGTTGCATTAGCAAGTACTTCCAGTACAATGTTGAAAAGGAGTGGTGAGAGGGGAATGTCTCTGCATTGTGCCTAATCTTAGTGGGGAAGCTTTGAGTTTCTCACCATGAAGTATGATTTCAGCTGTAGGTTTTTTGTAGATGTTCTTTATCAAGTTGAAGAAATTATCCTCTGTTCCTAGTTTACTAACAACAAGAGCATCAACAAAGTAGCAATATTGTCTTCAAATCTATGAACATAGGATGCATTTTCTTTTACTTATATCTTCTTTAATTTCTTTCAGCAATGCTTTATAGTTTTCATTACACCCAAAGTGATCTACAGATCCAAAGTAATACCTATCCAAATTCCAAAGATGTTTTTGCACAAGAAGAAAACCCCATCCTGAAATTCATATGAAATCTTAAAGGACCTCAAATATCCAAAACAACCTTGAAAAAGAAGATTAAAGTGGAAGAATTTGCACTTCCTGATTTTAAAACCTACTACAAAGCTACAGTAATCAAAATGACATGGTATTGACATAATACTGACATAGGAATCACATAGAGAGCCCAGTAATAAACCTTAGCATATAGTTTCAAATAGTTTTTGACAATGGTGTCAAGAGCATTCAATGCAGATAGGACAGGTTTTTCAACAAATGGTGCTAGCAAATGATATCCACATGCAAAAGAATGAAGTTGGAGCCTTGCCAACACCATATACAAAAAATACCTCAAAATGGATCAAAGACCTCAACATAAGCCCTAACTCTATAAAACTCTTAGAAGAAAACATACGGCCATAACTTCCCATATTAGATTTGACAATGACTTCTTAAATATGACACACCAAAGGCACAGGCAACCAAAAAAACAAGTAGAAAAACTTGGCTTCATGAAAATTTTTAAATTTTGTGCATCGAAAGACACTATCTACAGAAGGCAACCCACAGAATGGGAGAATATATCTGCAAACCATGTATCTGATAAGGGATTTATATCCAGAGTACACAGAGAACTCCTAAAACTCAAAACAAACAAACAATTCAAAAGTGGGCAAAGGACTTGAACAGACACATCTCCAATGAAGAGCTACAGACTGTCAATAATCCCATGAAAAGATGTTCAACATCACTAGTTACTGGGGAAATGCAAATCAAACCTATGAGATACAACCTTACATCTAGCAGAATGGCTACTATCAAAACAAAACAAAACAGAAAATAAGTGTTGGTAAGGATGTGGAGACATCAGAACTCTTGTGCACTGTTGGTGGGAATGTAAAATGGTGCAGCCACTGTGGAAAACAGTATGGTGGTTCCCCCTAAAAATTAAAAACAGAATTTTCATATGACCCAGCAATTCCTCTCTGGGTATAAACCCAAAAGAACTGAAAGCAGTGTCTTGAAGAGATATTTGTACACCTATGTTCATAGCAGCATTATTCAACAATAGCTGAAACACGTAAGCAACACAAATGTCCATCAATAACCGAATGAGTAACAAAAGGCAGTCAGACGTCAGAGACATCTGAGTAGTGTCAGTCATGGTAGATAGGGAGCAATGCCCCAGTAACAGACCCTGAGTTCCTGAAGCTCAAAATTTCAACTCTGAAGGCCAAGGGGACATCCAGAAACCAGGCAGCAAGGCATGTCATTGAGAGATCAGAAGACAAAGGTCACTGCATGGATCCAAAGACCCCTCACCTGCAGAAGACACACTTCTCCCCCTACTCTAAAAACTCTTGAGGGGAAGAGCAGGAGACAGGAAGTTAGCTCAAAGACCCAGTGTTCTTGTCCACGAGAGACTGCACATGACCTGAGAGGACCAATTCTATAATCAGTTTAGACCAAGCTTTCCTTTGAACCAGGTCTGTTCAGTGAGTGAGGTCTCAGGTAGTAGGCAAGATTAAGTTTAAACAAAACAAATTATTACACATTCTTTGTTTAAAAAAAAAAAGGAATGACAATCTACTCTTTTCTAATTCATTTTAAAGAGGATCATAAAGATTAAGAAAGATCAAGCTATAATTCTTATAACCTTTCAGTAATTCCAGCCACCGAGTACCTGCTGCTGGAGAGTGAAGACATGCCATGGAGCACACCTTCTCCATATGTTTGTCTCCAGTTTAAATCCTGCGATTTGTGTTCAGTTTCTTTCCGCTGTTGATCTTTAGGCCAGCGAGTGGGAGCTCTTCTTGTAAATAAATCACTTCCAAGCATTTTATTCTGGATTTTACAAGAGTTTGCAGTAAGTTTTTCAGAAGCATAAAGAATGGTCTTAGGCACTGCCCGAGAATCCCAGAGGGCCTCCCCAGACCCGGGCACCTTCTTGGAGAGTGGCTGTGACATGTCCCCCACACTGGCGGGGGACTCCTCATCTGGGCCTGCGTGGGGTGCTCCTCACCCGGCCTTTGGGCCGAGAGCTACATCTGCTCTGCTCTTGGTCCTTATCCTGGCTGCCCTGAGCCTGGGTCTGAACAGAGAAAATACATAATTAAGAAGGGCTCAGAAAAAAGGATGAGGGAAGAGTGGAAAGGCGGGAGGGGAAGTTTACCTGGCAGAAGGTCCACGTACAAGTTACGTCTCACCGCCTTTTGTGCTAACCGTGCCCCTTGGGAGAGCAGCTGTCGGTGAGACCTGCCGTTTCAGGTCCCTTATCCGTGTGGAAGCTACCTTTCTCCCCAAGTCTGTCTTTGCATCCTTTACCTCTGTCTCTAAAACCCTTCCTGCAGCTCTGGGAGTAACAGATGGCTCCAAGCGCCTACCTGTCCACATGCATTTTTTTTTTCTTTTTTTAAGCATCCAGCTCACGTCCCATACTGAACTTTTCTTTGCAAATCAGTCCTTTCCCTCAGGTCTGATGTAATAATTAGGACTGGTTCCTTTTATCCGCAGAAATGGCATAGTATCTTGATGCTATACACATTCCTCTGGTCTCCCAGAAAGCGGCTGGTTCCTCCGGAATTCTATTTGAGAGCATACAATAAGAGATGAGATTTTTTTTAAAGTAAATAAGTTTATGCACAATTGGAATGCAAAGCGGAATCTTTTCTGGTCTTGTAATATTAAGTACAAGGAAAGTGCCTGATCGGTAGCAACATACACTTATCAGAATGACTATCTCCAGGCCCTCACTCGTCTTAGGCTCCAGAAAGTCTGGAGCCTAAGACGAGTGAGCCTCGTGGAAAAAACCAACTAAGCAGGAGGAGTAACATGGACTGAAAGCGTCATGTGCTCAAGCACAACAAACTCCAAAGCCACACAAGGTGGATACATTCAACCACATAAACATAAGAAAGTTCAGCGTGGCCAAAAAAGTGAATTAAAAAAAAGTGACACAAAGAGGGAAAAAAAAATCTCAGCTCATCACAAAGGGCCAATCTCCCCAACTAACAGAACTCACAGCAATCAGAGGAAAAAGTGTGTCCAGGACAATGGCAAAGAGGAACAGTCACGACTCCTGTGCCGATATAAACACGTATCAAAGATTTTACAACGGGTTCACAGGAGGATTCCAGGAACGCCACAGATACAGAAAACAAGGAATTCTGAAGTGAATTTACAAATAGATGTGAAACAGGTCTGTCTACAGGGACACAATCTGCGTTTCTATGGACAAGAATAATTAGTATTATTATCAGTCTTCTACACTTTACAGATTGTAAAGTAGCTCAAAGACAGTAAAAGGCAGAGAACCTGGACAGGTGAGTTAGACAGGACTTCCAATAATTTTTTTTTTTCCTTTTAAAAACTTTCACAATATTTCCTGACAAGTTAGTAGTTCAAGGGACATGAACAAACAGTCCACAGAAAGAGAAATACAAGTAGCCTTTAAGATATTTTTAAAACATTCAAACTTACTTATAATGAGATAAATGCTAATTAAATCGATAATTTCTGTCTTGAAGAGTTGCTGGTGAAAGTGAAAAATCAAAGTGAAACCACTATGGGGCTCTCTGGCAACATCCGTCAAAGTTACAGATGCATTTACCCGATGACTCATCAATCCTATGTCCAGAAATCTACCCATCAGATACGCTTGCCTACATGTAAAATCAACTGTTTTTGTCATAACAAAAGTTGATTGGAAAAGGCTAAGTGTCCACTGACAGGAATGGAATTAGGGAAGATGGAATGCTGTGACACTTTTTAGAAAACAGCAGCTCTCGGTGCCAACATTACAGAGCAGAGTGTATGGCAGGCTACCTTTGGGTTAGAACCAAGGGATGATAGGATATGTATTCATAACTGACTTGTGTTCACATAAAGAAACACAGAAATGATACACCAGAAACGAGTATACATGGCCACCTGTCATGGACTGTGTGGAGGGGGGGGGGCCAGGACAAGACTGAACCTCTTCCTGTAGTTTCCATATTTGGACCATGTGACTGGATTACCTATTCAAAATGTTACCTTTTTTTCAAAATGACGATTTGGGTTTTCCTAACAGCCCAGGCTGTAAATGGTGAGGTGGTGATGGCAGGTAACAGTGATATTTTTCTCTTTTTCCTCGTCTAACTGCATTGTGTCTAACTGGAGAGGTCTGGACACCTTCACACACACTGCGCCTGCCCACTCGTGCTTTCTAGCTTCATTTTCCATAACTAGACTGTTGTCCCTGATGATCTCGTGCCTCCTGGAACCTCCTCCCTTATCCTCATTAAGTGCTTTAAACATAGTAGGAGCTCCTTACAGCCATTAAACTGACTTATTGTCCTTGTTCCCTGAACCTCAAGGAGCCACGGGAGCCCACGGCTGAGTGAATCGAGGATTATGTAGCAGAGATGTCTGGACGAAGGACAGGCTGGAAAAGCGGAGAGGTACCCATGGGGAGAAGGACCTTCCTGCAGCAAATTGTCCTCCACAGACCACCCTCTCGCATGACTAAACAAAATATTTAACATGTGAAAACTTGAATATTTGACTTGAATTTTAAGCAGACCAAATGGAGGCTTTAACCGTTCACATTACAAAGGACCATGGGGTCTCTGTAAACAGCTTCTCAAATGTTTCTCCTTATATCCTGAAACATTTGATAGAGTTAGAAACTAAGAGCAAAGTGTTAGCCTCTGCTGATAGATTATCAATCAGGCACTGAGATATAAAATTCTGAACTTGGCTGTTTAAGAAGAATCCTGACATTTTGGGGACTTCCCTGTTGTTCAGTGCAGGATACCAGGCGCCCTAACTCCTATACCACGAAGGGAGGCGGGAGGGGCCGCTCTGCTATTACTTGCCGACAGGGCGTATCGGCACGGACGACGCCCCCAGACACCCTGAGGCATGTGGCCAGTTCACCCTGGCTCTACTGTGAGAAACACATGAGTCCCTTCCTCCCTGTGCAGTCCCGGCTGAAGCAGGTTAGTTCCGAGGAGCACCAGCTGCTTGATGGTGAGACGAGGCGCTGGCCTCATCACTGTATTTTGGTTAGAGGATTAGTCTGAAGAACAGCGTGTGTAAGGGAAACAGGATCAAGACCGTCTAGTCTCACCCTTCTTTGTAAAGACGGGAAAGCTTATGTGATCCCCTGTGTTGGCAGAGCCAAGACTGACCCTCAGTCTCTGGCTCAGGCCTTGCTGTCCCTGCTGGACACAGACTCAGAGGAGGGTGGGCTCCTCCCCGACTTCAACCCAGCAACAACCCATGGTTGGTGCTCAAATGTTTATTGACTGAATAAGTGAAAGAGACAGAAGTTGGAGAATTAAAACATTTAAAGCCCAAACTATCAGACTCAGAAACTTATTGCTTTTGAAAGAAAAACCAGAATCAGAAGTTAATTCTCAAAAGTTTGCCTTATTACTTGTGTGTCTTACAACAGGAATCAGCAAACTACAACCCCAAAGCTGGCCAAATCCAGCTACTATCTATTTTTGTAGGGCCCACAAGCTAAAAGTAGCACCTATACTTGGAAAAAATCCACAGAATAATATTTCATGATGGGAGAATGATGTGAAGTTTACGTTTCTGTGTTCTTAAATACAGTTCTGTTGGACCAGATCCTTTCCCACAGATCTGAGGGCTGCACCTGGGTCACAACATCAGGACTTGAGTGGTTCAGACAGAAGCCACCTGGCCCTTTACAAACATGTCCGCCACCCCAGCCTTAGCAAGCTGGTGAGGATCCGGTTCAACCCTCACTGGAGCTGTTGCCAAGATGCAGCATAATCAGTGTGCCATTGCCCGTCCAGGTGTAAACTGCCCGCTAACGACCAACGGTTTAACCTTAACCAAAAGCGTCCCTAAGACCCGTCAAGACCGGCCAACTCACCTCACAGCCCACTCCTACCTCCAGGAACCCCAGCCGGTGACACCCTGCAGCCATTGTCCAGGTGACGCTGACCTGAAAGCCGTGCTGCCCCCTTGGTGGCTAGGAGCTTTGCTCCGCGAGGAGAGCGTCTGCCTTTGAGGATTCACCCCCTGGCTCTCAGCTTCGGATGCTTTTGAGGCTGCCTGACCTGTGGGAAAGCCCATTGGACAGTGGTCAGGACAGGTGGCCTCTGCCCTCTCACGGGAGGCTGAGGAATGGGATGCACAGCAATGCTGCCCCTTGCCCCCCAGGTTCAGGGAGCATGGACAGGGCTCAGGGACCGTCAAGGGTGATTTGACAAGATGCGTGGGTGCATCCAGTCCCTCGGAAAAAGTCCCACCGGAATGCAGGGAGGGGGCAGCTCTGGCCGCACATGGCCCTCACCTCACTGCTCCGTCCCGGGCTCCGCCGAAGTGTGGGTCCCAACGCGGTCCTCGTCCTCCTGACGGTCAGCAGAGCAGGGACGCATCAAGTTAGCAGACCTCTGCCCCTCAGCGGCTCCCCCGCATCTCCTGAACGTCTGCTCGGGCTGGTCTGGCCCGCAGAGAACACATGCCCTGGTCCCCCCAGGGAAACTGGACAGGCCTAGAGATATCTGTCAACACGTGTCAACACCAACACGAGGTAGGGAAATGAAGCAACACGAGGGGAGCTGAGGCCAAGCCTGGATCCTCTGCGCCCGCACTGCCGGGCTTCCCTTCCTCCTTCTCACTTTCCATTTCTGTTCCTTTGCTTTTCCCCTGGTCAGTCTGTCCCCCGAGCCCGACAGCCCCACGTGGGGCCCCGCGCTCTCTTCACAGGTGACGAGTGAGGAGCCGCGGAGTCGAGCCACCTGCTGGCCTCCTGCCCCGATGACCAGCACGACTGGCCCGGCCGCAGATGCCGTCCATCTGCTAGAGGCCTCTGTGCCAGCCCTGGGTGGGCCTCCAACTCTCCCCCCATGAACGACCGAGTTGGGGGTGACAGTGATGTGCAGGATGGAAGGGGGAGCCGAGGGGTCACCGAGACACGGGGGATCCGCCCCAGCCAGAGGAGCTGATGCGTGGACCACCTCGAGGGGTCACCACCGCCAACCACCGCTCGAGGCAGCACGGCCGACCCAGGTCTCTCGCTAAGGTTCGTACTGACTTGGTCTTGCCCAGCTATTCTGTTCACGGATTAACCTTAAAAACGGAAAGACAATAAGAGGTGAACTGAGGAGCCCACTGTACTGGAGCCAGAGCGCCGTGACGGGAAAGATGCCCTCTCGGGACCCAGCGCCCGCCTGCGGGCCGGCAGGAGAGAAAGGGCTGGCCCACCGGTGGGGACGGGGGCTGTGGGTTCTGCTGCGAAGATGTCGTAAGTCGAGACTACAAGTCACAAAAGACGTGGGTGTCAAGGAAACGGAACCTCTCTCCTCGGAAGCAGTGACACCACGTTCCTTGAGGCGGACACACCACCCGACGTGGGACACCGAGACAACGAGGACGGTAAGACCCAGAATGATGATTGACCAGCTGATCAAACTCCTGACTGTGTCCCCAGACCTCAGCATCGTGCTGGAGGACGCAGAACGCAGCACCAGAAGAAACTCTACGCACGCACAGGAACACACACTCTGCACAAAGCACGGCCACACAGGGCGGTTCTGTGTCAGCAACGTTCTGAGTCACCCAATGCAGGTGGTCTGCACCAGCCACCCACTTTTATACCCCCCATTAGCGCGGGACGGTCCTGGTACAAGTGGAATTCTAACACAAAGGCACTCGGGTGAAGCCTGTCGATCTGTGTGCAGAATCAGTTCTACTGATTTTCACGTGTATTAGACTTAAGCTTTTGTAACCATTAGGCTGGTGGTCAGTTAACCCGCTACTACTTTTTTTTTTTAAACATCTTTATTGGAGTATCCCGCTCTTTCCAAGAGATGAAGCCAAGATCAAAACAAAGATAATCTGGGTTGGAATCATCAGCGAGACCTATGTCCTAGCAAAGCTTCCTGCCGAGGAGCAGCAGAGAGTATGTGCTCACAGACGCACACTCCTTGTTCCTAAAAGTTACCAATAATCTGTACACTTGGAGCAAAATATGAACAAATATATTTAGATATATTTAAAAGAATTAAAAAAAACATTTCACAAAACATTTGTTGCCATAGGAAGATTTTTAGCAATAAATGCCCACATCAAAATTTAAACATTGTTCAAAGTATGATTATCTATACTGATAAGTAATGCAACAAATTATGTAAACAGAGTCAGATACATTCCTGGTAGGAGTCACTTCCTTCCTAGGATGGAAGCTGGCCCAGTTTTCCAGGGGACCAATTAAGAAACTGCTATTTTCAGAGCAACAAAAATAAAAGCTTTTATTTGTTCATTTGAATATAAAACAGGCGTTATCACAGATGTACAAAGCTTACTGGTGGTTTAACATACGAGAAGGTTGCCGTCCTTTGCACATAAAAATTTTGTTTGAAACCGTGATTGGTTGAGTACATGAATTTCTCTAACCAGTCACCACACTATGAAATAACGCTGCTAGCATCCAACTGGTAAAAGGGACCGTTTCCCTTGGGTAAAGTGTCAAGCAGGATTAAATAGATATAATAAACAAGCACCATGAGGAAGCCGCCCTGTCGGGTTGGTCTGAGTCTCAGTGATCACTGTGTACCCTCCTGTGTGCAAGGTGATCACACGGTTTTGTCTGACTTCAAAAGCACAAGGTCACAAGACAAACACTGGTTACGTTCTCATGAATGACTCATCCACAGCACAATTCCTAGTACAGAACGATCTTCCTTTATTGCTAAACGGGTGGTACTTAGTGTCTCCTTTCCTTTTTCTTGCACAACAGAACTTGGATCCCAGCCCTGAGCCCTCTGGACCTCGACGCTGACATAGGACAGCAGGACCGACCTCACCCCACCTCGCTGGGTCTCGCGAGCCACCTGCAGTCCTGCTTCCTCATCAGTGTCGGACCCGAAACCTTAAACCCCTCCCCCTACACAAGGTGGGCATGTGTGTCTTTTCTGTGTGTGGTGGGGTTTTTTCCGCCTTAGGAAGCGAAAGACTGTGGGAATGTGTATCTGAAGCATGTAGAGAAATATTCATACACAGCAATGAAGTCAAACAATATTTTAAAAATCAAATAACTTGTGGAGATGGAACAACGCACCCCACATGCAGACAATTTTTTTTTAAATGCCACTTAAAATTTTAACAGCAATTAGCCTTGGATCTCAGAAGTCAAACAAAACTCTCTTGTAGCAAAGGGCTCACTGCCAGCACACAGAGCAAAGGCAGATAAGACAACCTCACAGAAAGGGTCTCAGTCTCGCCAGCAGCAATCTTAGTCATGCAGACCTGACACAGCCCCCGTGGGGCGCACTGGGGCAATTACAAAGTGAATCTTGCTCCAACAGCTGATACTTCTTCCTGGCTGGAGGCAGACGGGCTGATTCAGTCCGGGAGTGTGCGAGGAGCTCTGAAAGTTCCAAGGCGTGTGAGGCGGCAGCAGCAGCAGCAGCAAGAGATGGAAATCAGAAGTGTGTCCTCGCAGGAGGTGCGGTGATGGGGGTGGGGGGTGGGGGTGGGGGTTGGGGGCCTCCTGCCCCAGCCAGTGGCTCTGTTGTCCTGGCAGCGGGGGCGGCTCCCCAGGCACGACCCCCTCCTGGTGAGTCTCTTCCCTTAAAGCCAGCTGAGGGAGTCAGCACAACCTGCTGCAAATGACCACAGAATGACATTCCTTTCATACCGAGGACCAAAAAAAGGTGACACAAACAAAAATGATGGGAACATTGTGCAATGACTTCTTGTGGCCGAGAGAGCGCGTGCTGCGGGCCAGCTGCTCCCCAGGCCGTGCAGTGCGGTGGGCACGCGGCACTGACAATCCGTTGAGACCCCGCAGCAGAGGGAAAAGTGCACGTCCAGCTCCGATCCGCCACCTTTGAGGCGACAGCGCCACTTGCTGGTCTCTGGTTCCAGAGGAAAGGTTCTGACTGTGCTGCTGGCTGTCTGGCCGCGCACACCAGCAACGGGCGAGAGTCTATCTACAGTGCAGTGGAGGGGACGCCATGCAAGTGACAGGTTCTGCGTTTTAAACTTTAAAATCTCCTTTGTTCTTAGTGAATTTATATTTCATATATATATATTTGTTGTGATGCTATCCACGCAAGATAATACAACACTTTTTATATTAGCAAACATTACAAGACTTTAATATTCTTGAATGTTTTCTCTGTTATACTTCTAAAGAGATCAAAATAAATTAAACGTTTTGTACATAATTACATAAGAAGTTAACTTATTTTATCATTTTAGTTTAGTACAAAGATATCTGCAAGGTAATTGCCGAAATACACCTTATTTATAATTTCTTCTCATTCCATGCTAAAATTCAAAGGCCGATTATTAGCCTGTTTCTTCAGCACATTTCTGACAAAGAAAGCTGCTAAAATCTAATTGGAAGGTGCTATTTGGAAGGTTTTCTCGTACCTCAACAAACTGTCCTAAAAGGATGAGCTCCAGCAATGGCTTAAGTTAGTAGCAGGTCCATGGCATTAAGATTTCATGACACATTAAAACAGAGAAAACAATTCTTTGTCACACTACATAAATTGTTTAAAAGAACCCATCTGGAGGGCAGAATATTTTTTTTAATTGCTAGTTTGGCTTAACAAAATACCACATTTACGAAGAAAGCACTTATTATCCAATAATTAAAAAAAAAGAAAAAGTTTTTGAAATGGGCTTTTCCAATAAACTGAAGGCAGTAACGCAAAGTCCTTCTGAGCAAACTTCACATTTCTCGTCTCATCCCCGTGCCGATCAGGACGAGTGGAAAGTCTCTTCCCCACCACTTGGCAAAAGCTCCGCTCGGGAACTCGCCCTGGCGTCTGCACACTCGCGACACTGAGCAGATGGCCCGCCTCTGGGAGTGTCTACATGTTGTAGGCCACGTAAATGGGGTCCAGCTGGTCGGCCAGGAAGCCGTCGCGGAGATGCATGCGCTGCTTCTCCCCCCGGGAGTTGATGGGGATGACGCCGATGTCCACCACCACCACCACCCCCACTACCAGGTAGTGCTCCTCCAGGACCACGTTGGTCACCAGGGGGACCAGGTCCAGGGCTTCCTGCTCGGACCCGTCGAGCTCAACCACAACCACCAGCAAGTTTGTCCAGGTGAACACAGCACTGGAAGAGAGAGAAGCATCACTGTACAGCGGGGCTTGAACTTAACGATCCTGTTTTCTTTTCCAGACGTTCCATTGGGTTCTTTGTGGACCTGCCCGGGCGCTAAGCCTCCTCAGCCGGTCCCTGACCAGCTCTCACACTCCTGTCACGTGCACCTCCTACCGACCTGCTCTCGCGGTGGCAGCCCCACCCCTGCCCTCCCTGGATCCACACACCCCTAAGGGTGGAGTCTGTCCCGCCGGGTGATTGGGTCAGCCTGCAACATGGTCTGTGGGCTTGTTGCTGAGGCTAGGACAGCGGGGGCACTGGGGCTGGTCCTGACTTGCCTCTGCCACCAGGGGGATGAAAAACATGTGCAGAAGAGTTGCCAGCCCCTGGCCCGCCTGACCCGTGGGCTCCAGCCACGCTGGGGTCAGATACCTCAGCAGTCAACTGCAGACCCAGGGCACATTAACTGATTCCTGTTTGAAGTACTGAGTTTAGGATGAGGGCAATGCGGTGAGACCTGACTCATGTGGGGTAATTCCTGGAGAACTCCAGAGATGTGCCCAGAAGTGTCTTATTTTGGATCTTTCAACAGGAGTGCCACCCAGAGTATTCTGTCTGCCCAATTTGTAGACGCCTAAGAACAGTGTTTTACACGTTAAGCCACTTTAACATCACATAGTTGGGCTTTTAAAACGTGGTTGTTTAAGAGCCTTAACACACACTGCCCTTGGCCACCAGAGCCGCGTGGAGGACAGGCCAGGCTCTGGGGCCCTGCAGTGCGCGGCGGGGATCTTTCTCTTGCCAGACACAGAGAAGGTTCTATCTCAGTTGTGAGGCAGGAAGTATCTGGGAACATTCACTATTGCTTCCTGAAAGCACAGAGTATGCCTATTAGGAAAAAATGAATATTTTGTTCAGTACGGCCAATGAATACATGAAAATGAAAGGGAAACACTGGAGAATGTGTTCAGCAGACCCCTCCTTCTGGATTTTGCTTTGTGACGAACGTGTACGCCTAAGGGAACAACCTTGTGGGGAGCTGTTCCCGAGAAGAAGGGCCAGTGCCGAGTCCCAGGGCACAACTCCCAGGCACCGGGCACCGCTCCACAAGGGCCGCGCCTTGAGCCCGTGAATCACATGTGGCAACTCTGACGTGCGCTGGGGACAATCTTATCCTGGCATTTGAAATCGATGGCACAGCATCAGGACCAGCTCAGACTCCACAGTTAACTGGGGAGGGGGTTTGCCAGGAGGCCGCGGGCTGCTGCCAGCTACTCTCTTTCCGCCAGAGCTCTGCTGGGGGCCGCGGTGGCTGAGAGGGCCGGGGGGCTGGACTGTACTCAGTGAGGCAGTCACAGATGTGACCTGGCATCACATCCTTCTTTCTCTGCATGAAAGTGACGGATGGGGGCACCCTGTGGGGGGGCCACAGGCAAGGGGGAGGGAAATAACAGAACAGTTGTGCTGCACAGACTCCAACAGAGAGAAACCCTTCGGAATAAAATGCAGCTTTATTCCACGTCACGGCATCTAAGCAATGCTCAGAACAGAAAGGAGAAACCTACGAGGGGCACTCCTGCCACACACTTTTAAGTGGAAACGGCACCTTTTCAACTACATAGAAAATACTCGAGGGAGGCAATACAAGCCAGTCAAAATTATTTTCTTAAAAATACAAAAATTGAAGGCTGTGATTGGTATTTATAGCTATTCAGATGGAAACTGAGGTGGGCCCCTGCCAATGTCTGGGCTGATACCTTTCTGGGGTTTCTGCCCTGCCCTCCTCGACACACGAGTGGACAGGCAGCTTTGGCAGGCGGAGGACTTGTGCTCCAGACGGGCTCCGTCACTGCTTGCCCTGAAACGCGGCACCAAGTGGGGACGAGGCGCTCCCGTCCACCCGACTCTTCTGTCTGCCAAGTCCTCTGTGCAGTGCAGTGCGTGGCCAAGAACACCAGCCTGCGTCAGCTAACAAGAGGCAGCCGACAATCTCAGACCAACCCACCTGCCGAGAAAACTGCTCCCGAGGGGTTTTGGAACAAGGCTCCCCTGGGGCTCCTGCCCTGAGCTTCCAGACCGGCTCCATCAGGCCTCTGCCAGTTCAGGGACTAAGGGAATGAGCACACCTGCAGCCAATGGTGCTGAAGCCACTTTTCACTCTCAAATGCCACGTAAAGGCCCCGAGGAGGTCGTCAGCGCTGCAGCCCCCAGGCCAGGCGGTGATCTGGGCACACTCACACATCACAGCCAACCAAACAGCCAGGGAGAAGCGTGGCCTGCAAGGCTCCTCACCCCCAAGGACGGCTGGGGTGGGTGACTTGTCACTGACAACCCAGTGATGCTGGCAAACGCGGCCCCTCCTGGAGCCTAAGGTCTTCCCACAGGCAGGCTGCGTTTAGGCTCCCGCGGACAGTCTATTTCCCCTACATCACGCCTTCCTTAACAAAAAACCAAATAAACGGCTCCCTGGAAACACTGCCCAGCCGTCTGTATGTCACTCTCGGGAAAAGCAACAACTCTGCACTAGGAGTGCTCTTCGGAGGTTCAGATTCACCCTGGAAAGCTGACTCCGCCCAGGACCCCGTGCCCTCGGGCTGCCGCCCCCTCCTCACCATTCCGTGACGCTTTTGTGGGCTCTGATGACGGAGGTCTCGATGTCTATCGGGTGATACCTCATGCCGCGCAGCTCCATGGCCTCATCTAGGGCCCCCACCACGTAGAGGGCATCGTGGCGCTCTGTACGGGGAATGGAAACCGTGTGAGCTTCACCGCAATGCCGCTCAAACCGCTTAAAAAATAAAAAAAGACTACCCCTGAATGCGAAAGAGATGCAAAGAAAAGATCACTGAGCAAGGGATGCTGTCTCCCTTCTACCAGGGAAACTCTGCAGCCCGAGGCTTTCAGGGAGAAGGTGCAGGCGGAAGTGCTGCCTGGCTCAGCGCTGGCCGCACGCCTGCACGTCCCTCCCCTCATCCCACAGGAGTAGCCTCCACACGCCGTCAAGTGCGTTATCACACAGCCCTCAGCAGCATCAGCACCGCCGGGACACGGGCCAGCAGACCTGCTCCTGGAGTCACATGGTGAGGACCCAGCACAGCCCAAGTTATGCCCAGTTCCCTCTGGTGCCAGCACATGAGCTCTTAACTCTCTTATTACTGCACGTCTGGGCGGGAAGAGGAAGCATAGTTCATGAGAATGTTCATGAACAAAAATTTCCTTAGCTCGTGTAATTGTTCAATTTATTCTCATCAGCTGTGCAAACCTTGGGATAATGACAACATGCAGTCTGTCCATCTTTCCTTAAAAACAAGGAGACATCTTTAATCTTTAGACTAGTAAATCTATCACGGTGAGCTTGAGAGAAGTGACTGACATAAAACACTAGAAAATAAAGCTTTTCCAGTTTAAGTCAGATGAGGTGGAGGCAGTTACTTACTGGCTTCTAACCACAGCTGCCGTGGGGTATCCCACTGTTCCAGCCCCCGGGCTCCGCAGGACGGGACCTGCCCTGCCTCCTGGGAGGTCTGGGTGTTGCTAAGCTTAGTTCTTCAAGGAACCCCAGATAGCATCCTCAAGTAAAACAGTCTATGATTTTCCCAAATTGAAAATGCAACACCGAAGTATCCTGCACTTTTCCCCTAAATTCATGCTGGTTCAGCCTGGTTGGCACAGCCCCCATCAGACAGGTGGGTCAGGAAGGCTCAGGCCCCATCTCTATGTAATACCCAAGTCCTGTCTCTGTTTTTAGTGAAATAAAGAGCGGAGAAAGGATTCCAGGATCAGCAAAGACCTGAAGAGCAGGCAGGCTCTTAATGTGTTAGTTCTGCGTAACACCCACGCCCAGCGCCAGCCCCTCAGAGCTGCTGCTCCCCTCAGGCACCTTGCGGCACCAGGCCTGCTGGACAGGTGCAGAAATGCAGAGCGCCCGAGGCCAGCGCCTCCTGCCCTGGAAGAGAGTAGCAGGGCTTCAGGAGGGCCTGGGCTGGTGGCTCCAGGACTGGCGACAAGTCTGCGAGCTGCACTTACAGGCACTTGTTGTGGACAACATGGCACCTGGCTCTTGCCTCTGGTTTTAAATGTGTTCCTGGCTCACATGGGAGCACAGAGCACGCGACATGCAGCTTCCACTGCTGGATGCACGTGCCCTGAGCTGGCGCTCTCTCACCCTCGGCTGTTTTCAGGCTGGCTTGCAGCAAGCATGCACGCATGCACGTTCTCCCGGGATTGGGATCCCAAACCCCAGATGGGTTTCCGGGGTCTGAGGACCTTCGTGCCGCCTGTTGGGACTCTCACCTCCGTTTGCATCAGTGAGTTCAGTTCTCCGCAGGAACCCCAAATAGCCTGTTCGTGCCCAGATGGTCTGTGTGTCTCCAAAACTTAATCTTGAGTTGAAGTGATCTGACTGGAGGGATTCATCTCCGTAAATAGTGAAATAACCACTGGCATTGTGGGCACTGTGAACCCAGATCTGTTAAGGAAGCAGAATATAACTGGATAAGTTAACTTGAGATGATCTCCAGGGCAGAAGCTGCTTTTACAACTCAATAGATTATATTCCGTGCTATTGAAACTGTCCTTGCCCTCCAAAAACAAGACGATTCCAGTTTCTGGGGAGACACAGATGCCACAAAGTTTATTGAAATGAAGGCATGACAGCAAGCTCCTGGCTGAGCAAACAACCAAGCCATCATCTGTTGAGAATTCTATTAAAGCAGATGGATTGAGGGCTTTTGAAATAAACATCAAATGAACGAGGTTGTATGAGTTTCCTTGTATTTATTCAAATGTACCGACTGTTTCTAAAAAGCAAGCTGGAAAAATGTTAAAAAGCTTTGTGATTTATTTTCCCTTTCACTTGGTTTGCATACTTTTGGGAATATTACATTGTAATAAAACAACACAACACAAAACAAACTCTAGCAGGGAAAGGCATTGTAACATCAAAAAATGGGGGACAAAAGTGCCTGAGCGTGGAAATGGGAACCTGCTGACACGGTGCCGACCACGTGGGCTGAGCAGAGCCAGGGACAAGGCAGAGGAGCCCATCAAGTCCGCACAGATAAGGCCCGGAGGAGCCGAGGTCTAGCCAGCGGCCCTCAGTCGTGCCTGCTAAGCAACGAGGAAGCAGACCAGAGACGGAGGGCACCCCGTCGAGCGACGGGAAGGAAAACCATCTCTGTTAAGACACGTTCCCAGTAGAACATCAGGGTGCAGTGGTTCCTGCCCCTCCGCCCAGCGCACCCACTCAGCTCCAAGCAAGGCCGCCCGCTGTGAGGAAAGCACCCGCCGGGAGCATCTCCAGGTGCCCGAGATGGCGGGTGCTACATCCCAATTTCATTCCTAGACATGTATTTAAAGGAAATCCCTAAAATATAGTGAAGCTCACAGACTAGTTCTGATCTTCACATAGAGAGAGACGAGTGAGGGGCCAAAAAACCGTCCAAGACGAAAAAGGGTTTGGGGAGTGAGCAGTGGTTAGGACTCACGCCTCATCACTATTCACCCCTTTACGAGGTACACACATGTGCCCAGGGCACCACTCCAGGAGAGTGGCGGGGCTGGTGTGCTGTTGGGTGCCAGCTGTGGCAGCCTTTTGTGTGTGGCCAGAACGGGTCAGAGGAAGGGGGGGGGCTGACCGAACAGTGGGCGGCACCTGCAAGAGGGTCCTAGAGGGCAGGACAGGGTCACTGTGGGCTTGGCCTTGGAGAGGAAAACGGGGGTGGGGTGGGGAGGGGAGGCAGACATGTCAGAAGAAACAAGTCCATCAGGGAGAGAGAAGGACAGTGTAAGGCAGAGGCGGGCACACCTGGCCAGCCGAGCAGGGCAAGCTGCGGGGATGACGGCCCAGGAAGGGTCTCCTGCAGCCACACGCAGCCAACAGCGCGCAGGATGAGGCGGCAGGTGGGGAGTCACTGGCCAGGTTCATGGTCAACACAAGGGAGCGGAAGTGACTTTCTGACCCAGATAAACACCTGTCGTGCCCCCAGCCTGCCTGCCACGGTTGTTGGTGCTGTTACGATTCTGGGGTTCGCAAGAGTCCCTCTGCACGTTCTCCACCGTGTTCCTGATGAAGGACTTCCCTGCTGTGAAAGCAGCAGGCACGTGGAAGACAAACCAAGGGCTGGGAAACAAGGAAACTCAGTCCACTCACATGAAGTTTCCTCTTTTCTAAACTTTTGAAGAGAATCTATGATACTCCCTTAAGGAAATCCTACTTTGTAATCCTGAACTTTCATGGACACCCTGTACCTCACCTCACCCAGGTGTGAGTCCCCAGAACTCACCTCACCCAGGTGTGAGTCTCCCAACGGTCCTTTTGTTTCTGGATTGGCAATTATGATCCGAACCCCTGGAAGTATCTATGTTGGAAAGAAGAGTCTCATCAGCGGACAGACAGGTAGATACTGCACAATCAACCTTGACCTTGCTTTCATGCCATGTGCCTATTTTCCTGATTAAAATGGTTTAGAAAGTGAATGGCTTTAAATCAAAATTATATACCACAGCATCCTATAATTACAGCAAAACAATTACATTTCATTGTAATTATTACAGTGACAGAGCCTGTGTTAAAGTGATCCTAAAATCAAGAATTTGAACAAAAACATGATACATGATATAATTTAACAGGCTCAATGCTTGCAAAATAGGATTTAGTAGAGCTGCTCTGTGGTGTCCAGAAGAGACGGCCGTCACCACCCACGCGTCTGCCGAGCCACGAGGACACCGCGCCTGCGGCTCTGCCCCTCTCCTCCACCACACCGCCCCCTTTTCCTGCTGGTAAACATCTTCTAGTACAATGTCGATAGGAAGCACCTCCTTCTTAATGGACGTTTAGCTCAGAAATGCTCCACATTCCACTGAAACCACGTAATGAAGCAAAACCTGATTCTGGAAATTTAGAACAGAACCCGTCTCAGTTCAGCTAATTAACACTGTGCGGTTGAGATAAGGCAACACATCTGTGGTGAACGCTCCTCGAACACGTCTGACAAACGGCCCGCCAGACCGACTTGGGTGGGTGGGTAGCGCCGTGTCCCACCTTAGAGCCAAATTAGTACCAAGAATTCTAATGGGCAATCATGTAGACACAGACTGTAAAAGGTCCAAAAACAATATGCTTTTAGAATTATGTTAAATGGAGAAGAGATCTGACGACTGGAGCCAAAAAAGAAAAAAAAATCTTCAATTACGTTTAAATAAGTTTCTTGCATTTAGTTCTATAAACAAGATAACCACCGTTGCAGGAACGACTAGCTGTCCCCTGATAACCATTCTTTGTCCAGCTCCACAGTAAACAAGCCCCGATTGTCAGCCAGGCCCGTAGTCATTCAAAACCAATGTAGTGCTGCCAACCTGCCTTTCAGCTGTGGGTGACAATGCCCAGTGATACATAAGTGTGAGTGAGGCAGCTGAGGAGCTGTCCTTACAGTCTGCACCTTTGGCCTCCTCCTTTTTCTGCTTCTCCTCCTCTGGCTGGAATGTGCAAAGGAAGGCTGGAGCTGGAAAAACCACTCTAGACCCTGAGGCACCCTTGTGGGCGGAGGCCAAGACATAAGATGCCACGGTCCCTGGTGGTTTCCTCTACATGAGAAAAAAACCTAATTCATTTAAAACACTGTCATTTTGAGTTTCTGTGCTCATGGCCAAAACCAGTCCTGATACACTACATTCAAGAAAACTTTTTTGGAAAAAAAAAAATCTACCATCTATTTCTTGAATTTTCAAAGCCCATAAACTGAGACTCGTGTTTATATGGACATGCATATGCCTTCCTTCAATACTTACTTTTCCTGATTCCATTAGGGGCAAACTATGAGGAGATCCTCTTTCTACTAAACGGACTCTACAAAGAGAAACAGAAGGTGTTACTGTGTTTTCTGTACCGGCGGTTCCCTTCCTCCACATCCAGCACTTGGTCAATGCCTGGCAGTTTGATAGGGAACATTAACTCTGCTGATGAGCATTACCCAAAGCAAAGATAGTCTAGAAGTCAAAGAAAAAGCAGTCGATAGTAGAGAGGAAACGGCGAGGGCCACCACACAGGCCACGGAGAACGGAGATGCAGTCCCACCTACCAACCCGAAAAATGACTGGGAACGATTCTGCATTTAAAGTAACCGGGGGGGCTTCCCTGGTGGCGCAGTGGTTGAGAGTCCGCCTGCCGATGCAGGGGACACGGGTTCGTGCCCCGGTCCGGGAAGATCCCACATGCCGCGGAGTGGCTGGGCCCGTGAGCCATGGCCGCTGAGCCTGCGCGTCCGGAGCCTGTGCTCCACAACGGGAGAGGCCACAGCAGTGAGAGGCCCACGTACCGAAAAAAAAAAAAAATTAAAAAAAAAAAATAAAGTAACCGGGGGTCGACGTAGCACTTGCAGAAAAGGGTAAGTATAAGGATGAAACTGCATTCCTCAATGAGCTGCCACCCCTGTGACAGCGATGCCTGGTCCTGAAACACTCACGGCCCTGCCCCTGCAGACCACAGGCAGGGCCTCAGACACAGCTGCACAGAACCCACCTCCTCAAACAGGCACCCGAGAGGGGATCGGCCAGTTCAGACAGCAAAAGCTCCTTTTAGAAAAGAAGCTCTTTTCCATTTAAAAACTATTCACTGGTGATTTAATCTTAAAACTGTGGAGGACCTTGGTGCCAGTCACAACCTGAGCTCGCTAAGTCCTTCCCAGCTGTGTTATTTTAACTATGCTGTGACTGGGTTCACATCTCTCCATGTTACTGTGAGACTGTGACACTGACCATCCACCAACAGGCAACTTTTATTTAAGGAAAACGGAGTGAAGGGGAACCTGCTGGGATGCCTGACGCAGAACAAGGGGGCGTCAGCAGGAGGATGGGGCCAGGGAACGCGGGATTGTCAGATTCACCAGCACGACCCATTCTTTGTACCAGCACAGATCTGCCCCCATAACTGATAAGTGTGGCTGAAGGGGGATGGGCAATGAAGGAAGGACCCTGCGAGGCACAGCTTGGTGGGGCTCCTTCGCAGGCTCTGCTCCGGTCGCCCAGAGTGAGGGTCCAGGGCGCGGATGACAACATGAGCAGGAGGAGGGCAGACAGACAAGGTCCCGACAGAGAGGGGTGTGGGTAGGGCTCCCGTGCCGGCAGGCATCCTGGGGCTGCAGGCCTCTGAAAAGCAGCTGAAAAGCTCTTACTTTCAGGCAAAGGATGCCCTGCCTTCCAGCCAGCCTTTGGTGTGGTGTCTCGTGTGGCTGCAGACAAAAGGAGCAGAGGAGACCCTGGGAGGGCTGGAGGTACCTGAGTAGCTGCAGCAACGATGTAATGAGTGGAAGAAGTCACTGCAGCAATTCTGGATCACTTGATACCCAGCACATGCTTCGGTATTTGTCTCTAGGAAGACCCTGACGCTGACAGCAGGAGATGAGGGCTATCAAAGAAAAACCACCTAGATCTTATACTACTTAAGCCTTCCAGAATGTGGGCACACCTCCTTTTATGGCACTTTGTTTGCTTTACTGCACTTCGCAGATACTGTGTTCTTTTTTCTTTTACAAATTGAAGGTTTGTGGCAACCCTGCATCAAGCAAGTCTATCGGTGCCATTTTTCCAACAGCGTTTGCTCACTTCATGTCTCTGTCACATTATGGTAGTAATTCTTGTAATATTTCAAACTTTTTCATTATTACTATTGCATTTATTATGGTGATCTGTGATCTTTGATGTTACTATTGTAATTGTTTTGGGGTGCCACGAATTTGCCCTTATAAAATGGTGAACTTAATAAATGCTGTGTGTTCTGATTGCTCCACTGACTGGCCATTCCCCGTCTTTCTCCTCCTCCTCATTCCCTGAGACACAATGATACTGAGATTAGGCCAATTAATAACCCTACAATGGCCTCAGTGTTCAAGTGACATTCTTCTCAAGGAAACGTCACGCATTTCTCACTTTAAATGAAGCGGTAGAAGTGATTAAGCTTGGTGAGGAAGGCAGGTCTAAAGCTAAGATGGGCTGGAAGCGAGGCCTCTTGCACCACCAGATAGTTAGCCAAGTTGTATATGCCAAGGCAAAGTTCTTGAAGGAAATTAAAAGTGAACGTATGAAGCAGCCTTATTGCTGATATGGAGGAAGTTTTAGTGGTCTGGATAGAAGATCAAAATAGCCACAACATTTCCTTAAGCCAGAGCCTAACCCAAAGCAAGGCCCTAACTCTCTCGAACTCTATGAAGGCTAAGAGAGGTGAGGAAGCTGCAGAGGAAAGTTAGAAGCTAGCAGAGGTTGGTTCATGAGGTTTATGGAAAGCAGCCTTTTCCATTACACAAAAGTACAGGGTGAAGCAGCAAGTGCTGATGAAGAAGCTGCAGCAAGTTATCCAGAAGATCTACAGCTGAGATCATTCATGAAGGAGACTCCACCGAAAAAACGGTTTTCAATGTAGATTGCACAGCCTTCTATTGGAAGAAGATGCCATCTGGGACTTTCACAGCAAGAGAGGAGAGGACAGTGCCTGGCTTCAAAGCTTCAAAGGACAGGATGACTCTTGTTAGGGGCTACAACACCTGGTGACTTGAAGTTGAGCCAGTGGTCATCTACCATTCTGAAGATCCTAAGGCCTGTAAGAATTATGCTAAATCTACTCTGCCTGTGCCTGTGCTCTGTAAATGGAAAAACAAAGCCTGGGTGACAGCACGTCTGGTTACAACATGGTTTACTGAATATTTTAAGCCCACCGTTGAGGTGTGCTCAGGAAAAAAAAACTCCTTTCAAAATACTACTGCTCATTGACAATGCTTCTGGTCACCCAAGGGCTCTGATGGAAGTGGACAATGAGATACAGGATGCTTTCATGTCTGCTAACATGATATCCATTCTACAGTCCCTGGATCAAGTACTAATTTTGACTTTTAATCCTTATTATTTAAGAAATACATTTTATAAGGCTATATAGCTGCCATAGATAGTGATTTCCTTGATGGATCTGGGCAAAGATAATTGAAAACCTTCTGGAAAGGATTTACTATTCTAGATGCCATTAAGAATATTCATGATTCACGGGAAGAGGTCAAAATATCAACATTAACAGGAGTTCAGAAGAAGTTGATTTCAACCCTCCTGGACGACTTTGAGGGGTTCAAGACTTCAGTGGAAGAAGTAACTGCAGATGTGGTAGAAACAGCAAAAGAACTAGAATTAGAAGTGGAGCCTGAGATGTGACTGAATTTCTGCAATCTCATGAGAAAACTTGGACAGATGAAGAGTTACTTTATGGATGAGCAAAGAAAGTGGTTTCTTGAGATGGAATCTATCCTGGTGAAGGTTCTGTGAAGATTGTTGGAATGACAACAAAGGATTTAGAATATGGCATAAACTTAGTAGATAAAACAGGGGCAGGGTTGGAGAAGACTGATCCAAGTTTTGAAAGAAGTTCCGCTGTGGGTAAAATGCTGTCATCAGCATTGCGTGTTACAGAGAAATCCTTCCTGAAGAGTCAGTGGTGAACTTCCTGGCTGTCCTATTTTAAGAAACTGCCACAGCCGCCCCAACCTTCAGTAAGGACCACCCTGTTCAGTCAGCAGCCGGCCACACTGAGGGGAGACCCTCCACCAGCAAAAAGATTATAACCCACTGAAGGCTCAGATGACGGTGAGCATTTTTTAGCAACAAAATATTTTAAAATTAAGGTATGTATACTTTGTTTTTTTCAGACATAATGCTATTGCACGCTTAATCGACTACAGTATAGTGTAAACATAACTTTTATATGCATTGGGAAACCAAAAAAGTCGTGTGACTTGCTTTATTGTGATATTCCCTTTACTGAGGTGGTCTGGAATCAAATCCACAGAATCTCTGAGGTCTGCCTGTACGCCAATAGGCTTAACGATGCCATCCTTCAAAAATAAACTACTGGCTGCATTAAGACAGAATTAAAAGGGACTAAAACTCTTCTAGGACCCAGGTAGCATTATGCTAATTTAGGGTGGGTTATAATTAAAAATTACCATTAGAGCACTAAGAATCCATGGAACTTCACCTGTAGCAGCTTTCAGACAGATGCGATGCTTGCAGGAAATATCAATGCTGGGAATGATAACTTTTTATAGCCTGCTGGGTCAGGAGGCTGCAGCCCGTTACACTGAACTAAATCAGGCCAATTTAAGCAGTTAGGTTAAGTGAAGAAGCCTGTGTCCAAGTGCTGGCTGGCCGACTGTGGAGTGTGGGTATTGGCAACTGGCTACGGATGGAGAAAGCAATAAAGAAAGAGGCCCAATTGGCCGGGAAGATTATGAGTGGGCAGAAGCAGGGGTGAGGAAAGAGGGAAAGAATGAAAGAGAAAGGGGCCGAGGTAGTGGCTGGCTCAGCCCACCTAGTCTTGCTGCTGCTATGGGCAGGGCAGCTGGCCAGCGAGTAGGCTGGGTGTCCTACAAAGGCCAGACCGTCAGGCAAGGGAAGGGAGCAAAACCTTTGCCGAAAATGAGGGCTGTTCTGGATAAGCTACGCTCTGCTCTTTGTCCACTCACAGCCACCACTCAGGTAGCTCTGGCCGTGGCACTATGACAGGGATGACTTCTGAGCGGGGCACCTGGTGTCATGAATGGAACCAGGCCACTTGAGCCAAGAGTGGGAGCAAGTGCCCTGGCCTGCGACTTGAGCCCAGACATTGTGCTTCTCCTCCTCTCAGACCCCAAGGTTCCCGCCAACATGGGGAGTGGAGTCCATGGCCTGGTCCTCCTTCAGCAGTGGGACTGCTGGCCACACACACTGGCCGGCCTCTGCCTCTCCGGCCAGCAGGCCTCCCCTGCTCTCGGAGTTTAGGAGTTTATCTTGTCTCCTGACCCTCCCTGCTGAGCTGAAGCCTCTGAGGAAGGCAGGCAAATGGGATGTCACCTGAGTATGTCACCTGAAATGTGGGAAACCCTACCGCTAAGAACTTCCTTGCGGCCTCCTGGCTGGGCTGCTGAGTGGTGGCAGGGACCTTGGGCAAGCACGGAGGGCAAACGTAAGGACAGAACAAAGAATTTCTTCCCTGGTCAGTATGAAACGGTGCTCTCTGTCAGCAATTCACAGGCAAGCAGGAAGGGGGCGCTGGAATCACTCAGGGGTGGTCCTGTCCTGCCAGCAAATGCCACATGGGTGGCCGTTCCTTCACTTGAAAATATCCACAGAGCAAAGAGAAAACCACCCCTTACAGGAGGAGACAGAGATGTATCTTTTGAAAGAGCTGGGAGCTACACACACAGGCAGCACACACGGGAGGGCGAGTGACTCACAGAAATACAGGAAACTCAGTAGGAGCCCTTCCCAGGCTGGCACCACGGGGAGGGGAGGCTCTCTCCTCCGGGGACCGCGCCTGCCCACACACTGTAACCCAGTGGCTCTGGAGATGCGCCACAATCAGGAAACCACAGCACCTTCCCCACAGGAGGGCTGGCAGCGCCACAGCTGCTGTCAGGAGCCGGTCACTTCAGAACCACGGACAAGAGCCCAGCATGGGCACATCCTGACGGAGCAGGTCAAGAGGACGGGGGTGCTGGACTGCCCAGCGGCCAGCCCAGACACACAGGAAGAGGAGCTGACAGGGCTCAGTGGCGTGCACTGGGCGGCCAGGACGAAGCGTGTACGGCGTTCCTGCGTCCGGGGTGGCCCTGGGCCGAGTCTCCCATGTCCCTGGGCAGCAGGGGGAGGAGAGTGCCTTCCAGGAAGGGACACGGTAATTATTCCTTAACGTAAGACACCTATTTGGGTTTCTGCCCCCTTCAGAAGGGGCCCATCAGGAGAGAGCGGCGATGAGCCCGGGCGTGCGGCAGGACCTCAGCCTGGAGGAGCTGCGTGTGGCAGCACCAAGCCAGCCCAGGGAGCAAGGCTCCCTGCTGTGACTGCGAGAGGGTGCCTCCGGGGAAAGAAACCAGCAGAACACCACGTTCAAGGGCAGGACTTTGCTTTGGTTTCTTAAGCCAAACCCTGATGAGGATGAGGAAGGGACGAGTCCAGTGCACGTGTTTCTGGTGTCTGACAGCCCCTCAGCTCCCAGCCATGCCTGTCCTCTGACGCAGGACAGAGCTGAGAATGTGAAATGCGAGCCTGGAGAGTGCTCCAGGGACAGAGGCGGGGACGACTCTGAGGCTTTCTCACGAGGCCTGGACAGGGCGGGGGTGGGATCCCTCTGACACTGAGCAATGCTACCCTTAATTGTAAAGGTCGATGACATTCCTGACAGTGTCACTAACGTATGACTGCATAGCAATTTCCAGTTCACAAAGCACTTTTCCTTCTGTTTTGAATGACCAAGTCAGGAAATGTATGTATAAGAGATTATTTTACAGATTAGAACAGAAGTGTCACTTAAAAGGATACGGACTTCCCAAGGTCAAAAGATTAGGAAAAGAAACTCCTACTATGACTCAGGTCTCCTGTCTCTTTCTAGAACAGTGAAATCAATCTGATACTGGACCTTTATTACTTTACCATGATACATCGTACGGGTTCCAATTTCACTTTTCCTAAATCACAACTTTTCTCAATAGGAAGATCTGCCACACTGGAGATAGTTAAGAAGGTAGGTCACAAAGCTGTCAGACAGGAGTTTCTAGATTTCTTTCCTTTTCCAGGAAAGAAAACTCCCTGAACCCCACTCCCAACCATCCGTGGTACTCCGGGAGATTTGTAACACACAATGGGACCAACTGTCCTTTCCTGATTACTATTCTTGTGAGTAAGTCCGTCTGAGACTGTAACCTACCCTCTCAGGCCCCAAAGATCAGCAGTTTTTATCTAAATGGTCTTACAAATTTGATCTTCATGTGTTTTGAGGGCCAGGTCACAGACAGAACTGCATAAATATTACTCAAACGGCGATTCTTTGATGAGCTGTTTTTCACCTTCTGAAGTTATAAAGTTTTTTTCAAATGATTTTTATAGGGAGTAAAATAGATTTCTTTTTAAAGCCCAGAAGTTGTATTTGGAATTTATGCCCCTGAAACACTGTTACTTAATCTCTTCAGAGCTAAGTGTCTGCATTTTGAAAATGTTCTGGATGGAGCTCTGCTCTAGTGGGCCGGTATGCTCTGGTGGGCCAGTGGTTCTCTCTGCCACCAGATGGGCTGTAGCCTGTGATTCCCTGTGAATAGCAGGGTCTAAAATGAGGGCTACAAGGGCCGGGAAGCACCTCTAAGTGTGATGTGTTTAGGTGGATGCAGCGTTTCTTAGTCTCGGCACTGCTGCCATGCTGGTCATTTGCTGTGCGGCAGGAGTCTGTCTTGAGCACTATAGGATGTCTGGCTGCATCCCTGGCCTCTGCCCCCCCCACATACCAGCAGTAACACTCCCCAGATTATGTTAATAAGACATGGCAACTCGTCCACTGGGGGTACAAGCACCCGGCTGGGAACCCCTGGTGTGAGTGGGGGCTGGCATTCCCCAGGATACTTGAGCCTGCATGGCACACCTGGCCCCTTCTCAGCCCCTGCAGCTCTGCCCCTGACACACTCACTCACACACAGGACTCAGTATCATGGAAGAACACGCTCAGCCAGGCCAGGCTGGGGGCTCCTGCTCTCCCAGGTGTTGTGAGCACAGTGCACACGTCAGTAGGCACCACGTGAGGACACGCAGATAGCAGCACAGTATCTGGCCCTCACAACGCGTCCACAAGCACCTCTAGTAATTTACAAAAGGACACCTTCTACTAGAGTTCACGCTGACTATTAACACGTCATAGAAGCATCAGTAAATGGGCATCTCCACAACTACCCCAAAGAAATGACCTAATCAGTGGGGAAGTCTATAGGAAAATGATAGAATTCTCTCTTCCCCCTCACGCATGTCAGGAGGGACCCCTTTGGGAGCAGAAGTTCTGCTGAAGATTCCTCATCTTGTCTCCACCTTCCCTCCCTCAAGGTGAACTCACAAGCACTCACTAGCAACACCCCCTTTCGTTCTTGCTCAAGGCTGCTTAGGAAGCTGCACAGAAAGGTCACCTGGCTTATACTTTAGTTTTTCATGGAAAAGCCTTGACACAAATTTTCAATTCATGTAAAGAAATGTGGGCAGTGTTGATATTTTATCAGGTGCACAATGGTGCCTGACTAGAGTGTTCAAGTAAAGGATCAAGTCTTCTGGGCAGACTGTGAGAAACAGCAACTCTGGTTGCAACGGCTCTGGGCCAACCGTTGTCATTTGTGTCTGAAAACAAGAATTTGGTTGCTCACTGGGTACCTCACGCAGTAAATGTGGAGAGCTGTGAAAGCTCGCTCAATGAACCACCTTGTTTGAAGCAGATGATTCTGTACTCCTTCTAGAAGGAACCCTGCACGCCAGGCACCAAGAAGACAAAAATCACAATACCTGTCGTGTCTCAGAGCTCTCATGTCCACGTAGACGGTGGTCGGATCGGGCCCCGAGGTCCCCTGCAAGCAAGGACACAGTGAGGTTAACACGAGTTTGCTTTGGAGGAGCTGGGTCTGTGCTTCCTACTGGCTAGGGAGCATTTCTATGGTAAAGTCTGAACAAGACCCAAAAGCACTAAAGCCACACCTCTCAACTGATAACCCAACTCCGAAAGGAACATCTTATTAAGATAATACTGGACTTTCACACAGCTTGACTGTCAATCACATTTATGAAAATTAGAAAGAAAAGGGGCATCTTGCCAAATAAAAGAAGGCTGAAACTACAGAGGCAGCATTTTGGCAAAAGCAGGTCGCTGAGGATGTGAAGCATCATTGGCTGAGAGATTTTCACCACATGCATCCCAAAAGGTGTATTTTTAGGGCTCAAGATATTGAAGCAGAACACGTGACGTGAGCTGACAGATTAAGGAAGAAGAGATAAAAGATAATGACCTTGTTCCTTCTAGTTCTAATTGTGCCTTGGTTTTCCTCCAATGCGGGAGGCCATTTCTGCCCAAGACATAAGTCAGGGAGGTTGTGTGTTTACCACTGGTCATCTGGGCAGCACCCTGTGTTCTGAACTATTCATTTACCACAGGGTCCAGAAACCTTATCTTGGCATCATAAATCTCTTCAAAATATATGCTGAGTTGACTTCTGAACAGTGATCTCTGCTCATGTAAGAGCAATGGCATTAAAGCTGCATTACAAACCAAAATTCTACATACATTTCTCGGGAAAGTAATGCAATACCTTGGGTAGAAAAAGACAGAACCTAAGAAAAATCTGCCAAAAAATAAGGGAGCCTCTCAGAATTTATTTGAAGAACTACACTAAAATTCCTCACGAGAGAATCTTAATCTTATACCAAAGGCACGTTTCAATATAAGAAAAAGATAAAAATAAAGACACCTCTGTTGTACCATACTGGACCCCCCGATAATCCTCCCCACAGAGAAAGCACATGCAATCAGCCTGGAGGAGGAGCTGCACTGCCGTGTGGCCACGGCGCCCTCGCTGATCTGTGACTGCTTGGGGGAGCTGTGTTACAGACCAGCGCTGAGTGGAGAAGCGGTTTGTGGTCTGAGTAATGCAAAGCACATAACCATAAGAGGCCAATTAAAAACAAACAAATCAGAAAACACTAGAAGTGGAAAATGAAATAAAACGGAGATGACCCCAAACTGATGGTATAAATGGAGGCACAGCGTTTGTCACAAACGCGAGACGTCTGACAAGATCTGAGAAGTGACACCGCGCTGGCCGTCAGCCCTCCTGACCACGGGTCTAGAAGCCCAGCCCATCTCTGCACTCAACTCCTAGTCTGCCCACTGCTGGGAGCTGACGAGACGGTGGTGGTTAGCAGGCACTGGTGTGGATGAGCGGGAAATCCCTACCTTCTCAGCCAGCTTCCACAGCCGGTGGGGCTACAGCAGCAGGAGGTGGGAGCAGAGGAGAGGTGAGGACACCAGACCAACAGACACCGAAAATCCAGGACACACACAGACACATAAACAAACAACCCAACAATAAAAGTGGGATGAAGAAGAGAGAGGGGTGGGGAGGAAAATGCAAAAAGCAGGGAACAAAGTAAAAAGAAGATCAAAAACAATGTCAAATATGGAAGTCGTTAAAATCAATCACTGTACCATTAAAGGTTAAAAAAAATCTAAAAAGATGTCCACATATCCACAGAGCAACAGAGGAGAGTAACAGATGACTAGCCACGGGAGGGTGGACCTGAGTAATTGCTTTTAATACATATGGTCAGTGGGTTTTGATTTTATGGTACCTTTCTCTAGTTTCTTTTCTTTTCTGAGAAAGTGGGGAGTATGAATTTTATTGGCCAAATCTGTCAAGTGTTCCTCATTGAAATAGTTTCAAGTTTCTTACTACAACAATGAAGGGGAGCCTGGAAGTTTGTGGATCTAAAATCAGGGTGTCTAGCCCTACTCACCTACAAGATTAGGACAAGAAAAGAGGTCAGAGTACGAGTGATGCGTGAATCAAACCTTGGGCTCCTAGGTGGTCTAGCTCAGCGGTGTGGGGAGGGACCCCCCCCAGTGAGCACCCTGCTTCACCCTCAGCTCTGTCCTCAGAGACGCTGCCTTCATTTCTCTCTTGTCTTCCACGGTTTTGGTGCCCACCTCTACCCCTGTTAAAGCATCTATACCCACGGGGGAAAGACTCCAGAAAGCAACGTGGGCAAACTTCTCTGATGTTGTGTATTCCCTGGCTGACCCGGTGTCTTTCCCAAACACTTCTAGAAAACTAGAACAGGGCCAAGTTCTCCCTTGGGTGCGGTCCTGACCCCATCATCACAGTCACTAGGTGGGCTCCAGAGACAACAGCAGCAGCAGCAAAGAAGGAGCTCTTCACTAGGTTTCCTGAGGCTGCAATTTGTGAATAAACAAGGCCAGACTGAAAAACTATCATCACGCAACTTGGAGGCAAGTCTATTTTAAAAAAAAAAAAGCAATGGTTCCAGATTTAAAAATTACGATTCCATCCTTCTCTCTGAGACTTCCTTCACTGTGGTAACCATGGCTACTGCTTTCTCTCAGCATCTCTATTTTTAGAAAACTGAGGCAGGACTCCAGGAAAGAGAAGAGGGCCAGGAAAGGTGTGTGCACCTGGAAGGCACACACGACTTTCACTGGGTCTCCTCTTCAAGCTGAATGCAATAATTTAAATAATTTCTCTAATGATTCTTTGAATCCCAAACATTAATTGGAACAAAACTAAGTCCATGTTCTCTCTCTAAATTATTCTAATTCACAATTTTTAAAAATAATGACTCAAAGTAGTATCTCAGAAGAAAAATACACATGACTGGGAACAAGTTTCCTATCTTGTAAATGCGTGGAGGAGATAACATCTGGAGCAAAATTGGTCTACTGACTAATGAGGGAGACGTGAACAAACAGTTAATGTACAGGTGTTTCCAAGTTTCAAAAACTCTAAGGTAGAAAACTCTGAGATTTCAAGATAAATAGTAGGGAGTGCATATTTAACAAAATCTTTACTTTGCCAAAGAATGCAAGCTGGCGTTCCTTTAACTAAGGAGTATGCTCCTAAGTATTTAAAGATAACGGAATACTTCCAGAAGGGACCAGCAAGAAAGCAAAGCTATCTATTCCAACCAAAGTTTATCAGAAATGAAGTCGAAACATGTTTGAAATTGCAAGTTATATTAATCAGAAAAGAGGATTAACTTTAATGTTCAGTTGTATAATAAAAAGTTACACATGGACATACAGTAAAAATCATTTTTTCTTATTGTCATAAAAGTGTATCAGTTAGGTATCAAGCACTTATTGAACAAATGAGTTACATTTAAATCTCAGCTGTAGATATACAGACTCACATCCCAAACACAGCACAGCCAATTCAACCCAGTACTTATCTGAACACCTCGGCTGAGTGGTACTTTTCTATTCAGCAACTCACATACTATAGCATTAGTACAATCTAGTATTAGCACATAACTCCTTAAGCTTAAGTAGCAGATTCTAAGCAGAAACGTGATATAAAGACACAGTTCCAGAGTACTGATACTGGGCATATCTACTGTGCTGGTGTTTGAGGAGTTGAGGGAGTTTCCCATAACTGGGGGCACAGGAGGCAGCTCTGCAGGACTGGATTCCAGCAGGGTATGGGCACAGCAAAGTGGCTCATCAGTGGGCTCTTCCCCCCTGAACTAGTGTTTCTGCCTGCATGACCCCAAGGCACATTCTTTGGTCCTCCTAGCGGATCTGTGTTTTAATAATGATGTTTTCACTATTTTAACTGAGATTTCAGCTTTCTTTTGATAAGCACTAGTATGGTGCAACTTTTCCATGCTTATACCTTTAATCTATTTGTGTCTTTATTTTTAAACCATGTTTGTTTTAGGCTACATATAACTGGGTCTTGCTTTTTAAAACTCCAACCTCATGATCTCTGCAACTTAAATGAAGTGGTAGAGGATTTATATTTATTACTGATGTGATTATGTTTAAATCTATTTTTTGTTGTTTATAATTCATCCCATCTATCCCCCCACTTTTTCTCTGCCTTCTTTTATAGATCCACTCTCTCTCCTCTGTTGGCTTATTAGCTACAACTCTTTGTTTTTCTAATTCTAGTGGTTACTTTATGGCTTATAGCATACATCTTTAATATTCCAGTCTACCTTCAAGCGATATTACACCAATTCACATGTTGGAAGAACCTTATGATAGTATACTTCCATTTTTCCCTCCCAAACTCTGGGCAGTTGCTGTCACCAGTTGACTTTTATAGATGATATAAACCCTACAGTATATTACAAGTTTTGTAAAGGCAATTACCTTCTAAAGAGACTCAATAAGAAAAAAATCTTATATGTTTACCTATGCACTTGCCATTTCCAGCATTATTCATTCTTTTGTATAGACCCAGATTTCAAACTGGTATCATTTCCCTTCTGCCTAAAGGATTTCCTTTAATATTTCTTGCTCTGTGGGCCTGCTAGTAGTTGATTCTCAGCTTTTGTATGGCTAAAAAGTTTTTATTTCAAGTTTGCTCTTGAAAGATATTTCCATTGACTACTATGAAATTCTAGGTTGACAGTATTTTTCTTTTAGTATTTAAAAGCTGTTTTCCACTGTCTCTTTGCTTACATTTCTGATAAGAAGTCTGATGTCATTCTCATCACTGTTCCTCTGTAACTTGATTTTTTTCATCTGCTTTTCCCTGTATCATTGGTTTTGGGCAATTTAGTTAAGCAGTTTCCTTCACGTTACATTAGAGCAGTGGGATTTGTGGGTTTATAGTTCCTTCAAATTTGATATATTTCTTCATGTATTTTTTTCTAGACCGTACTCTTCTTTTTCCTCTTTCATGGGAACTCCTATTATATGTATACTAAATCCCTTGAAGTTTCCCCCGATTTCACTGATGCACTTTCCATTAAAAAATACTTTTTTCACGTTTCATTTTGGAAAGTTTCTATCTGTTCAAGTTCACTAATCTTTTCTTCTGCCATTGATTCCATCCAGTGTATTTTTCATCTCACATATTATAGTTTACATTTCTAGAAGTTCAACTTATTTTTCTTTTTAAACTTTCCATGTCTTTTCTTAACTTTCTGAATATGTGGAATACAGTTAAAATAACTTAGTGTCCTTGTCTATAAATTCAACATCTGTGTCAGTATGGTTCAGTTTTGATTGACTAATATTTCTCCTCATTGTGGATCTGTACCTGCTTCTTGGTATGCCTGGTAATATATATATTTTTTGGTTGCACTGTGTGGCATATGGGATATTAGTTCACCGACCAGGGATTGAACCCATGCCCCCTGCTGTGGAAGTGCAGAGTCTTAACCACTGGACCGCCAGGGAAGTCCCTGCCTGATAATTTTTTATAGGATGTCAAACACTGTAAATTTGACCTTGCCAGTCACTCATCCCACTGTGTTCTGGCTTCCCCTGTATCTGATGAGAGTTCAGCATCATTTTTATTATTGTCCCCCTTACATAATACATCTTTATTTTGCAGCTGCTTTAAGAATGTCTCTGCTGTTGGCTTTCAGCACTTTGGTGATGATGTGTGTAGGTGTGTTTTTTTAAGCTACTGTGCTTGGCGTTCACTGAGATTCTTGAATCTGTGTGTTGATATCTCTCATCAGTTTTGGCCGCTGGGTCTTTAAATTGTTCTTCTGTCCCATTTTCTCTCACCCCCTCCTTCTGGGACTCCTATTACATGCATGTTAGACAACCTGCTATTCCACAGATCTCAGAGGCTATCCCATTTTATTTTCATTCCTGTTCCTCTTGCGTTTCAGTCTGGATAATTTCTATTGACTGGATTTCAAGTTCACTCACTGACCCTTTCCCTGCTGCATTCAGTCTGCTATTAAACCATGAGGAATTTTTAAGACTGTAGTTTTCATTTCTAGCATTTCCATTTGGCTCTGTTTTGTGGTTTCTATCTTTCTGTGATATTCCTCATTTCTCCATGCAAGGTGTATACCTTTCCAACTAGATTCTTTAACATATTTATCATAGCTATTTTAAAGTCTCTGATAAATCCAACATGTCTATTCTACTGACTCTATTGACCGTGTCCTTTCATGGCCATGTATCCTATTTTCTTTCTTCGTTGCACGTCTTTTTGATTTTGATTGTAAAGCAAACATTGTGTTTAAAAGCACAGTGGAGACTGAAGTAAAAACATTTACCCCCAGAAAAGGGCACACTCTCTCCTGTCAGCCCACTAGTTTGTGTGTCTGAGTGAGCTTGGTCTGGGATTTGTGGCAACGTTAGATTTCATTCATGCTGGCTTCCCATACCTGTGAGCATAATCAGGACTTTGGATCTGAGCACTAGTAAGATTCTGGATACCTCTTTATGCTTTATAGCTTAGAGACTTGCTTTCCAAACTGTGGGAGATCTCTTTCTGCTTCATAGCTTGGCTGCCAGCTTTTTGCACGACTGGCTGCTTCTCTTTCCTCTCCATTCTGCTGCCCAACCCCTAGCCTTTGGAAGGCAAGATCTGCACTTGGGGAAGGCCCTGGGGGCCTGAGAGAGATGTGCTTGGCCTCCCTATCCCACCTCCGTCTTTGGAGTGCAAGGGTGGTACACCAGATGATCTGAGGCTCTCCAGAGAGGGGCTCTCAGCTTTTCTGCTCTCCTTCCAGCCCTCAGGACCTCTGCTTTCCACTCACTGAGGAAATTTTTTCACTTCCAGGGCCCCTCCTCAGACTTCAGAGACCTGTTGCTTTAACTCACCAGAGGCCCACAGAACTGCAGCTGGATTCCCTCAGCTCCTGCTCTGTTCCTGGCTTTTGCATACTGCCCTCTGGAGTAGGTGAGGTCTGTGGGGAGTTGGTGGGGGGTATGTATGGGCTGGGGGTCCCTGGGATTCTCATCCTCTTGCCAAGCTATTTACTACTGTTAACATTCTCAAAAAAGTTTGGCTGGTTCCTGCTCCCCTGTAAGGGGTGAAAACAATTGTAGGTCTCTTCTCTCTGAAAGATTTAGTTCATTTAGATTTCTCTGAATCTTGGCTCTCTGCTGAATTTTAAAAGCTATGATTTTGTGTATTAACCAGATGGTTTCAATAGTTAGGGCTGGAACAAGTCTCTTGTGACTTATACATCCTAATCAAAAATGGAAGTCCAGCAGGGAACTACAGATATATTCAGTATCTAAGGGAAAAAAAGGGAAGTCCAGAATCCTTTTTAATGAATGTATTTTTTGCTAAAATTGTGGTTAGCATTAAGCACATTGATTTATAAACTGGTATCAGCAGTGGTTGTCAGGGAAACAGGGATATGAAATTGATTAGTTGGTTTGGTAAAAGCCAAAGGGCAGAGAAAATCCAGCTCATCTGCCAGGCTGGACTCTGCAGATGTCCATGCCATACCTTGGCAAAATGGTAATTAAACTCTTTCACAGGGGTCAGCAAACCCCTGTTTTTGCAAAGTTTTCCAGGAACACAGCCTCACCCATTCATTTAAACAGTATCTGTTTCTGCCTTGAGCTACAGAGCTGAAGGTCCCTGAGAAGAGACCACAGACTGCAGGCCCAGTTCTTCACTCTCTGGCAAGAAAAAGTGCCCCAAAGGCTTGTCTTGGGGACCGTTGATCCACAGACCAACGTGAAAACACAGTGAGACAACCCAAACCAGAGGGAACATCTGATTGAGAAGCTTGTGGGTTCAACATCACAGTCTACTAGGACCCCGAACTCCTCATGTGGTTATTTCTGAAGCCCCTGAATGTTCAGATGGAGAGACGTGCTTGGCTACGGCAGTTCCAGCACTGATTCTCTATTCCATGCGGTGCCCCCATGCCCAGCACACATCAGACATCTGATGGTGGTGGTGAACTTGACAATCGAGTCTATGGCTTACAGAGAATCAGTGACGGAAGGGCCACCAGCTGGAAACCCTGGACCTGGCCACAGTTGTCTCTTCGGGACAGAGGAAGGGTATGGTATTGGTTGCAAGAGTGAAAACTGCATTGTGGTGGGGTTTTGTGGGGGAGGGGTGATGGGTAAGAATGGGATGAATGTAGCCTTTGGTCGCTCCTTTTTTGGTCATCAGGCATCAGAACTCTTTCTGTATTTGGGCAAGTCCTCCACTTTTGGAACCTGGTTGGATACAAAGCCTCTGTCCCTCTGTAGTAACTAAAAACATCTGCCACTCTCCTGCTCAGCTTTCCTGGAAGCCAGCCTGCCAGGTAGCTGCACCTATTCACAGCAAGAGGGAGCACAAATGTTCTTGCCCTTGGCGGCGGACACGTCTGCGACACCACCCAGCGACATTTTAATAAGTTCCTTTTAAGTTACCAAAGGTTTCTGCTGCCCACAAATTAGAACCCTGACTGATATACGGGTAATTGAGAATACAGGTCCCATGACCTCAAATGTTAATTTTCATTATCTGGGACAACATACATCAGCAGGAGAGGATGTGGAAGTTCTGTGGATGTGACAAATTCCCTGGAGCATGGGAAAACCCCAGAGGCACCTCACTTATGTTCACTTCCCTCATCTAAAAGCAGTGTTGGGAGAAAATGAATTGGGGGCTCAAATGAATGAGTCTTATTATAACTATTAATTTTATCTTGAGAATTACTTAAGATCTATGTCACCCTGAGCCTTCCACTTTTTTTTTCTTTTAACAATCAATGACTCTACTTCTCATCATCAGGGTGGCTGTATTTCTCTTTCATTGTGTGAGTTTCAAGATTTAAGACCTTAAGGTTTCAAGATTTAAGACCATAACTGTAAATACTGAGTTAATTCCACACAGCTATTTATAATAAAGCTTTCCTCAGATAAATTAATCGTTATTTTTCTATATAATAAAGATCAAAGTTTCTGTTTAAAGTGGCTTAAAAGTTTTTTCCTAATAAAACAAAAATTGAGATTTCTTTTGGAAAGCAGAAGACCTCATTTCCCCTCCCTTCTTCAGCTGGTGAGGAGGATGCTAATTTTTGTTACCAAGAACTAAATTTCTAAATCTAATACATCCAAAGACCTTTCAGCTTATACTTTTGAAAAGAGTAATTGTGGATGAAGCACAACATCTCTGTTGATGCAGGTTAATAAGCCAGTGGCACTTCCTAACAGAACTAAGGAAATTTATGTTAAAGCCAATCTCACAAGTCATAATTTGATCTCTCTAATGCCCACTTTTGTCATAAGTTCAATAAATCAAAAGTGTTTTAAAGTCATTTTTACAGCTAAAGATTCTGGGAAATGTCATTCCTAAGTATAACAAATGGCTCATACTTCTAAATTTCTTTCTTCTGCAGAGTCTAAAATACTCTGCAGAAATCAGAGTCATGTAAAACCAGTCATCCACACTGAATTTTATGAGTCCATTCTTTTGCCATTGAACTATGTCAAAAGGACAATTTCAAAATAATTAATGTGTCGATTCCTGCCTTAAAATGATAAATGGGTAAACAAGTCACTCGGTTTCTAAGATACAGAAGCCGAAACAACAGCATCACAGAAATTATGACTGTCTCAGTTTTCTGTTATTCTACTTTTGCGATTGCCTCATATGTAAAATTTTTTAATTGCTCATTTGCATACTTGACAATGATGTATTTGTCAATTTTCATGATTTTCTCTATTACAAGAAACTAGGGTTTCATGTCACAGCCCATGAAAGCAGGCACTGCGGAGTCCCTCTGTGGTGGCCCTGACTCTGTTCCTAGTACACGCCGCCCCCCGCCTCCCCACCCCCTGGTGACAACAGACTGAAGAACAGCATCTAGCACACAGATGCACGTCTTCTGAGCTGTTTGATTTAGGTCACACGGAAATAGGGGGTCTGATTTAAAATGTTCCAGGAAAACAGTCAAAAACCGAAGGCAGGATATCCTGCCTGTATACAGTTCAGTTTTGTAAACAGTTTACAAGGCTTATTTCACTTGCATAATAAACCACAACATGGAATTGGCACCTGACAAAACTGCAAAATGTGAGATTTCTTTAACATGTTGCTCTGTTTAGATGACACAGTCAGTAGCAATGCCAGTTCTGTTTCCGGCAGCTGTTTTTATTTCCCTGCTTTGTCAGGAAAGCTCACTTAACTTCTCTGAGCCTCAGTTTCTCTCCTCTTAAAACGAAACGACCGAGCTTGCTCTCTGTGAGTTGTAGGAAGCTCTAGCCAGATGCTGCCTGGAATTGAGTGGTGTGACACACTTGTGAGAGAATTTTTTGTTTTCTTTTTTGGGCATGAAGTCTTTTTTCTGAAGGTGCAGGCCCTGGAGCTACTGTTTGAGATGAAAATGCTGCTAGAAGCCTGAAGAGCAGCAAACTTTTGAGTTTCATTTCATTTCATTTCACTTCATTTCATGATAACTTACAAATCATGCTGTGAGTTTTTACCTGATGAAGATTCACATGAGTTCATTACAGAGAAATTTCAGGACTGCTATGTACTTACTTCCCTCAGGAGGCTTGAGGCTAATAAAAAACACGCTGAATTTCTCAAATGTGAAGCATATTTGCAGTCAGAGGAGTCGACACCCAGTACTTTCACAAAATTCAGTCTCAGGAAGTGACTGTGTGACTATGTGAGCTGTGTACTGGGTTCTCTAAGACAGTTTTTCACAGAGCAGGGGGACAGAAGTTGTTTATGTACATAACTGTGAACTATGGCAGACAACATTAAGTGGGAGGGATGACCTGCCATGGGAATTCAGAGGAAGGAAAGTATTTCTAGCTGGAGGAATCAAAACATGACACCTGGAAAGAGAAGCAGGCTTTTGCCGCATGAAGAAGGTGGAAGCCCATTTCAGGCAGAGAACAGCCTGAGTTGTGGCATCAGGAAGTAAAAGCATGAAAGACTCTACGGTAGAGAATGTCATTTAGCGTCAAACTGTACAAAGGGGAGAGAGATGCTCAGGCTGGATTGGTCGGCGTGCCATTGATGAAGTAAACACAAGCCCTGATTTATCTCACGTAAGTTCAGAACCTCACGCATGAGATGCGTCTCATTCTGCAGTCACAGCACCCTGCCCGCTGCACAGCCCAGCCTCCCCAAGGCCAGGGGGCACTTCTGGAAGGGGACCCACAGACACTAAAATTGTGGTCCCCAGCGAGAGCAGCTTGTAAACCCCACATGGTTCGGGTGAGGCTCCATTCCTCGTCTGGACAGCGTCCTTCGCGTCCCTACCCACGTACCTCGTGGAGATGGAGACCTGCCCTCCTCCTGCAGGGCTGCCCTCTACCTGAGCACTCAGGGTCCAGTCAAGGGCCCTGAGGAAGGACGACAGGCGATCCAGGTGAGAAAACATGTCCTCAAACAACAACAAATCAACTGAAAACAAATATGCCCACTAACTGATTTCACATATATTGGTAATCCTGGTGTTCCATAAGGAAAATGGTGTAAACTTCTCAATGTCTCTAAACATTTAGGACGGGTTTGGAATTTAGGAACTATCTTAGCATTTTTTAAATTTTTTTTACATCAAGGGAGTAATGGTGATTATCTCTGGGTATGACTTATGAATGTTATTTATTGGCTAGTCTGTATTTTCTGATTTTGTTTCCTAAAATAAATATTCTTTTGTAAAAATACTTAATCTATAAAAAAATTCATAACTTTTCAGGTTGTTTTCCTCATTTCTTTGTCTAAACATTCTTAAAAATTCAGTTTTAGTATATTTAACATCTTTATTAGGCATTTATTATGTGTCAGGCCCTGTAGAAACACAATGGGAACAAGAGACATGGGATTTCTGCCCTCAGACCTCAAGCTATGCCTGCTCTGTTTGCTTGGGACCATAATCACATATTTTTTAATTTCTGCAAAAATTAATAGAAAACAAACATTTCCACTGACCAGCCCTGCCTCAAGTCTTCTGCACTTGATGCTGCCTTGCCCAAATTTTTGTATGTTCACCTCAGAGGGCACTTGGTTGAAATGTCACCTCATAGAGAGGTCTTTCTTGGCTACCCCTCCTAAAATTGCCTCGTGTGTCTCCTTTTCCTTCTTATTTTATCTTTACTAAGAATATTTTACTCACTTACTGAAAAAATCATCTGTGTTTACTGTCCATCTGGTTCCATGAGGGCCAGAACCGTGTCTTGCACTTATCTGAGTAAACTCTCACTTAGGCTGACACGAGCTACTCACAGGATGGAGCGTCACCGAGAGACACCATGTGTGCGGTTATGGGGTTCTGCTCGCAGCCTGCTGGCTCCTGCCTCCCCAATGCCGGAGAACTCCGTAATCCCGACGCACACCTGGCCACGGGGTTGGCAAGGACAGAGAGTCTGCATTCCTTAGTATTAATTTATTTGATTTATCTCTACTATCAGACACACTGATATTTTCAGCTATTTTCTAATACGGACCATTCAGAAAAAGAAAAACTGGCTGAAAATTAGTTGAGAATAAAGCACCCAAGTAGAAAAACTTAAAATGGACAAAAACACTTAAAGGTGCTGTCAACATTCCAGAACAGCACCCTGACCCGTGACTGGGGATGTCAGCTCTGATGTGGGGGTCATACTGACGGAACTGTTTTCTAGAAAAAGAATATTTATTCTTTTTATTAGGAGTACAGAACTTAATTTATCCAACATTCTTACAACACATATTTATTAAATATTTACAAAGCACCAGGTACGGTTCTAGGTGCTAAGGACACAGGAATGATGGAGCTCATGTTTTAGGCCACAGAGGTGGCGAACACCTGTGTGCCAACTTCATTCTCGGCTTCTTACCCTTATTTTCTGTCACCTCTATCTTTTCTATTATTTTTAGTGTATTGTACTTTCCCTACTTGATCTACTGCTTCCCTATAAAACTTCTTAAAACATTTTGGATCAAGTAGACAGAAATAAATGAAAAATAAAAAGGTAAATAACCATAAGTGCTCTATTTCTAGTATCTACAAAGTTTTAATTCTGTATAATAAAGTGTAGTAGAACTTGCTTTGTTGCCTGTATGAAGTGGACAAGTGCTAAGTGATATTATGTTAATATGGGATCTATTCTATGCCCTTCTCCCCTTCATCTGCCAACATTCTGAGAGAGAGAGAAAGAAGAAGAAATATTGTGGCCAAGAGCCTGTCTCTCATGGATCCCTGATTTTTTTCCCCACTACCTGCAGGAGAAGGGAAGCATTACATTATCCTATGGCTGAATTTATTTAAGAAGTGGATTTCTGTATTTCTCATTTCTCCTCATGGAACAGATGGCTAGAAACATTTAAGCAGAACAGATCAAGGTGAATAGGAAGAGAAAACTTCAATATTTAAAGAACTAGTTTGGCAAGATAAATCCAATTCTTCAGATTACCTCTTAGAAAAGGGAATTAATTTCAATCATAGAACAAGGTTCAACTGACTCTTGAGAAGACCCTGGTAGTTATAAATTTTTAGAAATGGAGCTAATTCAAAGAGAAGGAAGACAGAAGCAAAGGAACACCAATGAAAATCAGAACACCTTCCTGTAGCTAATTTTTCTGAAGCGAGCTCAGCAGACTGGCCACATGGGGAGAGTCCTTCCTCTCCAAAGTCCACGCTGAGTCCAGATACTGAGAGCACTGGCCGGGACAGAGCTGACCAGGAGCTTCCCGAGGTCTCCCAAGGGGAACTGTAAGCAGCATCTCTGGGTCGTAAATGGGAGAGACAGTGGGTGGGCAGGGAGGCGAGATCAGGAGCCAGCTTGTGTCCACTGTCCTGCACTCCAGCACCTGCTGTGAGCAAAGTTCTTGTCCTCTTAATATGTTCCAGGAACAAAGCCTGCAGCTGAGCCCTGGGCTGGCTTGTTTTGGATGAGGCTGCCCAAAGGGCACTGGGAACAGATTCCCATAGGACTTTCCCTTCCTTCATGGACTAGATCTCATGTTAAGAGTTCAGAGACAGAAAGGAATAGTGAAGATGGTCTGAAGTGGGCTAATGAAGAGAAAGAAAGAAAATAAGCATTTTTTTTTTTTTTTGCCACATATAATGCAAGGCTATCTTACGAGGGCAGCCTCACTTACAGCTCTGCCTTAGAAATGCAGCAAAAAGTATATACCTCAACGTCACCCCAGCCGCAAATTCATGAATCTGCTTAATGTCCTGGAATTCTTCCTACAGAAGTTACTGTCTGCATACAAGAGACTAAGTACTTCAAGAGACAGGATTTCTTGCCACAATGAAACATTTGTTTAGTATCTCATCTTTAAAGAGCCTGCCTTCACAGGTCTTGACAAACTGCTACTCGTGTTACGAAACTTAAAATGCCCCAGGACAGAATAAGCCTGTGAATGCTAGTTATGAATAATGGTTACTGACAAATGCAGAGTATAATTAAAAACAAAACAAAACAAAACAAACAAACAAGAAGTGTATACCAACCACATGCATTTGACTGAAAGATACCTTCAAAATGTGGGTAAGCATCAGCAGGGGAAATTATGTTGAGCAGTGTTGCGCTGTATGCCTGTCTTTAAAAGTCACTCTCTGACTCACGCACTTACGGGCATCAAGGAAACTCACCTGCAAGCAAATCGCCAGGTTCACTCTACAGCCAAACGAGGTGCTAACGGCCCGTGGATGGAGGCCCAGGTCTTTAAACAGTTTTGAGAATGACTGGGTGAGTGCTATTCGGGGCCGTTCTTCTGCCACCACTACACAGGTCCGCACGCGGGACAAGTCCAGTCCTCGTGCCTAGAAATAATGACAGCAGTAGGAGGTCAGCCTTGCCAGTGTTAGGGGTGTGACCTGCAGGCTCCTTACCCAGATCTGTACAACAACAGAAACTCCACACAGATATTCATTCCCAGGGCTCTCTGTGTCTGCACCATTAACCAAAATGCTGTAGAACATGTGTAAATAAAAAAACGCCCATATCGGTAATCAAGGATGCCATTACAAACATATCTTAAATAATTCAAGAAGCATAATGAGGAGAAAAGTTGAAGAAAAACAAGGTGTGGATAAAATAATTAAAGGACAGGGTTTGGGGAAGAACAGAAGCACTTGTATACACTCCTGCCAGCATGGATACACAGGAACATCCATCGGAGAGAAATGAGAAACCTGCTTTTAATGTAAGAATGGAAAATGAAAACATCTGGGCAGCTTCTTAAACACAGCTCTCCTTTCATGTCCTGAGACGTAAAAGGTCCCAGATAAACTGTCACAAGGAAGCACAGCTGAGTTCTGCCCAAATTCCATCTAGTGAACGAAATGGCAACACCCGGGACAGGAAATGAAGTGCCTTAAAAGCACAACACTCCTAAGCGGAGCTGAGGAAGAGCAAAACGCGCAACGGGAGTGGCAATGAAACGGGAGGCGAGGGAGCGACAGGGTCTCCATGCCCACACAGGACAGTCGCCAGGAGCCATCAGTGTCCTGGAGAGCTGACAAGGGCACCTGAGCTGAGGAGGGACACGAGTCAAGATAACGACAATCTTCCATACGCGCAGTTACACAGGGAAAATTAAGTCCAGGTAACACGAATGGCCCTCGACACATGCGTGTTTTGGGAGGCAATGCACCCTGGGCTTTGAGATGGTGCTCCTGGAGCCACAGATTCAAAATTTGGCTTCAAACTTTACTAAATGTAAGAACTTGGAGAAGGTGCTTAATTTCTCTGTAACCTAAGTTTCCTCATCTTTAAAATGGAAACAATAATGGACCTATTTCAGAGAACTATTGTAAACGTTAAATTAATCAATTATGTAAAGTGCTTAGAAATCACTTATTATTTCATTTGGTTATTTATAAATGCACCTATAGGTAAAGTTCATGAAACGTACTCAATCATTTTATAGCATAATATAGGTGGACATGAATAATATTTTATAAATTTCCTTTGCTGTATAAACATATAACTTCAAGTAATATTTATTTATGTAGCTTAATGTCAAAGTTATCTTGCATTCTGCTTTCTTGTTCAAGCTTAATGCACTAGGTCTGAATAGGAAAACAAAATTCAGAAGAGAGAAATATATTGCTTTACTAATGGCAAGTGTATAGATAATTTGTATGTGTGCATACATACACACAAATATAATCTGTGTATATTTCTATACATACACACTCACACATATCTGAGCATATAAACAGTGAATAGTTGGAATATTAACCAAAATAGGTCATATAATTATTCTCTCCTAGTTACTTGAATAAGGACTACATAATTTACTATGAAAATATGTCCATCAGAAAGTCCTTGGGGCTTCCCTGGTGGCGCAGTGGTTGGGAGTCTGCCTGCCGATGCAGGGGACACGGGTTCATGTCCCAGTCCGGGAGGATCCCACGTGCGGCGGAGTGGCTGGGCCCGTGAGCCATGGCCGCTGAGCCTGCGCGTCCGGAGCCTGTGCTCCGCAACGGGAAAGGCCACAGCAGTGAGAGGCCCGCGTACCTCAAAAAAAAAAAAAAAAAAAAAAAAGTTCTTGGCTTAAATGAAGGGAAATGTTGTTATTGTCACATAATGGTAATTGAATATTAAAAAATAAAACCAAGCCACTGTTCACTGGATTGTAAAAATGAATTTTGGTTAGGACCCAGATCTACCAATCAGGGTCCTCAAGGAAAACGAAATGAGTGGCTAAATTTAGACGTATGACTCGAACCCCAGCGTTGGAATAAAACTAACTGCACTCAAGAACTGAATTCACCAACAAATCAAAAGGCAATTCAGGACTCTCCAAGTAGCCCTAACAGAATTAAAGACATCAATAACATACACTCTGACCTCTAACTCTGGCAGTGGGAAAATATCCATGTTATAAAACAAGGTTTTCACGTGAAAACAACTTCGTCAACCTCAGGTGACAGGGGACCTTATGTCGGCTTTTCTGAAGGATCATTTAGCCACACCACATCTACTCCACACCCTCTGACACTGGTGCTTTCCCAGGATGCTGGCAAGTGTCCCCCAGGCACTCTGAGGGCTGCTTACCTTGAGGGATTCTGTCTGCGAGCCCAGCCCCTTGGTACACAGTTCCATCACTGAGTAGGAGCAAAATGTATCCCGGACTTTGTATTGACTCACGGCAAGCAGCCACAAGGCAGGGTTGGTCTCCAGCTCTGCAGGTGGGATGAGGATGGACTGGTGCCCGGAATACACGCTGCACAGAGAGATGGGAGGGCTCAGTGAGGATGGAGAATGGGGGACCAGCCAGCCTCTGAGAAACACCTACTGTCCATTTGCAAGAGGGGACAGTCACACCAACTCTACTCTCCGGTATTTGTAAATATAAAACAAAAGCGTGTTTACAAAAACATTCTGAAAAATACAAAAGAACTATGGGATTATGATCCGCAGTTACTGCCATTTTGAGCACTCATTGAAAGATCTCAAAGCTCTGATGCTGTTAGGTTTCTCTCAAAGCTGCTATATTCACAGAATGGACTCTCACAGTGGGAAACACAGGACTGAATTTTGGTAAAAGGTCTGGAAGTTCAGAACAGGAGTTAGCAAACTAGATGCTGCCTGGTTTTGTAAATAAAGTTTTATTGGGACACGGCCCTCAGTCCTTGCAGTACCATCTGCAGTGGCTTTCACACCAACAGGCAGAGCTGAGGGTTGCGACAGAGACCATGGAGACTGAATATTTACTAAACAGCCACTTGAGGAAAAGTGTGCCCAACCCTGGTTCAGAAAACTGACATCCAGAGTAAATAAAAGGAAACTAAGACAATTAGAAGAATTAGGATTATAATTTTACTTCAGAATGATCCAATTGGATTACCAAACAGAACTAAGGAAAATACAATCATTCTCTAATTTTACCTCTACATTAGAGAGCACCGGGAGAGAAACAAGAGGCTACATATTTTGTTTCACCATTAATTAATGGGGCAACTGTGATTTTAAAATAATGAAGTATTTGCCAAACTACATTTTCAATGGTATTAATTTTGTTTGGTTTATGGCTACAAATCAACATTAATAGATATATGCTATAACAGAACATCCTAGATAAACTACCTTCTAAGATTTAAGTAAAAGAGATTTTATTTTTAAAATTGAAGTATAGTTGATTTACTATGTTGTGTTAGCTTCAGGTGCACAGCACAGTGATTCAGTTATACACGTGTATATACATATATATATATATAATATATTCTTTTTCAGATTATTTTCCCTCATAGGTTATTACAAAATATTGAGTATAGCTCCCTGTGCTACACAGTAGGTCCTTCCTTGTTGGCTATCTATTTTATATATAGTAGTGTGTATATGTTAATCCCTCTCCCCACCACTTTCCCCTTTGGTAACCATAAGTTTGTTTTCTATGTCTGTGGGTCTATTTCTGTTTTGTAAATAAGTTCATTTGTTTGTTTTTTTTTTTTAGATTCCACATATAAGTGATACCATATGGTATTTGTTTCTCCCTGGCTTACTTCACTTAGTATGATAATCTCTAGGTCCATCTATGTTGCTGCAAATGGCATCATTTCATTCTTTTTTATAGCTGAGTAATATTCCATTGTATATATATACCACATCTTCTTTATCCATTCATCTGTTGATGGACATTTAGGTTGCTCCCATGTCTTTGCAAATTTCCAGGCTACTGTAAATAGTGCTGCAATGAACATTGGGGTACATGCATCTTTTCAAATTAAGACTTTTCACCAGATAGATGTCCAGGAGTAGGACTGCAGGATCATGCGATAATTCTATTTTTAGTTTTTTAAGGAACCTCCACACTGTTTTCCATAATGGCTTCACCAATTTACATTCCCATCAACAGTGTAGGAGGGTTCCTTTTTCTCCACACCCTCTCCAGCATTTATTATTTGTAGACTTTTTGATGATGGCCATTTTGACTGGTATGAAGCGATACCTCATTGCAATTTTGGTTTGCATTTCTCTAATAATTAGCAAAGTTGAGCATTTTTGCATGTGCTTGTTGGTCATCTGTATGTTTTCTCTGGAGAAATGTCTTCCTAGATCTTCTGCCCATTTTTTGATTGGGTTGTTTGTTTTTCTGATATTGAGCTGCATGCACTGTTTGTGTATTTTGGAGATTAATCCTTTGTTGGCTGCATCATTTGCAAATATTTTCTCCCAGTCCGTAGGTTGTCTTTTTGTTTTGTTTATGATTTCCTTTGCTGTGCCAAAGCTTAAGTTTAATTAAGTCCCATTCATTTATTTTTGTTTTTACTTCCATTACTCTAGGAGATGGATCCAAAAAGATATTGCTGAGATTTATGTCAGTGTTCTGCCTATGTTTTCCTCTAGGAGTTTTATAGTAACCAGTCTTACATTTAGGTCTTTAATCCACTTTGAGTTTATTTTTGTGTATGATGTTAAAGAATGTTCTAATTTCATTCTTTTACATGTAGCTGTCCAGTTTTCCCAGCACCACTTATTATTTTTAAAATTTATTTTATTTTTGGCTGCGTTGGGACTTCGTTGCTGCGCGCAGGCTTTCTCTAGTTGTGGTGAGCGGGGGCTACTCTTTGTTGTGGTGCGCGGGCTTCTCATTGCGGTGGCTTCTCTTGTTGCAGAGCATGGGCTCTAGGCACACGGGCTTCGGTAGTTGTGGTGTGCAGCTTCAGTAGTTGTGGCTTGTGGGATCTACAGTGCAGGCTCAGGAGTTGGGGTGCACGGGCTTAGTTGCTCCGCACCATGTGGGATCTTCCCAGACCAAGGCTCGAACCCGTGTCACCTGCATTGGCAGGCAGATTCTTAACCACTGCACCACCAGGGAAGCCCAGAAGACCCCCAGCACCACTTATTGGAGAGACTGTCTTTTCTGCATCGTATTATTCTTGCCTCCTTTGTTGTAGATTAATTAACCATAGGTGCATGGGTTTATCGCTGGACTTTCTATCCTGTTCCACTGATCTATATTTCTGTTTTTGTGCCAGAACCATACAGTTTTGATGACTGTAGCTTTGTAGTATAGTCTGAGGTCAGGAGGCCTGATTCCTCTGGCTCCATTCTACTTTCTCAATATTGCTTTGGCTATTCGGGGTCTTTTGTGTTTCCATACAAATTAAAAAAATTTTTGTTCTAGTTCTGTGAAAAATGCCATTGGTAATTTGATAGGCATTGCACTGAATCTGTAGATTGTCTTGGGTAGTACAGTCATTTTAACAATATTGATTCTTCCAATCCAAGAACATGGTATATATTTATATATATATATTTATATATATCTTTCCATCTATTTGTGTCCTCTTCAATTTCTTTCATCAGCACCTTACAGCTTTCAGAGTACAGGTCTTCTGCCTCCTTAGGTAGGTTTATTCCTAAGTATCTTATTCTTTTTGATGTGGTGGTAAATGGGGTTGTTTCCTTAATTTCTCTTTCTGCTCTTCTGTTGTTAATGTATAGAAATGCAACAAATTTCTCTATTAATTTTGTATCCTGTCAATTTACTGAATTAATTGACGTGCTCTAGTAGTAGCAAACCGAATCCAACAACACATTACAAGGATCATACACCACGATCAAGTGAAATTTATCCCAGGGATGCAAGGATTTTTCAATATTTGCAAATCAGTGTGGTATACCACATTAACAAATTGAAGAATAGAAACCATATGATCATCTCAATAGATTCCAAAAAAGCTTTTTATAAAATTCAACATCTATTTATGAGAAAAACTCTCCAGAAAGTGGGCATGGAAGAAACATACCTCAATATAATAAAGGCCATATATGACAAACCCACAGCTAACATACTCAACAGTGAAGAGCTGAAAGCATTTCCTCTAAGATCAGGAATAAGGCAAGGATGCCCACTCTCACCACTTTTATTCAACACAGTTTTGGAAATCCTAGTCACAGCAATCAGAAAAGAAAAAGAAATAAAAGGAATCTAAATTGGAGAAGAAGAAGTAAAACTGTCACTGTTTGCAGATGACATGATACTATACAGAAAAATTCCTAAAGATGCTACCAAATGGTTTTTTTTGGTCTTAGTTTTAAAAGTCTTATTGTGGTAAAATATGTATAAGATTTACCATTCAGCCATTTTAAAATGACACTCCAGTGGCATTAATTACGTTTACAATGTTGTGCAACCACTACTGCTATTTATGTCCAAAATTTTTCACCATCCCAAACAGAAGCTCTGTACCTAACCCATCACCACTTCCACCTCCCAGGGCCTGGTAACCTCTAACCTACTTTCTGTTTCTGAATTGCCTATCCCAGATATTTCATTTAAGTGAAATCACACAACATTTGTCCTCTTCTGCCTGGATTATTTCACTTAGCATATTGCCTTCAACATTCTTCCATGTTGTAGCATGTGTCTTCAAGGCTGAATACCATCCCACTGTATGCACAGACCACATTTTGTTCATTCATCCATCAATGGATGCTTGGGTGGTTTCTACCTTTTGGCTACTGTGAATAATGCTGCTATAAATAGCACGTGCAAGTATCTGTTTAAGTCCCTGTTTTCAATTCTTTTGGGTATGTACCCCAAAGTGGAATTGCTAGACCACATGGTAACTCTATGTTTAATTTGCCGAGGAACTGCCAAACTGTTTCCCAAAGGCTGCACAATTTTACATTCCTACCAGCAAGGTACGAAGATTCCAGTTTCTCCAAATTTTCCCCGGGACTTGTTATTTTCCATTTCTTTTAGTACAGCCATCCCAGTGGGTGTGAAGTGGTACCTCATGGTGGTTTTGACTTGCCTTTCCCTAATGACTCATGATTGAGCACCTTTTCATGTGCTTATTGGCCACTTGTATGTTTTCTTTGGAGGAATGTCTAATCAAGTCCTTTGCCCATTTAAAAAATGTAATTGGCTTTTATTATATCACTGATTGAGGAATCTTAAGCCCCTCTGCCTGTTGAAAACAAAGATTCGAAAGTGTGAAAGTTACCCAATAGTGGGTAGTTCATCATTAGAGCTGTATTCACACACACACACACACACACACACACTGTTTTACGATACAGCATTGTAATGCTGCACTGGTTTTTCTTTTGTGTTATTACTTAAAGTTAATGTGTAAGCCAGGAATGTTAATTAATCTGATCTCCTCTGAAGGAATATCAGAATAAGTAAAAGAAGACATTGCCACTTTATTTCAACAATTCTATGCCAGTTAGGATTCATTGCACAGGCTGTATTAAATCTACTCAAGCATCTCAGAGCACACTCAAATGCCACAGTTATTGTAGAACAACAGAAGTTTCATTTAAACCAATGTCTCCTTTTAAAGGACACTGCTTCTTCAAGGGAGGAGTAAATAATGAGCTGAGAGTTAGGGCTCAGAGGAAACACCCCCGTGAGCTGAAGGCCCTCTGAGGTTCCACCCACCTTCCCTAGACCACCCTGGGGATCCTAGCTGAGCAAGTGAAAATCGTAAGCAAGAACTTTAAAAAGAAGGTTCTTAGACTAAGTCTGTCATGTACAAATAACTGACATGCTCTTTGGATGTATTAGAATAAGCACCATTTAAAGAACCTGTTTTTGCTTCATATAAAAGCCTTAGCCTGATGAGGTGGGCTGGGTGTGCCCCTCGGATGTCCCTTCAAAAAGGAACAATCCTGTGATATGCTGCGGGACAGGGGGCGGGGGTGGAGCTCAGGAAGCTCCTGGTGGTGCCGGTTGCCCTGTCCAGTTCTCTGGCCGCCGTTTTACTTGGACAGGTATGACCCCCACAAAAAGCTCTCCTACTCCCAACTCCAGCTCATGACGGCTTTCAGAGGACCTTTCCTGTTTGTAGTGGAAACACTGGCTCCCAGGGATCACACACTCCCAATGTGGAGCACTAGGAAGAACGGTCTTTTTAAGGAATGAAAGTGATTTGTTGGCAGATGTGTTCTAACTTGGCTTCTAAAGATGGATTCCACAAAACTTAAATCCAAGACACACGGTTAAAAACTTCCCATTTTTAATATTAAAAGGAGAAAGTGGGATATGGAACCACATACAAACTACGATTATAGCTGTGAAGAAGGGCAAGAGCACAGGAACAAACACAGCAGGATACTAATGGGGGCTAGGGTAGGGCAGAGGGACCCTGGGCATTTCTCTGCCCATTTGTCAGTTCTCAGGGCACTCGTTCATTTCCATAGAATATGACCCATAAACACATTCAAAAAAACACACATTTCTATCCTGGAATACCTCTATCACACATTTCTTATCAGGATAACAAAATGCTACAAGTTGGTGATCGCTTTAGATTCTCCTATTGGAGCTTAATGCATCAAAACATCAGACAACCAACAACCAATGTGTGGGGATAAGATGTAGGTGTTATTCTAGGAAGGATATTTGATTATCAGGTGGGAATTTTTCCGGTGGTGGCTTTTGGATTTTTTGAATTTTACTTAATCTTTCTGAGCAAGGAAATCTGATAATGAACAGAGCCCTCTGTATTTAAAGAATTAAATGAAACTCAGAATAGAATAAGAACTTGTTCCAAGTTGAGTTTAGATGAACTTTAAAGAGCTCTGAGGATGTGCTGACTGCTCTCAGTAACCAGGAGAAAGGATTATTATGCCCAAAACTTTCCTTTGAAAGTTTTCAAATATTTCCTTTGAATTCCTGCTGATGTGAAAGTTTTGTTACGCACAAAACATGCAAAACTACACATTCCAGTGGAGTCCTGTGGAAAAGTATAAAAATTATTTCTATAGTCAATATACAAAAATCAATAAGATACCATTCCAATAATTATAACTCTCAACATGCTGTCAATTTTTCTTTAAGATTTGTCCTTGGGAAATTGATTTAGGCCTTTAAAGACCACTTTACAGTGTGGCTATTTAAGAGATCAAACAGCACGACAATATATCTGCATTACAATACTGACACCTTGGTCAAACAACTACTTACTGCAAGCAGCATCTATCCAGTAACACTTCTGTACAAATTTAGCTGAGCCCTTGCAGTTTGTGAAAACACGCTTTCATCTGGAAGTCCTTGTAGCCAACACTGTGGTGTTTTAAAAATCAGAGTTTCCATCTGGTTGAGAATCCGGCATGTTTTGTTTTCTCACTTCTGAACCAACAACCACCAAGAATACGCACTGGGGGTCTGAAGCCGAGCCAAACACCTCCTCGGCTCCCGCAGCGCATCAGGGCTGCTCCCCTCACACCCGGAGGTCCTGCGGGCTGTTCCTGAGCCCTTGTCTTCTTTCCAGGGGCCATGAGAGCTAAGGGAGACCCCTGCCCCTGAGGCCACCGACACAAGAGGCGGCCACCTGCGAGGACGACTTGTTGGACACCGGTGTTTTGTGCCACAGGCACCGTTGCACCCTCTGCCCTTTGCAACGCAGCACTCAAGGATCAGCCCCCACACCACGCCTGGCGTGACCCTGAATTAGAGCTTTCTTTGTAGCTCATGAACCAACTCCAATGAGAAGCCTCAAGGCAACATTAAGCAGGAAGAAATAAAAATAACGGAAAATTTACCTCTGCTGAGTGGATATTAAAAGGACAATCTTGGCCAAAAATGGGATCATACACCAGGTAACAGCCCAAGATCTAACACCCTCGCACATCACGCACCATGTAAATCGTTGAGTATCCACTAGGAAACATGCCTTTTCCCTCTTTGAAAAGTGATGGTGCACAGTTTTCCGTTAGCACCAAATGTTATTCAACCCATTCGTGAATCGGGGTTAACGAGACCACCTTAATTAGATTCCCCTGCATGACTTTTATTCCAGCTCAAATTTACACCACTTCTCTGACACTGAGGACTTTTACATTTTCTGGCAGGTACCGAACACAGTTAATGACATTGGAGCCCCATGTCTTAGGGAATCAAAATGCAGGTAAGAACCTTATGATGATCTGCTTAATTATGACAATCTACCCATATTGTTCCCAGCATTTTCCTTTTACATGCTATCATAAGGAGACCAGAAATGAAGAAAAGGAAATACAAATCACCCACTGCTAGCTTTCTCAAGAATATACACCAGGATAAATGACTTGCTTGATCAGACTGTTAGCACATGAAAGGGTAGGGTCCAGTGTGGAGTTCAAGGCTAGAGAATATAAGCATACTTGTGAAAACTAAACATAGTTTCACCTCTGTCCTCATTCCTATAAACAGAAGACAACATTAAGAAAAGGTTATCAAATCCTAGTAGAGGACAAACAGAAAACCTGATTCACCAATTTTCTACCTGCCTTGTTTTTGCTCAATCCAACGAAAGTTGATTTGTTGCTTCATTTATTAACCAACACTGATTTCTTGGCACTGGCTATAAATACGTCCCTACTTAATAGCAGTTGCTTATAGGGAAGAAGATTATTTCCTGTGAATTTCTGGAACCTGAACTATTCTAGTTTAGATCTTAACTTCAAAAAGAACAAAACAATTTAAAAAACATTTTGGGAATATTTTCTCTCAGCCTCTGGCCTGCTCCCATTCTCGTGACAGTATCTTTTGCAGAGCAGAGATGATTAATTTTAATAAAGTCAGCCTATCAATTATTTCTTTCATGCATCATGCCTTTGGTGGTGTATCTAAAAGTCATCAACAAACCCAAGATCATCTAGATATTCTCCTAAGTTTTCTTCTAGGAGTTTTATAGTTTTACGTTTCACATTTAGGTCTATGATCTATTTTGAGCTAACTTTTGTGAAGGCTGTTAACACCTGTGTCTAGATTCTTTTTTTTTTTTTTGGCCTGTGGATGTCCAGTTATTCCAGCACCATTAGTTGAAAAGACCACCTTTGTTCCACTGTATCATTGTATTGCCTTTGCACTTTTGTCAAAGATCGACGGACTATACTTATGTGGGTCTATTGCTGGGCTCTCTACAATACCAAGAGTGAACCCTGATGTAAATTATAGACTCTGGGATGATAATGTGTCAAAGGTAGGTTCCTAGTTTGTAAAAAATGTACTACTCTGGTGGGAGATGCTGATAACAGGGGAAGCTGTGCGTGTGGGGGTGGGGTGTGCATGGGAAATCTTTGTACCTTCCACTCAATTTTGCTGTGAACCTAACAATACTCTGAAAAATAAAATCTAGATAAAAAAACAAAAATAAAAAATGTCTGAACAGGAGAGAGAGAGAGAAAAAAAGACATTTTGGTAACTAATATAAATTTGTACATTTGTAATTCAATGATTTCAGATTATTAACTTGATAAAACATACAAAGAATTGATAACTCTCACAATTTGGGCACCCTGAGCAAGGCAGCCACACAACTCACGACAACACATGTCACCCTGTGGTGTCACGTGGGTGAGCCTACTGAACTGGGAGGGTAGGGTCTGTACCACGCACTTCAGTTACTCCAAGGAAAGTTGTTTTCCTTTTTAAAACTTTTACTTAGGTATAATTTGCATATCATAAATCTATCCATTTGCAGTACAGAATTAAAAGAACTTTGACAGTTTTGCAGAGTGTATAATTATCACCACAATGCACTTCCATCACCCTAAAGGCATGCCTTGTATTCATTTGTAGTCAATCCTGTTTTCAGCTCTAGCCCCAGTTAATCATTATTCTACTTTCTGTCTCTATAGATTTGCCCTTTCTGAACATTTCCAACAAATGGTATCACATGATACAATCATATAATAAGTGGTCTTTTGAGTCTGGCTTCTTTCAGACTTGGCATATGTTTTTGAAGTTTATCCAGTCTGGGGAGCATTTTCATCTTAACAATAATGAATTTCCTAATCCATGAATACCAACTGTCTGACGTGCTTTTTAAAACAGGTCCAGTTTTTTAAGCAAGTCCATTGTGATCTGTTTCTATAATGGATTTCAGAACGAAGAAGTTTACAGCTGTTATGTATTTATTTTTAGTGCTGCAGGGGTCATAGCTGATTTTGTGACTTCTGAATGAATTTGCAGGTAAGACATTAAGCAAAGGGTCACTGCCACCCTCTCTGTACAATTCCTCTAGAGAGTCCCATTGCTGCTGGTGACATGCAGCAGGACTCACTCCAACCAGCACCTTCTCTGTGGATTTCACGGGGCTTGGCTGGGTGAGCCTGCAGAACCAGAAGGCACTTTTGCCAAGTAACAAGAGACAGTTGCCTACAAAGCTGTAGTTCAGAATAGGTTTCCTTCTCAGCTGGCCAGATATGTCTAAAATCACTTTGGCCCTACTGTTGGAATGGTATATTCTGAACGATTTTCCAAGAAAAAATTACCCACAATGCTATTGCATTCTGAACTGAGGCAAAAATCATTAAAATATTTCAACTGTTCAATTATATTTGCTTTCTCAAAAAGTTTAATTGTGGTGATTAGAATGATAGTGTTTTTAAAAAATATGTAATTGGATTTAGTCCAATTTAACCCAATTGAATATTATAAATGCATTAAAATAATTGTTTTAGGAGAATGTTTAAAGATGAGAAAATGTCTACTATTATGAAAAAAGGCAATTATAAGCAATTTCACTGTAGCATCTCAGTTTTATAAATATATTAATGTACATTTACAAAATTGTATGTGTACTTAAAGGTTTATGGGTGAAACCGTATGTTTTTTGGTGTTTGCTTTAAAATGCCCATATGGAAAAGGGACAGAAATAATCAGAAGGCTGGATGAAACCAAACTGGCAAAATAAGATCCACGTGAAGCTGGTTGTTGGGCCCCGGTGTTTGTTACAGTGTTCTTTATACACTTAAACATATACACTTGTATATGTTTGAAAATGTCAATAATAAAAAATAGTACTACATTAGAAATACTACATTAGAAAATAAACTCTGTAAGACTATATGCCAAAATGCTACTAGTGAGTATTTACTGTTTATCTCTGGGTAGTATACTTATGGATGGCTTAATTTTCTTCTTTATATTATTTTGTATTTTCTAAAGTTTTTACAATGAACATCTATGTACAATTAGAGAACAATGACAATAAACATTCATCCTCTCCATTAATACTTGTTGGCAGCTACCAGGAGCTGGGCCTGGGGGCTGCCAGCTGTGGAGTGGGGGCCACGCAGGGGGGTGGGGGTAGGGGAGCCTGTGGAGCTTCCTTCCGGCCTCTGAAGGCAGCTGAAGTCAGGGAGAAGCCTGAGGAGGAAAGAGCCTGGATGCCCCCGGTGAACACAATTCCAGGCCTGGGACACCTGAGAAGATTTAGAGGCATGAGAAGCAAGCCCACGGCCTGGGAGTTGCTTGGAAAACAGATTCCCAACAGACAGCTTCTGAGAATGGCCCCAGATTCTGTCTCTGTTGGTTTCAGCAAACTTTACGGAGACTAATTTTTCAGATGCTGGAGAGAGTGGCTACCAGGGCAGGTGTCCCTGTGGCACCCGGAGCTGGGCTGAGGAGGAGCCGCACCCTGCAGGCGGCCCCCTCCCGTTAGCAGTTCTCGCAAGTGGTCTGAAAACACGTGTGTGATTTACTTACTTATATCGTAAAGGTGCAAAGACGAAACTCACCTACAGAGGCACCACAGGACAAACCCAAGTCCACAGTAAGGGTCCAGGCAGATGGCCACTTCTCTAGAGGGGTAGAGCTCACACTGCAGCTTAATAGAACGGCAGAAGGCACTGGTGGCTGCGTGAGACATCTGCAAGACAGCAAGGTCGCGTTAAGTGCACGGAGTCTGAGCCCATCCTAAGAACTCCTGTAACAGAACAAGGCCGCATGAAATGCACGGGACCTGACATCTGATGCCTAAGGGTGGTTTTATAACAGAGAACAACTGTAGCCAAGCTTTGGTTTTGTTAGGAGAGAGCAGCCTGCTGATGTTCTCATTAGTCTTCCCATTTTCAAGAGTAAACCACAAGCAAAACTTCCTGGTCCCCCAGGACTTAGTAACCCTGGCCCACGAAGTCAGGACGTCTTGCATCTGAATGGCGGGTTTGACTGCGATCCCCACTGCAGCCCTGTACAGTAGGTGGGGACTTGTGACTCCTCACATCCCCTCTCCAGGCAGGGACGACACCTGACTTGTGATTCATCTCCAGGCCCAACACCACACCTGTCATGCAACAGGGGGACCAGCAGAGCACACTGGACGCACGACTCCTGTCTCAATGATCAGGAAATGTGGCTCAGAAGGCCACACACATTTGTGCAGTAAGACATGCTCGTCATTTGACGGCAGCCCAAATCCGATCTCAGTGCAGCTAAAGTAAAGAGCTTCTCCAAAGTCAGCAACCAGTCCCACGACAGTCAGTATGGAATGTGAATTCTTTTAAAGTACTGGAAATTATATCTAGTGACATCAATTTTCTCACAGAAGCTTTCTAGCCAAAGAAATCTAAGAGGAAAAAGAAAGTAAAAGCAGCCCAGAAAACTTTACCAAGTTCGTGGTCTTAAACATGTCTCAAGTTACCGTGGAGTGCACGTCACCCAGAGCTGAACTGTAAAAGGGACCAGTGCAGAGCATCGTAATGTTCAGGGAAGTCCAGTCAAATGCCTGGGAAAAGCATTCATTAGCCACTCCAGGGAAGAGAGGAGAGAAACCAGGAGAGGGGGTTTCCATCCTACCACAGAGGGTCCCTGTCAGAAGTTCTGCACAGAAGATTTCATTGTGGATGTTTTACTGAATTCACACAAAGCAATGTAGAATCACTCTAGAATCTAACACACAAGCAGTTCTTCGCAGTTTGTTTTTAAAACCACAACATTTGTTTAAAGAGGAAATGAAGCTGGATTTATGAAACATACCTTCAACCCCCTGACTGCTGCATCAGGAGTTAGTAAGACCACAGCTACCAAAATCATCCACATTCTCAGATTAGCAACTAAAACAGACCTTCACAGAACCCCCGCTCTGCGCAGGTGTCGTCTACAGCTTGAGAACCGAGCTCTCAGCTCAGCTCGGCAGATGCTAATTTGTTAACAGAGGACTTGTGCTTGGGATATAAAAAAGAACACACAGCCTCTGCCCTCAGGAGCAGGCCACGTAGTGGGAAGTTCAGAAACTTGGTAACTGCAGGGGCTGCAAGCACTTTGACAAAGTGTGCATAGAGCTCAGAGAAAGCAGATGATGATTCTCACACCCCTCTGTGGGCTCAGAGGGTGAGTTAACAGAGTTCAACACAGCGACCAGGAAGCTAACAGGTTAAGAAAACATAACTAGGAATGGGGACTGTCTATCCCTAAGCTCATTCCAATCTTGGACCCTGCCAACATCACAAACCCAGAGCCCATGCTCGAATGCTTTACCAGAACCTTTTAGTAAGAAAAACTCCTGCAAACTTGTACTTGAATAAAGAATTAGTTTTCTCAAAGCCCCAAACATCAAACTCTAATGCTCTACTCTAAAAGGGACATCGAGAGCAGATACTTCAACGGGGAGGAACTGGGGATAAGGCCAAGGGTATTTATTTTAAGGATGTATCTTATGACATCTTCAGCAAGTTTACCTTCCAGTGAAGTTTTGCTTTGGCTCACGTTAGAATAAGTGTCCATTCCTGGGGCACACATCAGCTCACGCATCAACTGCAGTGAGCAGGAGAGTGCTCCAGAAGCAAACTGGTGTCAGCGCTAAAACACCCTGCAGGGAAGCCCACCTAAAGCACATGCAGGTGCTGGGCAGGCGCTCCACAGGACGGCTGTGGAGTGGGGTGAATGCAGACCTAGGATCTATCTATTAGGAACCTTCAGAGTTCAAATCACACTTCTAAACAGGGAGCATGAACTTAAATTGAACACCTGAACTTGTACATTTTATACTAAATCGGACATTCTGTAATGCCCTTTATAGGGAAATCACTTTACTGGAAAGGCTTTTCTCTGTCAACTTTTGGTGTGTATTGGACGCTCAATGATATTTTTGTTCAAAAACTGAATCAAAATTTATTTCTGAGAAAAATGGTGACCTGAGCAACCAAAGAGGTGGGAGTTTCCATTTGGAGCAGACTGTTAAGGCAGATAATTTCAGCTCTATTTATGCCTCTCAGTATTTGAAGCATGTGGGTTTTTCACTAAACAACATCACAATACACTTCATTTCAGGTACTCATCAAACAAATTAAACAGTCAAAGGTTTAAGAAAAACATGAATTTGAGAGAAAGTCTAGTTATTCATCTCTCTGGGATTTCCAGAGTCTATACTTACATTAAGAGAAATCATTAGGAAGTAAGAACATAGATCACTTTGGCTCTGTTTCAAGTAGTAAAATCTTTATAGAATCAAGATTTAATATTACAGCTCCCACTTCTGTAGATCATGAAAATGGTACGATCAAAAGTGTGTGCTTCTCTTGTGTGTGTGACAGTAGGAGGCCAACCCAATTTTCATACTTAGTAAGTAATTCATCTTGGTCTGAAAATATATCTTTATTTTTAAAAGCTTTTCAAAAATTATTTTATTTTATAATGTACTTTATTGGTGTACCACCTCAAATTCTATAAAAAGCAGAGGAGAGGGTTCAGGGATGATGGCAGAACAGGAATCCCTGTCCTACTTGGACAGTATCCGCACAGGCAGAATCTGATGTAACTACAGTGGAGCTCAGGAGTCAGTTGAGGGCTTGCAACTTCCCGGGGGGCAGGGGAAAGCTTGGACAGTGAACCGCAATTAATTTTGGAGAAATTAAGACATTCCCAGGTTTAAAAAAAAGTTAAGGGAGTTCATTACATTTAGACCTGCTGTAAAAGAAATGCTCAAGGGAATCCTGCAGGTTGCAATAGAAGAACATTGTAACTCGATGTCATTTGAAGAAGTAAAGGTCTCAGTAAAGGTAAACACAAGACAATTATAAAAGCCAGTATAATTGAACAATTGCTTAAAAACTCTACTTTTTGTTTTCTACATGATTTAAGAGACTAACATACTAAAACAAAACGGTTATTGGCCTAAAAACTAGTGTTACTGTAACTTTGGATTTCAATTCCACACTTTTCCTACATAAATTAAGAGACCAATGCATTTAAACGTTTATTACTGGGACTTCCCTGGTGGCACAGTGGTTAAGAATCTGCCTGCCAATATAGGGGACACGGGTTCAAGCCCTGGTCCGGGAAGGTCCCATATGTCGCGGAGCAACTAAGCCCATGCGCCACAACTACTTAGCCTGCACTCTAGAGCCCAGGAGCCACAACTATTGAAGCCCGTGTGCTTAGAGCCCATGCTCCACAACAAAAGAAGCCATCATAGTAAGAAGCCCGTGCACCACAACGAAGAATAGCCCCCGCTTGCTGCAACTAGAAAAAGCCCATGCACAGCAACAAAGACCCAATGCAGCCAAAAATAAATAAATAAATGTATTAAAAAATGTTTATTACTATATGTTTTGGGTCATACAATGTATAAAGATATAATTTTGGACATCAACAACTGAAAAAATGGTGGGACAGAGCTTCACAGAAGCAGTTTTGTATATTACTGAAATTAGGCTGGCATACAAATTAGAGCATAATAACTTTAAGATATCAAATGGAATCCCATGGTAACCACACAGAAAATAGCTATAGAATATATACAAAAGGAAATGAGATAGGAATTTTAAAGTATCACTACAAAAAATCAACTGAGCACAAAATAAGACAGTAAAGCAGGAAATGAGGAACAAAAAAGCTATCAGACATATGGAAAATAAGAGAGATGAGAAACGTTCCTTCTTATCAGTAATTACTTCAAATACAAATGGATTAACTCTCCAATCAATGACAGAAATCGGCAGAATGGATGAAAGAAATGATCTAACTACTGCTGTCCACAGGAGATTCATTTTAGATCAAAAGACACAAATAGTTTGAACATGAAAAGATGGATAAAGATATTCCACGCAAACAGTCACCAAAAGAGAGCAGAGGTGGCTATATTAATATCAGACAAATAACATTTAAATCAAAATGGATACAAGAAACAAAGAAGGGCATTATATATTAATAAAAGGTTCATTACGGCAAGAAATACAACAATTATAAACATCTACAAACCTAAAAGCAAACCATCAAAATATATGAAACAAAAACAGACAATAAGAGGAGACTTTGATATTCCCTTTCCAATAATGGGCAAAACAACCAGACAGAAGACAACTATGGAAAGAGAGGACTTAACACAATAAACCAAAGAGCTCTAAGAAACAATACAGAGGAATATACAACCACAACAGAATACACACTCTTCTCAAGAGCACTTGGGTCATGTTCCAGGGCAGACCATATTTTAGGCCACAAATTAAGTCTCAATAGATTTAAAAAGATAGATAACATACAAAGTATCTTCTCCAGGCACAACAGAATGAATAGAAGAAAAACTGGAAAACCTACAAATCTGTGGAATTTAAACAGTGCCCTCTTAACCAACAGATCAAAGAAGAAACTACAAGGAAAATCAGAGAATATTTAGACACAAATGAAAATGAAGACAATATAACCAAACCTAAGCGGATACTGTCAAAGCAGTGTTAAGGCAGAAATTTATAGCTATAAATTGTTATATTAAAAAACAAGAAAGGTCTCATGCCAACAACCTAACTTGACAACTTAAGGAATGAGAAGACAAAGGACAGACTAAACCCAAAGGTAGCAGAAGGAAATACTAAAGATTAGAGCAGAGATAAATAAGTAGAGAATAGAAAAATAGCAGAGATAAACAATGAAACCAGAAGTTGATTCTTTGAAAAGACCAACAAAATTGACAAACCTCTGGCTAGATGGCCTAAGAAAAAAGAGGGAAGTATCAGATTACTAAAATCAGAAATGGAAGTGGGGACATTTACTACTGATTCTACAGAAATTAAAAAAAAAATTATAAGAGAGTACTATGAACAACTATACAACAACAAACTGCACAACCAACAAGAAACGGAAAAATTCTATTTCATGGAATTTGAAACACAAGCTATCAAAAAGGAACAAGAACTCTATGAAGACTAAATCACAAAAAATAGAAAATCTGAATAAACCTGTAACTGGCAAGAAAGACAAATCAGTTAAAAAAAAAATCATAAAGATGTTAAAAAAAAAAATCCCAACCAAAAAAGGCCCTGGAACTGATGGCTTCACTGCTGAATTCTATCAAACGTTTAAAGACGAAATAATACCAATCTTTCTCAAACTTCTCCAAAAACTGAAGAGGAGGGAACACTTTCTAATTCATTCTTGGAGGTCACCAAAATCCTGATACCAAAGCCAGACAAGGATACTATAAGAACAAAAAACTACAGACCAATATCTCTTTTGAACACTGGTGCAAAAATACTCAACAAAATACTAGCAAACCAAATTCAGTAGCATATTGAAAGGCTTATGCATCATGACCAAGTTGGATTTATTCCTGGAATGCAAGGATGGCTCTACATATGAAAATCAAGCAATATAAAACATCACATTAAGAGAACGAAGAGAAAAACCCCAGATGATCATCTTGGTCAATGCAGAAAAAGCATCTGACAAAATTCAACATCCTCTCATGATACAATCAATCAATAGACTAGAAATAGAAGAAAAGTTCTCAACACAGTAAAAGCAATATACAAAAACCCACAGTGGGGAAGTAGCCACATAGCACGGGGTGATCAGCTCGGTGCTTTGTGACCGCCTGGAGGGGTGGGATAGGGAGGGTGGGAGGGAGGGAGACGCAAGAGGGAAGAGATACGGGAACATATGTATATGTATAATTGATTCACTTTGTTATAAAGCAGAAACTAACACACCATTGTAAAGTAATTATACCCCAATAAAGATGTTAAAAAAAAAAACCCACAGTGAATATCATACACAACTGTGATAGACTAAAAGCTTTTTCTCTAAGATCAGGAACAAGACAAGGATGCCCACTTTCACTACTTCTATTCAACACAGTACTGGAAGTTCTAGCCAGAGCAATTAGGCATGAAAAAGATATAAAAGGCATCCAAATTGGAAAGGAAGAAGTAAAATTATCTCTGTTCACAGATGATGTGATCGTATATGTAGAAAACCCTAACAATTCCACAAAAAACTGTTAATAAATCATAAATGAATTCAGCAAAGTAGCAGGATAAAAAGTCAACATGCAAAAAGTAAGTTGCATTTCTATATGCTAAAAGAAAAATCTGAAAAGGAAATTAAAGCAATTCCATTTACAATAGCATCAAAAAGAATAAAAAACTTAGGAATTAACTAAGGATGTAAGAAACTTGTACAATGAAAACTATAAAACACTGCTGAAAGAAATTAAAGAAGAAATAAATGGAAACACATCCCTTATTCACAGATGTCAATACTACCCAAGACTATACTGATTCAATGCAATCTATATCAAAATCTCAATGACACTTTTTGCAGAAATAGAAAAGCCTATTGTAACATTCATACGAAATCTCAAAGAAACCTGAGCAGCCAAAACAATCTTGGAAAAAGAACAACAAAGTCAGAGGACTCACACTTCCTGATTTAAAAACTTAGTACAAAGCTACAGTAATCAAAACAGTGTAGTACTGGCATAAAGACAGATATAGAGAAAAACAGAACAGAATATAGAGCCTAGAAATAAACCCTCACATATATGGTCAAATGATTTTTTAAAAAAAATTTTCACTAATTTATTTATTTTTACCTAGACTTCACATGCAATTGATTTGATTGATTGACTCATTGAGGTATAATTGACATACATTATATTAGTTTCAGGTATACGATATAACATACATATGTGTATGTATTGCAAAATGACTACCACAATAAGTCTAGTGAAGACAGCTACTAAGATTTACTCCTTTAGCAACTTCCAAATACGCAGTACGGTGTATCATTATCTATAGTTTCCATGCTGTACATTACATACGCAGGCCTTATTTATAATTGGAAGTCTGTACCTTTTCATTCCCTTCACCCATTTTGCCCATCACCAATCTGTTCTCTGTATCTATGAGCTTGGTTTTCTTTTTTTTTTTAATAAGATTCCACATATAAGTAAAATCATACAGTATTTGTCTTTCTCTGCCTTATTTCACTTAGCATAATGTCCTTCAGGTTCATTCACGTTGTCTGAAATGGCAGGATTTCCTTCTACTTTATGGCTGAATTATATTCCATTGTGTGTGTATGGGGGAGGGTGTGGGTAGGTGGGTGGGCATATCACATTTTACTTATCCATCCATCTGCCAATGGACACTGATGTTGTTTCCATATCTTGGCTATTGTAAACAATGCTGCTATGAACACGGGGGTGCAGATATCTTTTCGAGTTAGTATTTTTATTTTCTTCAGATCAATACCAAGAAGTGGAATTGCTGGATAATATGGTAGTTTTATTTTTAATTTTTTAAGGAACCCCCATACTGTTTTCCATAGTGGCTGCACCACTTTACATTCCCACCAGCAGTGCACAAGGGTTCCCTTTTCTCCACCCTCTCACGGACACATGTTATCTCCTGTCTTTTTGATGATGGTCATCCTGACAGGTGTGAAGTGATAGCTTACTGTGGTTTTGATTTGCATTTCTCTGGTGATTAGTGATGTTGAGCATATTTTCATGTATCTGCTGTCCATCTGTATATCTCTTTCAGAAAAATGTCTATTCAGATCCTCTGCCCATTTTTAAGAAACAATTGTTTGTTTTTCTGCTATTAAGTTGTATGAGTTCTTCACATATTTTGGATATTAACCCATTATCAGATACATGATTTGTAAATATTTTCTCCCATTCAGTAGGTTGCCTTTTCATTTGTTAACGGTTTCCTTTGCTGTGCAGAAGCTTTTCGGTTTGATGTAATCCCACTTGCTTAACTTTCGTTGCCTTTGCTTTTGATGTCAAACTCAAAAAATTGACAAGACCAATGTCTAGGAGTTTACCCCTATGTTTTCTTCTAGGACTTTTATGGTTTCAGGTCTTACATTCAAGTCTTTAGTTCACTTTGAGTTCATTTTTATGTGTGGTGTAGAAAATTGGTCCAGTTTCATTCTTTTGCATGTGGCTGTCCAGTGTTCCAAGCACCATTTATTTAAAGACTGTCCTTTCCCCACCATATATTCTTGGCTCCTCTGTCATAAATTAGTTGACATATATGCATGGGTTAATTTTGAGGCTATTCTGTTTCATTGATCTATGTGTCTGCTTTTGTGCCATATAATAATACTGTTTGCATTACTGTAGCTTTGTAATGTCAGGGAGCATGATGTCTCCAGCTTTGATCTTTTTCAAGATGGCTTTGGCTATTGGGGGTCTTTTGTGGTTCCATACGTATTTTAGAATTGTTTGTTCTATTTCTGTGAAAAATGCCATTAGAATTTTGATAAGGATTGCAATGAATCTGTAGGTTGCTTCGGGTAGTATGGCTATTATAACAATATTAATTATTCTAACCAAGAGTATGGAATATCCATTTATTTCTGTCTTCTTCAATTTATGTCATCAATATTTTATAGTTTTCAGTGTACAGGTCTTTCACCTCCTTGGTTAAATTTATTCCTAGGTATTTTATTCTTTTGATGCAGTTGTAAATAAGATTGTTTCCTTAATTTCTCTTTCTGATATTTCATTATTAGTATATAGAAACACAGCAGATTTCTCTGTATTAATTTTGTTATCCTGCACTTTACTGAATCATTTATTCTAACAGTTTTTGGTGGAGTTTTTAGTGTTTTCTATACATAGCATCATGTCACTTGCAAATAGTGACAATTTTACTTCTTCCTTTCCAGTTTGCATGCCTTTTATTTCTTTTTCTTGCCTAATTTCTCAGGTTAGGACTTCCAGTACTATATTAAATAAGAGTGGTACAAGTGAGCATCCTTACCTTGTTCCTGATCTTAGAGAAAAGCTTCAGCTTTTCACTGGTGAGTATGATGTTAACTGTGGGTGATCAAATGATTTTTGATATGGGTGCCAAGACCATTCAACGGGGAAAGGACAGTCTTTTCAACAAATGGTGCTTGGAAAACTGGATATCCACATGCAAAAGAATTATGTTGGACTCTTACCTAATACCATAAACAAAATTAACACAAAATGGAGCAAAGATCTAAATATAAGATCTAAAAAATAAAACTTTTAGATGAAAATATGGGACAAAAGTTCACAACATTGGATTTGGAAATGTTTTCTTGGATATGACACTGAAGGCAAAGGCAAAAAAAATTAGACTTCACAGAAATCTTAAAATTTTGTACATCAAAAGACACTATCCATAGAGTAAAAAGGCAACCCAAAGAAAGGGAGAAAATATTTGCAAATCATATATCTGATAAGGGATTAATATTCATAATATACAGAGAACATCTAGAACTCAACAAGAAAACAATCAATTCAAAAACAGCAAAGGACTTGAATAAACATTTCTTCAAAGAATATATACAAATGGCCAATAATTCCATGAAAAGATGCTCAACATCATTAATCTTTAGGGAAATGCAAATCAAAATTACAATGTGATATCACCTCACATCCATTAGGAAGGCTACTATTAAAAACAAACAAACAAACCAACAGGGAGTTCCCTGGTTGCCTAATGGTTAGGATTCCAGGCTTTCACTGCAGTGGCCTGGGTTCAATCCCTGGTCAGGGAACCAAGAGCCCACAGCCATGCGGCGCGGCTCTTCCCCCACCAAAAAAAGAGGACATTCAAAAGAAAAAAAAAAAAAAAGAATGGAAAATAAAATACAAGTGTTGGTAAGGACGTGGAGATATTGGAAACTTTGTGCACTGTTGGTGAGAAGGTAAAATGGAACAGCTACTGTGGAAAATAGTACAGCAATTCCCCAGAAAATTAAAAATATAATTACCATATGACCCAACAATTCAACTTCTGGATATATACTTAAAATTGCTGAAGGCAATGTCTCAAAGAGATACTAATACACCCATGTTCACTGCAGCATTATTCACAATAGCTAAAATGTGAAAGCAACTCAAGTGTCCGTTGATAAACGAATGGATAAGCAAAATGTGGTAAATACATACAATGAAATATTAACTCAGCCTTAAAAAGGAATTCTGATATATACTTCAACATGGATGAACCCTGAAGACACTATGCTAAGTGAAAATAAGCCAAACACAAGAAGACATATACTGTATGATTCCACATAAACATGGTACCTAGAATAGTCAAAATCATAAAGACAGAAAGTAGAGTGGGAGTTGCTGCAGGCAGGGGTGGTTTCAGTTTTGTGAGATGAAATGACTTACAAAGATGAGTGGTGGTGAGAGCAGCACAGAATTCTGAACGTGTTTAACACCACTGAGTTGTACACTTGAACTGGGTAAATGGTAAATTTGTGGTATATGTATTTTACCACAATTAAAAATTGGAAAAAAAAAAGTAAATGGAGTAAGAGAACTAAATGAAAATTATGCAAACCCAGCAGTCAGGTGGATAATAGGTGAAGGGCTTCCTGAGGCCAGAGAACTTAACCGTGTCTTTTTTTTTTTTTAACATCTTTATTGGAGTATAATTGCTTTACAATGGTGTATTACTGTCTGCTTTATAACAAAGTGCATCAGCTATACATACACATATATCCCCATATCTCCTCCCTTTTGCATCTCCCTTCCACCCTCCCTATCCCCTCTAGGTGGTCACAAAGCACCGAGCTTATCTCCCAGTGCTATGCAGCTGCTTCTCACTAGCCATCTATTTTACACTGGTAGTGTATATATGTCCATGCCACTCGTCCCAGCTTACCCTTCCCCCTCCCCGTGTCCTCAAGTCCATTCTTTACATCTGTGTCTTTATTCCTGTCCTGCCCCTAGGTTCTTCAGAGCCTTTTTTTTTTTAGTTTCCATATATATGTGTTAGCGTATGGTATTTGTTTTTTTCTTTCTGACTTACTTCACTCTGTATGACAGACTCTAGGTCCACCCACCTCACTACAACAACTCAATTTCATTTCTTTTCATGGCTGAGTAATATTCCATTGTATATGTGAACCACATCTTATTTATCCATTCATCTGTCAATGGACACTTAGGTTGCTTCCATGTCCTGGCTATTGCAAACAGAGTTTCAATGAACACTGTGGTACATGACTCTTTTTGAATTATGGTTTTCTCAGGCTTAACGGTATCTTGACAAGGACATTGCCTGAGCTGTGAGGGTCCTAATTCTGGTGACACACATAGTAGTTCCATCATTCTTTGATAGGAAAAAGCATCATTTCAGAGGCAATGAGCAGCGTGCTGGCAAGTTATAATGAGACCCATGTTAAACAAGTGAGAAACTCCAGTGCACAGAGTTTTATAATAGAATACTGGGATTTGAGAACCAGCAAGAAAAACATAGGCAGTTTTTAAATTAGAGGTTAGGGAAGCTCTGTTTACATAAAAAAATAGCTGGAACATCTGGAAATAATCAGTCAGCCTAGCTAACTATTGAAATGGTCACGCATTTTAGAGCTTGAACAAAATGCACATATATCGCTCTCTCTCTCCGTGTTTTGCTGCTAGGCCCCACTAGAGCCCTATACCCATAAGAATGAAAACTGACTATTGCTTTGTGGCTTGCTAACTACTATTACGCAGACTGTGTTTCTCACCTTCACTCCAGCTAGCATCCCAGTCGTGGACACACTAAAATCAAGATAGGCTAGTGTGTCTGGGTTGGAAGGTTTGTAGATCTGGGCAGGCCGCTTCTTTGGCAAATCATCTAGAGAGCAAAACAAAGCTGTTAGCATCTCTGACTTAATGGAAAAGCAGATAAGCAAACAAACATATCAGCGAGTTGGAGGACGAACCTGTGTCCAGTATCGGGGGCCAGGCCCTGACGTCTACAGCTGCAGCTGCCTCCCTGGACCGTAACAATTTACAGATCAGTTGTGTTGTCATCAAACAGGCGGAGCGGCTCACCTGAGGGTCAGAGAACAAGGAATGGAGGGGAGGAAGGTAAAGGACGGGGGTGGACGCATGCTCACGTGCCAGCTGTGCACCACGTGGAGGCCATGAAGCTCGCAGCACAGGCTGGGCACCAGGAGCACAGCTACCTCACAAGGGGCTGTGTTGGCCAATGGAGTCCCACATGACCAGGAATCTGACCACGGAGCACACAAGCAGACCTTGTGGGGACTGAGGTCCCTGGCAGTATCCCCTGTGTGATGGTCACACTCAGAAAGCAGCATCCAAACTACCTGCTCTCACTGTTAGCTCCGTCCCCCAGAAATGCACACATTTACACACACAGTACCATCTACCAGAGTGACAACCTTGAGGGTCCTCCAACACAACTACAAAGAAGTATTCATTTGTGATGTCCCTCATGGTTCCTCCTCCAAGGGAAAAACATATCCTAATCCTTTTAAACTTCCCCAGGCAAAAAAAAATTAAATCAAATCTATACTTTCAAAAAGGAACAGGATGCTTCTCAATCTTGAGAAAAGAACCTTTAAAAATGTATGACTTTCCCACTTGTTTTGGTCTGCTCCTTGGGCTTGGTAGGGAAGCTCCCACTGTCCAGAGGGATGCCCTCTCTGGGCATCAATTCCCACGCATTGCGGCAAAGCTGCTCTCTAGCCCCTAATTCTACGCACAAGCTACTATCTTCCTTCCAGAACGAGATGGCCAACTCCTAGAGGGAAGAGGCTGAGTCCCACTCCACCGCTGGGACCGCCGACTCCCATGCAATCCCATGCCTGCACCCAGC